>NC_135531.1:115433246-115740870 GCF_045843805.1 Urocitellus parryii
CTCTATACTAGACCTTGAAATTGCTGTTTCAAAAAACAAATATTTCAATCCAAGATATAGCTAAAAGGGGATAAATAAAACAAATTTTATACCTACATTTTCTTTTTCAATTTGTTGGTATAAAAAATTATCAATACAGATTCTTGAAACATAGTATATTTCAATTCATTAAATAAGTTATATAAATATATATTGACTAATATGGATATATGAAGTAATAGAATAAAGGAAATGATTATAGTATGTTAATCTTTGTAAGAGTATTTATAATTAAAATTAGTATTTGTTATAAACATTTTTAGTATTTATTTCCCTGTTCTCAGAAATTAAAAACAAAACAAAAATAGAGGATTCATTGTATTGTTTCTACATTTTTAAGCAATACTACATTATATAAAGAATAAGGAAGTTGAATACCCTACTGAGAATTCTTTGCCTTCTCTTGAAATTCATATTCTGTAGAATATAAAACTAAAAAAATGTTGGTAGGTCTCATTTGTTATGAAATTAAGAAGAAAGTTTTCAATTAAAAGAATAGATTTTATTTTAAAGAAAAATATCAACACTCATGTATTTTAATATTATCAACTGAGAAAGGTGTGATATAATTTATGGTAATGTGACTGATAGCATCAGATGTTTTAGCCATGAATCTTTGATAATTTGAAACTATTTGCCACACTTTAAAATGTTGGCTTTGGTTTACACCTACAAATTACACGTTCAGTAAACATAATGGTTAACTATGCTTACTTCTATGAAAGATTTTTGATCAAATATATTAATTGTTTCAGAAAAGTGTATTTGAGCATGTGTAAAACTGTTTGCAAAGTAAATGGAATTGTGCTGTGGTGTGAATAAGTGGGCCATATTATTATGGCAATTAGCATGGTTCCAGAGATCTGTTCCCATTTGATTAGAATACATCATGTATCCTATTTGAGTGATGTTGTGAGTATTGCAACTTTTTGGATTACAACAGAGAGGTGTCATCTGGACATATCCATGATCATAGATTTGTTGTTTGTTTTGTATTGTGACAAAAGGAAGCTTAATATACCTAAGTATTTTTTTATCTTCAAGCTTTTCTGGCAACTCATACTCACATAAGCATATTAGTGTTATTTGTGACAGTGTTTTTGTCCTCGTCAAATTGTTTTCTGCTTTAAATTTCCAGGTTGCCCAATTGTATTAATTTCTCATAAAGGAAAAATTTAAAACTCAAGCAGAAAAGAATAAATAAAGGATCAAAATTCCAAATGCTGCATGTTGGATTCAGCTGGTGGAAGTGAAAACATTTTAATAAATAGAGGATGGAACAAGACTGCTTTTGCACTGCCCTTGCCAGAGAAGTCAAAGCATTGGTGAAGAGTATTAGAAAGAGGTTTAAAGTATTCAGTGCAAATTAAATTGGAAAGTACATTAAACAATTATAAGTGGTCTCCTGAGGATATGAAGAAATTAAAGCAATTAAACAATCTGGTAGTTCCAGAATAAAAAACAAGTAAGATCTCCCTTTATTTCTATCTTTTGTATAACTTCACATTTAACAGTGGTTCTTGTACACCAAGGTTATACATACACAAATGTTAAACAGCCTCTCCCTGGCAATGCTCTGGCTAATGCTCTGACTCCATATGTTTTCCATCACTGCTCCTTATAATTCCTCTCCCCATCCTTTATGCACATAGCTTCCAGAATAATTTTGGCTCTCTGAACACATGGAGAAGTCTGTTGATTGTTTAGCCAGTGGCCACTACATCTTTGTCTTTGCTGGGACTATGATTGAGATTAGTCTAAATCATGGTTGGTGTAGTCTAGTAGTGGCAATCTATATTCCCTTGCCACATTAGGCCATTATTGCCAAAGAAATGAAATAAATTTATGCCAGGAATTTTTGTAATATAGTTGATCTTTCATATCCACAGGTTCTACACCCATGGATCCAAAAATCATGGATCAAAAATATTCAAAAACTTTTAAACATTGCAAATATACATACATTTTTCCTTCTCATTATTCCCTTGACAATAGAGTCTAACAACTATTTGCATAGCCTTTACAATTTATTATGAGTTATAAGTAGTTTAGAAATGATTTAAAGTATATAGGAGAGCTGTGTTGGTTATATGCAAATACAGTACCATTTTATATAAGGTACTTGAGCATTCAAGGGAATTTAGTGTCTTCAGGGGTTCCTGAACCAATCACCCCAAAATACCAAAGGGCAAGTATATTTTCCTCACTGAGAAAGTTATATAAAAAGGATTTTATTTTGCTGCTGTGTGACAATATGAAGTCATAGACAAATGACAACATATTGAAAGTAGTGGAATGGAAGTATATCCGAAGTTTAAGGTGTTGAAAATGCCTAGCTCTGGACTCCTTATGTAAACAAATGCTTTATGACATAAGCCTCTATTAATTGGGTATTTTATGATTGGTTGCAAACTCTGTCTAAAAAAATACATCATGTTACTTATTCCCCAAATGTCAAGAAATCCATGTTAATAAATTATACATCAACTTTCTCCTCTGCCATTCTAGCCGAATATTGTCCTTTCACATGAGTTCTCAGTATATGTATTAATCCCCTAGTCAATTTGCCTTGATTAATTTTGAGTATCCATTAAATCTATTTGCCACTATTCTTTTGCTTTATAATTTATTCAACCTAGAATGCCCTCTTCCTTCTTCCTGCCTTAGTTTACTTAAATTTTCAAGGTATAAATTTAAATTTTGTTCCTTTTCTGATATTTAACTGTTTCTACTGTAAAAAGGGACATAGATACACATACACAAAATCTGGAAATGTAATATGTACACAGATATTACATATATACACATAAAAGGGCATATCTATTGTGTCTGCTATTTTTAGCTCATATAGGTGTGAAATTTAGTCAAGTTGATCTAAACACTCCATGCTTTCTCACTCTTGACTCAGGTACAATGATTGCTTCACAGATACGCATATAACTAAGGGGAGACCAATGATAATCAGATTCAAAATTCTGGTTAGAAAATATTTTCTTTATTCTGCTGAAAAACAATCAAATATGGAGTTTCTGGTAGCCACACAAGTAGATACTGTGCCTAATAGTAAAGCCTCAACAAAGACAGTAAACCTATCGTCAAGACCATATTTTAGTCACAGTGCTTAAGATGGAAATGGAAGCCATCTTTTTCAGTTGAGATCATACCTTCAAAAGAGTTGGGTTTCAATCATATTGAATTAAAAGGGATGCAGCCTCCCTTTAACACTGTGTGAGTCACTTTTCACACAGAAACCTAAGCAGTTGACATCTGGGGATGTCTCATTTCTTTTGGCGACATGTCAGTGTCCTAGGTATATTGACTGTCAGTGTGATATTTCACTCAGCACATTTTTATGCCTTTATTTAGTAGAAACACCAAAAATATCTGCTGAAATGATGTAAACTGAAATTCTGTAAATCTTGGGATGACAGCCAATTTGAGATTTTCTAAGAATTTCCTTAAAATTAGAGCATGATATTCTGAAAGAGCCAATTTTTTTCTTGTTACTTATCTGTGTTTCATAACTGTTCAGGGAATTTTGTGTACCACCTTCATTTTAGCTATAATTTACCCTAAACTTTTTTTTTTCTAATTGAAAACCTGGTGTCTTCTTATATGGTCTACAACTTTAAACAATGCTTTTTCACTGTGTCTTGTTTTGTTTTCAATTTTCAGTCTCTCTCTCTCTCCCTTCCTACCCTTTTCCCCTTCCTTCTCCCCCCCACCAACCTTCCCTCTCCTTTTCTCTTTCCCTCTTCTGCCATTGTTCAGTGATTTTATAAAATCTTATACCTTTGGACAACATTTATATATTTAAAACTCATAAACATGCATAAACACACACACACACACACACACACACACACACACACACACTTCCTGGCTCCTGGCCCTCTCTCCCTCTCCATCTGTCTCTCTCTGTTCTTTCCTTCCTTTCCAACAGTAGCTTTTCTCTGCCATGCCCTTTCACCATGATATCCTGTCTCAGTACAGGCCAAGAAATAATGGAGCCCAGGAGAATGACCATAGACTGAAATCTCTAAAACAATTAGCCAAAATAAATCTTTCCTCCTTTAATTGTTTTCTCTCTAGTATTTTGTCATAGCAACAAAAAGCAGACTGACATAATACATTTGATTTCTTTCCAGTTCAAGTCATCAGTTTGTAGGGTTTTTTTGTGTGATCTGGAATCTGAAATATCAATTTCTCTGTAGTCTGGAGAAACTCCATTTCTTCATCCTTCTGATGCTAGTATGTTCATTTCAGTCAGCCTAGAAAAACCATATCTATAACTTAAAATTTCCCATCAAAAATGTCTATGGCTATAGTAAATTTCTCCATTTATTAGACACTTAAGGCTGGCACAGTGGCACACACCTATAATCCCAGTGGCTTGGGAGGCTGAGACAGGAGGATCACAAATTCAAAGCTAACCTCAGCAAAAGTGAGGTACTAAACAACTCAGCGAGACCCTGTCTATAAATAAAATACAAAATAGGGCTAGGGCTGGGGCTGGGGCTCAGTGGTCGAGTGCTCCAGAGTTTAATACCCAGTGACTCCCCAAAACATATTTTTAAAAAATTATTTTGTAGTAAAATATACATAACATAAAATTTGCCATTTTGCCATTTTAAGTGTATGGGTCAGTGGTATTATGCATATTCACTTTATTGTGCAAGCATCAGCTTCAACCTTCTCCAGAATTTTCTCCATTTGAAGCTCTAACTCCATTAAGCAGTAACTTTCAGTTTTCTCCTCCCCTCAGGCCATGGCAACCACCATGCTACTTTCTATGCATTGTTATCTCTAGGTACTTCACATAAGTGGAGCCATATAGTGTTTGTCCTTCTGTGACTGGCTTATGTCTTCAAGGTCGCTCCATGTTATAGGATGTGTCATAGTTCCCTTCCATTTTAAACCCATATAACATTTCATTGCACATTTATATTGCATTTTATTTATCTACCCATCTGTCAATTAATACTTCAGTTGCTTTTATCTTTTGGTTGTTGTGAATAATGCTGCTATGAACATGGGTGTGCAAATACCTAATTGAATCTCTATTTTCATTACTTTTTGAATACATTACCTAGAAGTCAAATTTCTGGGTTACATGGTATACTAATGCTTTAATTTTTGAGGAAACACTATACTGTTTTCCACAGTGACTATATTATTTTAGATTCCCATTAGCAGTACACAAGGGTTCTAATTTCAACTTCACATCCTTATTGATACTTGTCACTGTGGTTTTTTTAAATAATAACCATTCAAGTAGGTATGAAGTAATATCTTACTGTACTTTGATTTGCACACCTAATGATTAGTAATGTTGATCATTAGCTTATATATGTTTAGGCTTCTTTAGAGAAATGTCTATGCAATTCATTTTTAGTTGCTTTGCTTGTTTTGCTGCTGTTGAGCTGTGGGAGTTCTTCACATACAGTATTTTGGATTGCAGTCCCTTACAGAGAAATCATTTGTAAATATTTTTCTCCCATTCCATGGGTGGGTCTTTTCACTATATTTTTAGTGTCCTCTTATATACAAATACTTTAAATGTTGAGAAAAGACCAGCATCTATTTTTCTTTCTTTTGTTGCCTGTGTTTTTAGTGTTGTATTCAAAAAGAAATAGCCACATGTGATGTAACCAAGTTTTTTTCTTTTTTATCTTCTAAGAATTTATAGATTTAGTGCTTATGTTTAGGCCTTTGATCTACTTTAATTTCACTTTTCTATTTGGTAATATTTTCTATGTGGTAATACAAGGGTCTGTCATAGTTCATTCCTGCTGCTACATCTAAATATCTTAGACTGGGATATATTTAGATGTTGGTTATTTACTTATCACAGTTCTGGGGACTACAACGTTCAAAGTCTAGTCACCATCAGATTCATTGTCTGCATAAGGGATCATTCTCTGATACAATGAAGGTGCCATTCTCATGTGGTGTGAGAGGCAAAGAACTCTCTTAAACCACATTAATATGGGCATAAATCCCATTTACAATGACAAAATCCTCACAACCTACTCACCTACTAAAGGACCTATATTTTAAAACTATTATGTTGGGATTAATTTCCAACATACAAATTTAAAGAGGACACCTCACAATAGGACCATAGCACAGTCGAACTTTATTTTGCACATGAAACTGTAGTTTCCTCAGCACCATTTGTTGAAGAGTATCCTTTCACCATTGAATGATCATTATACCTCTGTCAAAATGAAAAACATTTAACCATATATGTTGTGGCTTGTTTCTAGGCTTTCTATTCTATTCTGTTGATCTATGTCTGTCTTGATGCCAGTGTCTTCCTATTTTGAACACTGTAGTGGGATACCTATAAGTTTCTCTTCTTTCACAAGATTATTTCAACTTTTAAGATTCCATATAAATTTTAGAATGGATTTTATCTATCTCTGCAAAGATGTTGTTGGGATTTTGATAGGTATTTCATTCAATTTGTAAATTAACCTAGATACTATTGATATCATAATAATATTAAGTTTCCTGACTCATGAAATGGAAAATTTTCCCATTTATTTGTATCTGTAATGGTGTTCAGTAATATTTTATAGTTTTAAGCATAGAATTATTTTTTTCTCCTTGGTTAATTTTTTCCTAAGTATTGTATTCTATTTGATGCTCTTGAAATGCAATTACTTATTTCTCCTGTGGTTTTTCATTGCTATTATAAAGAAATGCAATTTATTTTTGTGTACTGATTTTCTATCTTTCAACTTTGTTCAATTAGTTTACGGGGTCTAATAGGTTTGTGTGTGCAAATGTTTTATATTTTCTACATATAGGAGCATAACATCTGTAAACAGAGATAATTTTGCTTGCTCTTTTCCAGTTTAAGTGCTATTAATTTTTCTTGCCTAGTTTTTCTGGCTAGGGCTTCTAGTATTATTTTGAATATAGGTGACAAAAGCTGGCATCTTTACCTTATTCCTGATCTGAGAGAAAAAGCTTTCAGTCTTCCACCATTGGGTGTGATGTTAACTGTGGGAATATTTTTATTGTTTAACAGTATTCCTTAAAGTCAATATTATATACAGTGAAATGCACAACCCCTAAGTGTATGACTAATTGAATTGTGACAAATGCAGCATATGTGTAGCCTACATCCCTTTTATGATACATTTCCATCATTCCTGAAATTTCCTTTGTTTATCTTCATATAAAACTTTCACCTCTCTACCCAGAAGGCAAATGATATTTTGATTTTTCACCACAGGGAATCTCACTTCTTTCAGAATTTCATTAAAGTAATATTTGAATAAAACCCTTTCTTGACCAACTTCTTTATTCAGCTATTAAAGATATCCATGCAAAAGAAAAAAATCAATGAGGTGAAGAGAGAACCTACATTTGGGGAGCAAATTTTTGCCACACTCATGTCAGAGAACTAATCTCTAGGATATATACAGAACTCAAAATACTTAACACAAAAAACAAACAACCCAATGGATAAATGGGCTAGAAAAATGAACTTCTCAGAAGAAGATGTAAAATCAACAAATATATGAAAATATGTTCATCATCTCTAGCAATTAGAGAAATACAAATCAAAACTATTCTAAGATTTCATCTCACTCTAGTCATAATGGCAGTTATCAAGAATACAAATAACAGTAATTATTGGTGAGGATTTTGGGGGAAAGGCACACTCATACATTGTTGGTGAGACTGCAAACTGGTGCAACCACTCTGGAAAGCAGTATGAAGATTCCATAGAAAACTTGGAATGAAACCACCATTTGACCCAGCTATCCCACTCTTCACTCTATACCCAAAGGACTTAAAATCAACATACTTTAGTAATGCAGCCACATCAATGTTTATAGCAGCTCTTTTCACAATAACTAAACTATGGAAGCAACCTAGATGCCCTTCAACAGATGAATGAATAAAGAAACTGTGAAATATATATATGAATATTACTCAGCATTAAAAGAAAATAAAATTATGGCCTTTTTTTAGGTAAATGGATGAAATTAGAGACTATCATTCTAAGCAAAGTAAGCCAATCTCCAGAAACCAAAGGCCAAATGTTCTCCCTCATACGTGGATGCTGATCCATAAAGGGAGAGAGCATGAAAAAAAATGAGGAACTCTGGTTGGACAAAGGGTAGGGAAGGGAGGGATGGGGGATTGGGGCAGGAAAGATGGTGGAGTGAGAGGACATCATTACCCTATGTACATGTATGACTGCACATATGGTGCAATGCTACATCATGTACAACCAGAGGAAAAAAAAGTTGTGCAGCCATTGTGTACAATGAATCAACATGCATACTGTTGTCATATATACCTAATTAGAATAAATAAATTTGAAAAATATTTTAATGAAAATATCCATGCAAAAAGCATCTATGTAACATTCCTTCCTTGTCATCGCTCAATACTACTCCCTTGTATGAATATAATATAATTGATTTATGTTTATTTTTTTGAAAATCTGAGTTACTTCCTCTATTACGAACAAATGGTCTTCTAAAATATCTGTATACATTTCTGTGAACATATTTTTTCTTATCCTTTGGGCTATTTCTAGGTCAATGCTATATGACATTTAGTTTGTGACAAAATACTCTTCCAAAGTGGTCACACAATTTTACACATTAACAGCCATGTGTAATATTTCTAGTTGACTCATATCCTTACTCAAAATTTTAAACTTAGCTATGCTTGTAAATGTGTATTCATGTCTAGTGGTTTTTGTTTTCATTTTCTTAATGACTAAGATCACTTTTCTTATGATTTGAAGCTTTTCCTCAAGTCTGCCTTTTAATTGGGGTGTTCATTCCATTACATTATAATTATTGATATGGTTGATGTTATGGTTTAGATATAAAGTTTGGCCCAAATGCTCATGTGTGAGAAAATGCAAGAATTTTCAGAAGCTTAATCAGTGGATCAAGCCATAGATAAAGACTAACTAAGTGTTAACTATAGTCAGATAGGGTGGGGATGGAGGAGATAGATCACTGGGGTGTGGCTTTGGAGTTTGCATTTTGTCCCTTCTCAGTGGAGTTCTCTCCATGTTTCATGGTTGCAATGTCTTAAGTCATATATGTATTAGTATCCCATCATAATCTCTCTATTGAGTTCCTGTTCTGTTTTGGAGTGGGTGTATGAGTATGTGTGTGTGTATATATGGTGAATCCTTTTGGTTGTCAATGTGCATCACTTTTTTTTTTTATATTACTTCAAATAAAGTACAGGCCCCTCGCAAGAAGATAATTTCACTAATTTCTCACTAAATGTGTGTGCAATCATTGTGTATTTTATTGTAATCCTCATAATAAAATTTTATGATTTTTTGATTTATATAATCACGTTTAAAAAATAAAAAGAAGAAAAAAGATAGTCTTCTATATTTGCCCACATATTTAGAATTTCTAGTGCTCTCTTTCTTGAATATCAGACTTTGCATCTGGGATCAATTTCTTTCACCCTGAAAACATGAAATCTCTTAAATTTTTTAATCTACAATTGTCTTTATTTCACATTCACATTTGAAGAATATTTTTACTTGATAATAATTTTTTTGATACAATTTCACCACTTTCAAGATGATATTGTTTTACCTTCTGGTCTATATTGCTTCTGATTAAAAGTCAGAGGTCATTTACTTCATTGTAGTATGCAGTGTGTTGTTTTCTAGCTGCTTTCAATATTGCACCTTGATTTATATGTTTCAGCTGTTGAGTATTATGTAACTAGCTATAGTTAATTCATATTCAACTTTTCTTGGGCTTTTCCGCCTTTCTTGGATCTGGTTATATTTTTCTCCAGATGTTAACCAGTTTGAGCCATCATTTCTTCAAATGTTTTTTTTTTTTTCCTGCCCTGTGCTTATTCTTTCGTTGACTTTGGAGACATCTTTTATAGTTGTGTAAGACCACTCACTTTTGTTTTAAAAGTTCCTGAACTTCTGTTTATCAATTTCTGTTATTTTGTTTTTGTTGTTGTTGTTGTTCTTTGGTTTGGATAACTTTTTTTAACCCCTATTGTTTCCAAGCTGTGTTTAACACTATTAATTATTGTTTTTGCTTTTCTTTTCTTTTTTTCTCTTTTTCTTTTTCAAAAAACTCCACCAGAAAACTTCTAGAATTAATAAATGAATTCATCAAGGTAGAAGGATATAAAATTGATACCCACAAATCAAATGCATTTCTATACATCAGTGATGAATCCTCTGAAAGAGAAATTAGGAAAACTACCCCATTCTCAATAGCCTCAAAGAAAATAAAGTCTTGGGGATCAACTTAACAAAAGAGGCAAAAGACCTCAGGAAAAGTACAGAACACAAATAAATTGAAGAACGGCTTAGAAGATGGAAAGATCTCCCATGCTCTTGGATAGACAAAATTAATACTGTCAAATGGCCATACTACCCAAAGTGCTATACAGATTCAATTCCAATTAAAATACAAATGTTATTCCTTATAGAAATAAATAAAAGCAATTATGAAATTCATTTGGAAAAATAAGATACCCAGAATAGCCAAAGCAATCCTTAGCAAGAAGAGTGAAGCAGGAGGCATCACAATACCAGACCTTAAACTATACTACAAAGCTATAATAACAAAAACAGCATGGTATTGGCACCAAAATAGACATGTAGACTAATGGTACAAAATAGAAGATGTAGAGACAAACCCACATAAACACAGTTATCTTATACTAGAAAAAGGAGCCAAAACCATACTTTTCAACAAATGGTGCTGCAAGAACTAGAAATCCATATGCAGCAAAATGAAACTAAATCCCTGTGTCTCCTCATGCACAAAAGTCAAGTCAGTGTAGATTAAAGACCTAGAAATTAAACAAGAGACCCTGTGCCTACTAAAGAAAAAAGTAGGCCCAAATCTTCATAATATTAGATTAGGCCCAACTTTCTTAACAAGACTTCTAAAGCACAAGAAATAAAATCAAGAATTAATAACTGGGATGGATTCACATTAAAAAGCTTCTTATTGACAAAAGAAACAATCAAAGAGGTATAGAGAGAGTCTACAATTTGGGAGCAAATTTTTGCCCCACACATGTCAGATAGAGCAGTAATCTCCATGATATATAAAGACTCAAAAGACTTACAACCAAAACAACAAACAACCCAATCAATAAATGGACTAAGGAGATGAACAGATACTTTTCTAAAGAAGATATACATTCAATCAACAAAGGTATAAAAAAGTTCCACATCTCTAGTAATTAGAGAAATACAAATCAATACTACTCTAAGGTATCATCTCACACTAGTCAGAATGGCAATCAAGAATACAAACAACAATAAGTGTTGGGAAGGATGTGAGGGAAAGATACGCTCATACATTGCTGGTGAAACTGCAAATTGGTGCAACCACTCTGGAAAGCAGTATGAAGATTCCATAGAAAACTTGGAATGGAACCACCATTTGACTCAGCTATCCCACTCCTCAATCTATACCCAAAGGACTTAAAATCAACAAGCTATAATAATTCAGCCACATCAATGTTTATAGTAGTTCTTTTCACAATAGCTAAACTGTAGAAGCAACCTAGATGACCTTCAATAGATGAATGAATCAAGAAACTGTGATATATATATATATATATATATATACACACACACACACACATACATACATACATACACACACACAATGGAATATTAGCATTAAAAGAGAAGAGAATAAAATTATGGCATTTTCAGGTAAATGGATGAAGTTAGAGAATATCATTCTAAGCAAAGTAGGTCAATCCCCCAAAGCCAAAGGCCAAATGTTCTCCCTCATAAGTGGATGCTGATCCATAAAGGGGGAGAGCATGTGAAAAATTGAGGTACTCTGGTTGGGCAAAGAGGAGGGAAGGGATGGAGAGGGGATGGGGGCAGAAAAGATGGTGGAATGAGATGGACATCATTACCCTAGGTACATGTATGACTGCACATATGGTGCTATGCCACATCATGCATAACCAGAGAAATGAAAAGTTGTGCTGCAATTGTGTAAAAGGAATCAATATGCATTCTGCCATCATATATACCTAATTAAAATAAATAAATAATTAAGAAAATAAAAGGAAGATCATTAGAGTAGAAGAAAGTGGTTGAGAAAGAGAATGGAGTGATGGGAAGGGGGAGAAAACAAGGAATGAATTTGACCAAATTATTCTGTGTGCACGTATAAACATACCACAGTGAATCCCATTTTCATGTATATCTAAAAATCACCAATTAAAAATAAATACATGAGTAAAGTGTACACCAGTAGAATAGAGGAATGAGGAGGATGAGTGAGGAGTAAAAGGGAAGCAGGGGCACCAAGGACGAAAATGGAGTAAATTAAATTCCATGCTTGTATGATTGCGTCAAAATGGACCCAAGTACGATGTACTACTATAGTGTTACAATAAAATAAAATGAAAAGAAAGAAATGCACTGAAAAATACTCTAGTTATGATCTAAATCCCAATGGGAAGTGGTGCTGGGGATTTATGGCTAGCATAGTGCTGTCACATTAATTATTTTTCAAGTTTTGGAAATTCCACCACTTTTGGACAACATATTATGTAGTTAAAGAAACAGGACTGTATTGGATATATTCTAACCTAAATTCCCACTAAGACATTTTCAGTACAACACATATAATCCAAAATCTCATTATTGTGAGCATTAGTCAGTGTATTTAAGCACTGAGTAAAATGGTCTTAAGCTGAACTCTGTCTTTAGCCTTTCTAAAATAGTGGATATTAACAAGCATTAAAAGAACCCTGAAGAGAAACATGGTGACTAGCTCAATAAAATCTCTCATATTTAGAAATCCTCTTGATCAAGAAGTCAAATGTACATTTTTATTATAAAATTTCATTTCTCAAGAGAAATAAATGGGCTCTACAGACTGATGGCTTCAGTTAAACCCTAGCTCTGTAATTTACCTATTCCAAGACTATTGGCAACTTACTTACCCTCTCTCAAGTTGTTCATTTTCTTCCTGTTAAACATAAGGATAATGTACCTTATGCCTTAAATTGTTCTGAAGATGGAATATGTTAAAAATGTAAAACAAGTTTATAAAAATGCCTATAACTTCAGAAACATGTAACAATTTGGAATTATTATGAATAAGCAAAGTGATTTACTTAAGTATAAATTTATGTGCAAATTTTATTGATTTTATTTTTTATTGACATCTTAAATATATTACTAGATATTTTTACATCTTATCATAATTTGGGCAAATTTCTAGTTCTCAAAAATAGTTTATGTATAAAACACTAAGTTGAACATTTTCTACGCTATGCAATCCTTATAATACTTCTTTTTGGCAGAAAAAGAACTAGAATTCAATAAGTTGAAAAATGTGTTCAGTTTTCTCATTAGTTAATGATGAAATAATTGCTTTAGGCCAGTTGTTCATAATAGGAATAATGTTGCATGCTCCCCTCCCCCCAGGAAATATCTGTCAATATTTAGAAGCATTTTTGGTGATAACAACTGGGGCTGTGATGCTGAATCCAGTGAGCAAAGGTCACATGTGCTGGTACACATGATACAATGCACAGAGCAACCCTTCATGACAAAGAAATATTCGACCCTCATTTTGTTAATAGTACTAAGACTGAGAAACCCTCTATTTTAGACTAAATCTCTCTCAGAAAAAAACAGAAATGGTGCACAAATATTAGGATATATATTTGAAAAATCAGAAAGCTATCTAGACAATGAAAATTTTCTGGATCAATACATTTTTAAAAAGAAATAAAGTGGGGCTGGAGTTGTGGCTCAGCAGTAGACGGCTCAGTGGTAGACTGCTCGCCTAGCACGTGCGAGGCCCTGGGTTCGATCCTTAGCACTACATAAAAATAAAAAAAATAAAATAAAGGTATACAAATTATAAAAAAAAGTAAAAGGATATAAGTGTATAGTGTCACATTAGGAGCCAACATTTAAAAAAAGGGTTGGCATAGGGAAATCTCCCTCCACCCTGACTCTTCCTCCACTCCCAGGGCCTGGTTTCCCTGGCCAACTGCTGCAGATCTCTGTTGCCCATGGCCCATGCTCATCTCCATGTAGAAGTTGATCATTCTTCTCTTGACAACCACTAGGAACGTAAAATTTCAGTCTGAGGATTGGTAACAATAAGTTGCTCCCTTCTGGACAACTTCCCAAATGGAGAAGTCTGAGCTCTCTTTGAGAAGATAAGGGAGCACAAAGATTGAATTTCAGTGAGGCAGAGAATAAAATTGTGGTGCCCCTCTTCACCCCCACTTACCTGGTCCTTCAGATCTCTCACACAGGGCAACTCTCTTCCATATGGCAACTACATAGATTCTGTAAGGCAATCCTCCAGAACTGAATATAAGCAATTAGAAACTATATTCTTCAAAACCAAAGCCCATATTCAAATACTCATAATTCTCGATTAATATAAGATTATCTATCTCTAAGTAGTATAGAAAACAAATGTCAATTTCTAGAAGAAAGAATATTTTCTAAAGTTTCAAAAATGTTTCTATAGTTCTTACACATACTCTCCAGAGCTCTATAAGAAATAACTGTGAATTTAAAAAATGCACCCCCCCAAAAAAAAGAGAAAAAGGAAAACACAATAATAAAAACATATTCATAGGAAACCCACATAGTTAAATTACCAAGAAGATGTTAAAATAATTGTAATTAAAACATAATGGAAATTAAAGATAATTTGGGAAACTTTGGTAAATAGCTAATAACTTAATAAAGAATATAATAAAAATATTAGAACTAAAAATGTACATAAGAGCTAAAATATGTATAATAATAAAAATAAAGGACTCCAAAGAGAAGCTAATAAATTATATTATGTCTAATTCCTACTGATGGATTTAGCTCCTGGTTTAGGGCATCATTTTTCTGTTTCTTTTCAGTTTCAGCCCTTTTTGTCTGATACTAAACATTATGAATCTTATGCTGTTGAGCATAAACGCTTTTTTTTATTCTTTTTTTGGCTATTGTTTCTGCTAGAGGTTAATTTACATGCATATTAGTTATTCCTTGTAAGGGTCGCGTACAACTTTTGAAGGAATGACCTAAAATAGTCTTTAATTTGGAGCTAAATTAGATTTGTACTCAATATATGGTCTAGACAGGGTCTCTCCTAAATGCCTTGAGTATTCATCCATGTCTCCTGTAACCCTTTGCATTCATTCTCTAATAGCTATTCAGAGCCCTTTGTGTATTCTAGTTGTTTTTCTTTCTCCAGCATTCAATCTTTGCAGAAGTACAGCTTAATATATGGGCCCCAATTCAGACTCTCCATGTAGATTTATGAAAACATCACCCTGAACAACTCCCTTCTTCCCAGTAACCTGCTTCAGTCCTTCCTGCCATCTCACTAGCTAATCTCTGCCTCTTCAGTTCAGTGAGAGTGCTGTGTTCTCCTCTGCCACCCCCACCACATCCAGAAAGTGTCCAAATCCAGAAAGCCAAAGAAATCATACAGCTCAAGGATCTCAGTTCTGGGCTGCTTGTCGAAAAACCTCTGAAGCAAGCAATTACATATATTTTGGCCAATTAATATTTATGGCAGGAAGATTTGTTCAACACCAATATTTCATCACAGTAACAAGTAAAAATCACAAATTATTGTTTTTATAAATATTTTTCTCTTGTTCATTTTGTTTTAATCACATACTCTCATGTTACTGTTGCTCCTTAAATATGAATAATTTAGATTAAAATGACAGTGTGGTTTTAAAAAACTGTAAGGCCTTTAGTTTTAAGGCCCAAAACTCATTGGCTAGTTCATCTTTCTTTTAACATTTACAACTGCTTGCCAGGTGGGGGGAGTATGTTTATTGAACAGAAAGATGAAATGACAGCATCAAAAGCTTCAAATGTATCTCCACTTACTGGAAAGAATCAGCTTTATGAAAACAAATGACCCTGTTCTCTGCTCTGAACCCTTTACCTTCATCTTAATGGTCAGTCTTACAGTTAAGCCCTTACACATTTATGTGTGCATGATACGACTAAGAGTTCATGCAAGTAAAACCTGCAAGCTTGCTTATCCTGGTCATTGTAATTTTGTTCTCCAGGATTTCAGTTTTCTGTGGAATGCTCACTGTAATCAAACCTATCAAAAAAATTAAAAATAAGTGCAACATAAACTTTGAATCCATTGTGTTTCACTTGTTTTTCAAAACCATCATCTATGGCCAAAATAATTCTTTTGTGTCCTTCATCTTTCCCATTAGTTTTCAAATCAGTGAAAAGATTGAAGTTTGAGTGAAAAGAATGAAGACAAAAGCCAAAGCTGAGATCAAAACATAAAAAGAAAACCCCTTAATGTAACATTTTAAAAGATAATTTCAAAAAAATGATGGTTACAAATGGTCCAATGGAAAATAATAGCACCACCAAATCAATCTCTTCCCCAAGCCTAATATTTCTGTTGTATAATATGTTGACCCTCTCTCAAAAGCAGAAGGCATGACTCACTCATCTATCCAATAGATGGTAAGAATCTCTGTTGGCATTGGAGTTTCTGCCCTTAACCCTTCAGATACCTGAAGCAAAATGCAAAATCCCTTAGAGTATTCATTTCCTCACTTGTACAATGGGTAATAAAAAGGCAATAATTAGATTATTTTTAAATTATATTTAATCTTTTTTATATTTCATGTGAAAACCATTTAAAAGTTCTATGGTTTAAGGTTGTTACATTCCTGTTTTTTATATTCTAAAAATATTGTGATTTTTTTTTAATGTGTTCTTGGTACTTGTATGATTTAGGTACTTCTGAAAGTGCTAAAAATGGCTACCTTTAGTCTTCTGACATGTATTTATTTCTTATTTATTTATTAATTTTTTGGTTTCAATTAGTTAAACATGACAGTAGAATGCATTTATGCACTTTGATATATCATACATAGATGGGATATAATTTCTCTTTTTTTTGAGTAAACATCTTATAGAATAACATTGGTCATGCACTCACATATACACATAAAGTAAAAGTGTCTGTTTAATTCTACTATCTTTCCTATACCCACATCTCCTCCCTTCCTTCCCTTCACTTCCCTCTACCTAATCTAAGGTAATGCTATTCTTCTCTAGTGCCCCCTGCCTTATTGTGAATTAGCATCCGCATATTAGAGAAAACATTCAGACTTTGGTTTTGGGGGGATTGGCTTATTTTGCTTAGCATGATATTCTCCAACTCCATCCATTTACTAGCAAATGCCATAATTTCACCTTTCTTTGAAGCTGAGTAATATTCCATTGAGTATATATATACCACATTTTCTTTATCCATTGATATATTGAAGGATACCTAGGTTGGTTCCATAGTTTAGCTATTGTGAATTGAGCTGCTATAAACATTGACATCACTACATTACTGTAGTATGCTGATTTTAAGTCCTTTGGGTATAGACTGAGAAACGGGATAGCTGGGTCAAATGGTGGTTCCATTCCAAGTTTTTTTTTTTTCTTTTTTCTTTTTTTTTTTTTAAGAAAGAGTGAGAGAGAGAGAGAGAAATTTTTAATGTTTATTTTTTGGTTTTGGCGGACTCAACATCTTTGTTTGTATGTGGTGCTGAGGATCGAACCTGGGCAGCACACATGCCAGGCGAGCGCGCTACCGCTTGAGCCACATTCCCAGCCCCCATTCCAAGTTTTCTGAGGAATCTCCATACTGCTTTCCAGAGTGGTTGCACCAATTTGTAGTCCGACCAGCAATGTATGAGTGTATCTTTTTCACCACATCCTCACCAACATTTATTGTTGCCTGTATTCTTGATGATTGCCATTCTGACAGGAGTGAGATGAAATCTTAGTTTTTATTTGCATTTCTCTAATTGCTAGAGATGTTGAACACTTTTTCATATATTTTTTGATCAATTCTATTTCTTCTTCTGTGAAGTGTCTGTTCAGTTCTTTAGCCCATTTATTGATTAAGGTTTTTTTTTCTATGTGTTAAGATTTTTTAGTTCTTTATATATCCTAGAGATTAATGCTTTATCAGAGATGCATGTAGTAAAGATTTTCTCCCAATCTGTAGGCTCTCTCCTCATGTTATTAATTTTTTTCCTTTGCTGAAAAGAAGCATTTTAAATTGAATCCATCCCATTTATTGATTCCCATTTATTGATTCTTGATTTTACTTCTTGCACTTTAGGAGTCTTGTTAAGGAAGTCAGATCTTAGTCCAACATGGTGAAGATTTGGGCCTATTTTTTCTTCTTTTAGTCACAGGGTCTCTGTTCTAGTGCCTAAGTCTTTGATCCATTTTGAATTAATTTTTGTACAGGGAGAGAGATAGAGGTTTAATTTCATTTTGCTATGTATGGATTTCCAGTTTTGCCAGCACCATTTATTGAATAGGCTATCCTTTCTCCAGTGAATGTTTTGGGCACCTTTGTCTAGTCTGAGATAAAACTGCATTTATGTGTGTTTGTCTCTGTGTCCTCTATTCTGTACCACAGGTCTACAAGTCTATTTTGGTGCCAATACCATATCGTTTTTTGTTACTATAACTCTGTAGTATAGTTTAAGGTCTGGTATTGTGATGCCTCCTGCTTTACTTTTCTTGCTAAGGATTGTTTCAGCTACTCTGGGTCTCTTATTTTTCCAAATAAATTTTATGATTGCTTTTTCTACTTTTATGAAGAATGTCATTGAAATTTTAATAGGAATTGCATTAAACCTGTATAAGAGTTTGGTAGTATGGCCAGTTTGACAATATTAATTCTGCCTATCCAGGAGCATAGGAGATCTTTCCATTCTCTGAGCTTTTCTTCAATTTCTTTCTTTAGTGTTTTATAGTTTTTATTGTAGAAGTCTTTTACCTCTTTTGCTAGATTGATTCCCAAGTATTTTATTTTATTTTATTTTTTAGGTTATTGTGAATGGGGTAGTTTTCCTAATTTCTTTTTTGGTGGATTCATTGCTGATGTATAGGAACACGTTTGATTTATGGGTGTTGATTTTATATCCTTCCACTTTGCTGAATTTATTTATTAGTTCTAGAAGTTTTCTGGTGGAATTTTTTTTAATCTTCTAGATATAGAATCAGCAAATAGTTTGGTAGTTTGAGTTCTTCTTTACCTACTTGTATCCATTTAATCTCCTTTGGGGTCTAATTGCTTTGGCTAGAGTTTCAAGGATAATGTTGAATAGGAGTGATGAAAGAGGATATCCTTGTCTTGTTCCAGTTTTTAGAGGGAATGTTTTTAATTTTCTCCATTTTGAATTATGCTGGCCCTGGGTTTTGTATATATAGCTTTTACAATGTTGAGGTGTGATCCTACTATCTCTAGTTTTTCTAGTGTTTTGAACATGAAGATGTGATGTATTTTGTCAAATGCTTTTTCTGCATCTATTGAGATGATCATATGATTCTTGTTTTTAAGTCTATTAATATGACAAATTATGTTTATTGATTTCCATATGTTGAACCAACCCTGTATCCCTGGGATGAACTCCACTTGATCATGGTGCACTATCTTTTAAAAATGATTTTGTGTGCGATTTGCCAAAACTTTATTGAGAATTTTTGCATCTATGTTCATCAGGGATATTAGTATGAATTTTTCTTTCCTTGATGTGTCTTTGTCTGGTTTTGGTATCAGAGTGATATTAGCCTCATAGAATACGTTTGGAAGGGTTTCATCATTTTCTATTTCACAGAATATTTTGAGAAATATTGGTGTTAATTCTTCTTTGAAAGTCCTGTAGAACTTGGCTGAGAATCTATCTGGTCCTGGGCATTTCTTGGGTGGTTGGCAGTTGATGGCCTTTTCTATGTCATTACTTGAAATTCATCTGTTTAAATCGTGTATGACATCTTCTTTCATTTTGGATATGTCCTATGTCTCTAGAAATTTGTCAATATCTTTGATATTTTCTATTTTATTAGAGTATAACTTTTCAAAATTGTTTAAAATTATATTCTGTATTTCAGACATGTTTATTATGATATTTCCTTTTTCATCTTGCATTTTAGTAATTTGAGTTATCTCTCTTTTTCTCTTCATTAGCATGGCCAGAGGTTTATCTATTTTATTTATTTTTTTCAAAGAACCAACTTTTGGTTTTGTCATTTTTTTTCAATTATTTCTTTTGCTTCAATTTCATTGATTTCAGCTCTGATTTTAATTATTTCCTGTCTTCTATTGCTTTTGGTGTTGATTTGTTCTTCTTTTTCTAGGGCTTTGTGATATAATGGTAGGTCATTTATATGTTGAGTTTTTATTCTTTTAATGAATGCACTCAATGCAATAAATTTTCCCCATAGTACTGCCTTTATAGTGTCCCAGAGATTTTGATATGTTGTATCAGTATCAGAGTTCTCATTTACGTCTAGAATTTTTTATTTCATCATTGATTTCTTCTATTATCCATTCATCATTCAATAGTCTATTATTTAGTCTCCATTTGTTATAGTAGCATCTATTTTTTATTTTATCATTGATTTCTAATTTCATTCCATGGTTATCTGATAGAATGCAGAGTATTTTCTCTGTTATTTGTATTTACTAAGAGTTGCTTTGTGGCATTAACATATGGTTTATTTTAGAGAAGGAACCATATGCTGCTAAGAAGAAAGTATATTTGCTCATTAATGGATGAAATATTCTACATATGTCTGTTAAGTCTAAATTATTGATTGTGTTATTTAGTTTATAGTTTTCTTATTTAGTTTTTGTTTGGAAGATCTGTCCAGTAGTGAGATAGGTGTGTTAAAGTCACCCAGTATTATTGTGTTGTGGTCTATTTGACTCTTGAAATTGAGAAGGGTTTGTTTGATATACAATCAAATTTCTTTGGGGCACAAATATTTATAGTTGTTATGTTCTACTTATGTATACTTCCATTAATAAGTATAAAATGGCCTTATTTCTGTCTTCTCATATACTTTGGTTCAAATTCTACTTTATGTGGGATGAAAATGGGAATCCCTGCATGTTTCTGAAATCCATATGAGTGATAAGTTTTTTCCCATCCTTTAACCTTCACCCTGTGGATGTCTTTGTCCATGAGGTAAGTCTATTAAAGACAGCATATTGTTGGGTCATGCTTTTTAATCCAATCTGCCAATCTATGTCTTTTGATTGATGAGTTTATGCCATTAACCTTCAAGGTTATTATTGAGATATGATTTGTATTCCCTGTCATTTTGATTTATTTCTGGTATTTGATTTTTCTTAGTTTCTCATTTGGTTGAATGTCCCTTTAGTGTAGATCCTCCCTTTGCTGGTTTTCACTTTTTTTAACCTCATCCTCATGGCATATTTTGTTGAGGATGTTCTTGTGTAGGCTTTCTAGTTATGAATTCTTTATTTTTTTTTTATCATGGAAGGTTTTAATTTTATCTTCAAATCTGAAACTTAATGTTTCTGGATATAAAATTCTTGTTTGGCATCCATTTTCTTTCAAAGCTTGAAATATATTATTCCAGGGTCTCCTAGCTTTGACAAATCAGTTGAAATCCAAATTGGTTTCCTCCTAAACATAATTTGATTTTTTTTCTCTCACAGCCTTTAAGATTTTATCTTTATTCTCTGTGTTAGTCATTCTCATTATGATGTGTCTCAGTGTGAGTCTGCTGTAATTTTGCGTACATTTGTGGTCCTTTAATCCTCTTGTATTTGATTTTCCATTCTATTTTTAGGTTTGGAAAATTTTCTGCTATTATATCATTGAAAAGATTGTGCATTGCTTTGGTTTATATCTCTGCTCCTACATCTATTCCGATAACTCTTAAATTTGGTAGTTTCATCTTTTCCTATTATTCTTGGATGTTCTGTTCATGGCTTCTTACCATCTTCTCCACATGGTCAACTCTACTTTCAAGATTATACATTTTCCCTTATTGCCTGAGGTTCTATCTTCCAAGTTGTCTAGTCTGTGGTGCTTTCAATTGAATTTATAATTTGGTTTACTGATTTCTTCATTTTGAGGATTTCTGCTTGGTTGTTTTTCCCCATAATCTTTAACTCTTTGCTGAAATAATCTATCACTTCCTTTATTTCTTCTTTGATCTCAGTCTTTATACTATCCTTTAGTTCACATATCAATATAACTATGTACAATCTGAACTCCATTTTGGATATTTCTTCTATTGTGTTATCAGTGGCTTCTGTTGTTGAAGCATCTTGGTTAGTTTGGGGCACTTCATTTCCTTGTTTTTTCGTGTTGTTGGTGTTTTTTCCCATCTAGGAAGTATGGATCTAAGGCAGGATAAATTCTACCCTGTAGACCTATAGTGTCCCTGACGGTTTCTAGGTGCTTCACTTTTACTCATGAGATCAATATCAACAGCATCCAATGTACACAAAATATAGTCTAAAACTGATAGCTCCCACTAAGATGTCTACTGCTTTCTTGCATTACACCAAAATGATGACTTCAATAACTATCTATACTACAAACAGAAAATTTGTTTAAAAGATTTACAATTTCAGATGGTGGATGAGAGAACAGAGGTAGTGTGGTATGCAATATTCACGAGAAAGGAAGAGAGAAGCTAGAAGTAAAAAATCACAGGAAGAGTGGAAGAGGAGCAGACAGAGAATGGCTGTTGGTTAGAGAAAAGTTGGAAAAAAAGTTCAAAAAAATACACGAGAGAGAGGAAGAATGCAAACAAAGAGGAAAAAAATAAAGACATAAGAAAACAACAAAAATGCAAAACACCATTCATATATCATTGTCCTCCACATACTGATGCATAAAAACACGCTGCTTCAAATATAGTAGAGATATTAGTGAATTAAAAAATAAAATAATTTTTTCTGGAAAGTCAAACTGTCTCTGTCAGTATTCAGCCATTTCTCAGCTCTGTCTCTGATGACTCTCAGGATCACCAAACGCAGATCAGCCCTTGCAAACCCAGTCAGTCACTATCCCACTATTCTGGGCTACAGACACTCAGGCTTGGCCATGCTGCAATCCCAAGATCTCAAAGTTACTCCTACTTGCAGTGAGATCACTAGGGTTACACTCATGCAAAGGAGCTACCCAAAATGCAGCAGCAAGATAAGGGCCACCAGTACTCTCAGCAAGAAGACTCCAGGCTCCTCCAAACCTGCAGGCACCTCCATCTAGAACTGCAGGTTCCAGCTGGAGTCCTCAGACAGAGGCTCTTGTGATGTTAAACCTGCTGGCACCCAGGCCCCAGGCTCTGGCTGGTGTCTCAAAAAGGGGGCAGCCATGTGCAACCAAACCTGAAGTCTCCCCCACAGCAGTCCTTTAGGCCATGGTAGCAGCTGTAGTGGCAGTGGTTGTTAGGAGCTGGGAGTAGATCAGTAGCAACAGCAGCTGCAGTGGTAGCTGCAACTGCAGCTGTGGGGGCACCATCACCAGGCGATCCCTGGGGGTCAGCAGCAGTGTCAGCTTCAGTTGCATCCAGAGCCGTGGTTTCTTCTGTGGCAGCAGCACCCAGAAGGAAGACCTCCAGGCAACCTCAGGCTGGCAGCAGCGATGTGGTAGTGGTACAGGCAGCATTCGATTGACAGGAGAACTCTGGTTCAGTGGCAGTGACCAGAGAGGTAGCATAGAAAGTAGCCTCCAAGGTAGCCGAGGCCATGCCCAGAGAAGAGACCTCCAGGCATGGCAGCAGCATCTGCTTTATTTCTTATTTTTACCTGATACTCAGACATGTAAATGTTGTACTTATTAATGGGGATATCTTAATATTTAATACATAAACACATGACATACTATTTAAATCAGGTTAGACACATTTAACTCCTCAAACATTTATAATTTCTGTGATTTCAAAATACTCAATTTTCTTCTAGCTTTTTGAAATGTACAGTACTTTTTTGTCATCTGTAGTCACTATACTGTGTATTAATGCTGCAGAACTTCTTGCTCCTGCCTAATGGTAACTTAGTACCCAATGATCAACCTTCCCCCACCAATCAACACCCCCATACTAACCCCTACTGTTACCAGCCTCTGGTAACCACCATTCTACTGTCAATATCTAGGAGATCAACACTTTTGGATTTTACAAATGAGTGAAATCATACAGTGCTTGTCTTTGTGTCTAACTCATTTTAACCTGATAATCTCCAGTTCAATTTGGTGCAAATGACAGGATTACATTATTTTTATGACTGACAGTATTATATTGGGCATGTATGCAGCATTTTCTTTATACATTCATCATGTCTTTTTTTTGGTGGTATTGGGAATAGAATCCAGAATCCAGGAGTGGTTAACCATTGAGCTACATTCCCAGCCCTTATTTATTTATTTATTTATGTATTTAAAATTTTGAGGCAGGGTTTTACTAAGTTACTCAGGGCCTCATTAAGTTTCTCAGGATGATCTCAAATTTACCATCCTACTGTCTCAACCTCCTGAGCCTCTGGATTCCAGGCATGTGCTACTGCTCCCAGCTTCTACATTCATCATGTGATAAGCACTTAGGCTGCTTCTATTTCTTAGCTGTTGCAAATAGTGCTGCACTGAACATGGGAGCATGTATGTTTCTTCCATATATTGTCATTTCCTTTGGATATATACCCAGTAGTATGATTGCTGGATGTACTAATTTATATTCCCACTAACAATGTGCTAAGGTTCACCTTTCTTCACATCCTCACCAGCACTGACCATCTTTAATCTTTTGATATTAGCTATTCTTAGTGTGGTGAGGTGATATATTTCATTCTGGTTTTGATTTTCATTTTCCTAATAATGAGTGATGTTGAACATATTTCCATGTACCTTTTGGCCACTTGTGTATCTTTTTTTGAGAAATGTCTCTTTAGGTCTGTTACTGTTTCTTCATTCCTTTCTTTTTCCCTTTCTTTTGCTTGATTTTGTTTTTGGGGTTCTGAAGATTGAAACCAGAACCTCTAAAACTATGACCTCAAGATAATTTTTTTTCCTTGTCAGGTATTCTTACCACAGAGACAGAAAGCTTCTTATCACAGGTGGTATCCTGCAGTGAAGCCACCTGGTCCTGCACTTTTCTCTTGTTGAGAGGCTTTCCATTACTGACTGAATCTGGTCACTTGGTTGATCTATTCAGATTTTCTATTTCTTGATGATTCAGTCTTGACAAGGTCTTAGTGTCTAAGAGTTCATTTATTTCTTCTCTATTATCAAATTTGTGAGCATGTTGCTGTTCATAATAATCTTCAGTGAGCTTTTATATTTCTGGGGTGTAAGTGGTAAAGTCTTTCTTTTCATCTCTGAATGTATTTACTTGAGTTGTCTCTCTCCTTTTCTTTGTTCAGCCAAGGGTTTATTTTATTGTTTTTTGAATTTTTTATGTTTCATTTTATTTATTTAGGCCATGATCTCTATTATTTGTTTCCTTCTGCTAATTTTGGGCTTAGTTGGTTCTTATTTGTCCAGTTTTTAAAATGTAGTAATAGGTTGTTTAGGTGAGATCTTTCTTTCGGTGTGGGTATTGATTGTTATAATTTCCCTGTTGGTGACTTTTCTGAATCCATAGACTTTCTTCTATTGTGTCTCCATTTTCATTTGTTTAAAGAAGATTTTGAATTTCCATCTTGCCTTCTTCCTTGATCCATTGATTATTTCAAAGTAAGTTGTTCCATTTCCATGTACTTGTATGATTTCAAAAGCTTTGTAGTTACTTATTTTTAAATTTATTGCATATGGTCCAAAAAGATAACTTGACATGGTTTCACTTTTTAAAATTTGTTAAGAATTGTTTTCTGGCCCACAATATGGATTATCCTGGAGAATGTTCCTTGCACTGATGAGGAAAATATAATGTGAATTTGGCAACTGTTGGGCAGGATGTTCTATAGATGTCTGTAAGGTCCATCTGGTCTAGGGTTCAATTGAAGGCTATTGCTTTTGTTGATTTTCTGTCTGGATTGTCTGTCAACTTGTGAAAGTGTTGATATGAAGGACTTAACTATTTTTGTGTTGGAGTCTGCCTCTCCATTTAGGTCTGGTAATGTTGGCTTCATATATTTTGTGCTCCAATATTCAGTGTATATTCACTTAGAATTGTTATTTCATCTTCTTGAATTCAATCCTTTATCATTTTATAATGACCTCCCTTGTCTCTTTGGAGAGTTTTTGAATTAAAATGTATTTATCTGATATTAGTATGTCTACTCTTGCTTTCTTTGGCTTTCCATTTGTATAGAGTATGTCATTCCTTTCTTTTGCTTTCAATCTACATTGTCCTTAGACATGAAGTGTTCATTGTAGGCAACAGGTAGATGGGTCTTGCTTTATAATCTGTTCAGTTATTCTATTATTAATTAGGTAATATAAAAACATTCAAGTAATTATGGATAGACAGGGTCTTTCTTCAGCCATTATGTAACCTGTTTTCTAGTTTTGTTGTAGTTATTTTCATTTTTTCCATTTCTCTTCTTTCCTTTGAGAGTGAAGTAATTTACTCTAGTAGTAATGTGCATTTATTACTTGATTATTATTTTTGGTTTGTCTATTAAAGACTTTTGCTTTGTGACAAACATGAGACTTACCAAATGTATCCTTTGATCATAGCAAGCTATTTTTAAATGATAGCAATTTTATGAAATCATAGGATAAGAACAGAAATGAACAAAAGAACAAGTGAAAATACTCACCAAAACCTCTCCATTTGCATTCCATTTCTCTAATTTTGAATTTTTAAGATCCAGTTTCAAACATCCTATATTGTCTATCACTTTACATAGCCAGGCAATTATTAGGATTATTGTTCCAGTTTTTTTTAGTCTTCCTATCAAAAACATGAATGGTTTATGCACTACACATACCATATCAGAGCATTCTCAATTTCCTTGAATACTTACTCTTACAAGTGCATTTTATACCTTACATTCTTACACATTAATGTCTATCTCAGTTTGAAGAACTTCCTTTAGCATTTCTTATAGGAGAGGTCTGGAGGAGATATGTCATTATCTGTTTTTCATTTATAAAGGATAGCTTGCTAGGTTAGTATTCTCAGTTGACAATTTCTTTTTCCTTCCATACTATGAAAATTTTATGCCATCTGTCCTGTCCTATCAGGAGAGAAGCTGGCTGTTGATAAATTAGAGCGTCCCTACATATCATTCACTTCTTTTCTCTTTTAATCTTAAGAATCATCTCTTTATCTTTCCTCTGTGGAGCTTGATTATAAGATGTCTTTGGGTAGCCTTAGATGACTTAATTTAACCAGGTGATCTTTGACCTTACTCCACCTGGATATTTGTGTCCTTCTCAAGGTTTGAGAAGTTTTCTATTATTAGTCATTTGAATATGTTTTCTACCCATTTGGCATTCTCAAGTCCTTGAATCCCAATAACCCAAATATTTACTTGTTTAGTACTGTCTTAAAATTTCTATAATCTTTCCTCATTCATCTTTATTTTTTTCTTCTCCAACTGTTTACTTTAAAATAGGTTGTCTTTGAGCTCACCAATTCTTTCTTCTTCTGTTTAATTGCACTGATTCCTGGAATATATGCATGGTGTCCTCATCCATCCTCACCTTTTATGTCATATATCTTTCTTCTTATTGATGTCTGTACCCAGCTTTTTATTAGGTATTTATTTATTGCTATTTAACAAATAGCTTCAGAACTTAGTGGTATAAAACTATGGTAATTTTTATTTTCCACAATATTGAGCATCAGATATTTGAATAACACTGTGCTGAGCTGGGGAATTGGAGAGTTGGAATCAGTTGCCTGTTTGATGTCTCATTATTTTTCCATGAGGCCTCTTTCTGTCCACCATGGTTTATCCTTAAAATTCCTTAGCACATGTGTGTGATCTAAGAGAAAGAATTCCAAGGTAAAATGCCCCAATGTGCAAGTGGTTATCAATTGCTTCTTTTGTCATGTCTACTATTATTCCATTGTCCAGTGAAATTTGGATGATGAAATTCAGAATCAACATCTGGAATTTATTATAAGAACATGAGAAAACAGAAGATATGGTTTATTGAGAACAAACAATGAATCAGTCTTCCACAGGAGCTATGATGGGAATTACATGGTATGAAAGTTAATGGTTTTTATAAATTCTCCTTATTACATAACTCAGAAACTCTCACATTGTTGAAGTTAATTTCAAAGATGCCCAAGGGTCCAAAGGCAGCAACTTAAGAAACACTTAAAAAAATCATACTAGTTGGAATATTATATGTTATAACATTTGAGGAGTTATACTTCTCTTGAGGAAAAAATAAAAGACATCTACAAGGAAAATTGCAGAACACTAAAAAAAGAAATTTAAATATATACTAGAAGATGGAAAGATCTCTCATATTCAGAGATCAGAAAAATAGTACAATTAAAATATCAATGCAATTTCTATCAAAATATCAATGACATTCTTCACAGGACCCCCCCCCCCCAAAAAAAAATTCTGAAATCAATGTGTCAATGGTTTGGATCTTTAAAACTCATAAAACTCATAAAGCAGGAATGTTCAGAGGGGGAATGATTAGATTATAGGATCTGTTACCTTATCAGTTGATTAAGTCATTGGATGGATCCATCATGTGAATGGACTGCTGGGTGGTAACTATATGCAGGTAGGTCATGAGTGAAGGAAGTAGGTCACTGGAGGTATGCCCTTAGACTGTAGCTTGGCTCAGGCATCTTGCTGTATCTTTATCTCTCTCTGCTTCCCAGTGGCCATGAGCTGAGCAGCTTGCCTCCACCACACGCTTCAACCATCATGTTCTATGTTACCTCAAGGTTAGACAAATGAAGTCAATTGAACTTGAATTGAGAGCCCCATATAAACCTTCCCTCCTCTAAATTTTTCTTTTTTATTGTTTTGCTCACAGCAACAAAAACTGACAAATAATATTGAAGAACAAAAGACCCAGATTAGCCAAGCCATTTCTGAGCAAATAAAGCAATATTGGGGGCTTAACAATACCCAGTTTCTAATTATGCTATTTTTGCACAGCAACTGAAACAACATGGTACTGGCATAAAAGGAAATGTCAACAAATGAAATGAAATAGAAGACAGAGGCAAACCCACACAGCTACAGTTATGTGATTCTTGACAAAGGTACCGAAAACATATGTTAAACTAAAAATAGAACTATCATGTAATCCAGGAATACCTCTCTGGCATTTTCACAAAAAAATTAGTCACCATACTTTAGCAGTACATGCATATACACTGTGTTATATAATAAATTTACAAACACCAAGTTGTAGAATAAGGCTAGGCATCCATCAAGAGTTAACTGACTGGATAAAAAAATGTATATATACACAATGGAGTTTTATTCACCCATAAAGAAGAATGGAATTTTGTCATTTGAAGGAAAATGGATGGATCTGGAGAGTATCATGCTAAATGAAGGAAGCCATACTCAGAAAGACAACTATCCTGAAAGTAGAAGGAAGACTACTATGATAGAGGAAGGAGGTCAGGGGAAGGGAGGAGGGGTAGATAAGAGGAGGTATTTGGGAGTGAAATTGAACACAGAAAACTGATAAAATTTTGTTATATGCATATATGAATAGACCACAATGAAACTCATTATTCTGTACAATTATTATGTATCCATAAAAATGAGCCCCAATTAGTAGATAACTGTATTTCTTTTTACTTAAAGACAGTGAGAGGTCTAGAAAGAATCCCAAACAGATAATTCACACATAGGTCCTACTAAATTTAGATAGTTTATGAAAAATAATTTGCTTCCTGGGTCTCAATTTTATTTTCTATAAAAGTAGACATTTGCAGTGATAAGGAGCACTTCTGGATCAATATTTCATTTCTTAGTGGAAACACCTAGACTGTTTTGTAAGATTTTACTATTTTCCTCAGGCAGTAATATTGGGAAATAACATTTCTTGATTTTTTTTCTTATTGCAAAATGCTTATTTTGCTGTCAAAAATCTTTGTATGAAATACATCTTTATTCAAAATTGGCCTTGCTCAAAAACAAAACAAGTGTTATTTACCTCTTTTCCCAAGGGCTAAAATCACTTAAAAACAAATTTTTTAGTCAAAAGTCATCCATTCAACTATTCTTTATCCCTTCATCCATTGACCCATAGATCTATTCATCCATCCATTTATTGAATAATCACCAAAAGTAAGAAAATTCAACATTTAATATATACTAAGGGTTAATGTAGGCTCTGAAATTTGATGACTCACACAATTTTAATTGGCTATAAAACACTTTGAAATACAAATATAATTTAGAATTTGGGCTTTTTATAAATGATCACTTGATAGGCTGCTTCCTATGTTTGTGATACTTGTCGGATCCTTGAAGGCACTTAAGTTCATGGGAACCCTAGGATGAGGTAATATTCCTAGAGAAGTGGAGTATCAAACTTTGACAACCATATTTTTCAGGAAGTAAAGCTACATTTTTAAAAATCTTGACAAAGAAAATGCTGCTAAGAAAGTGTGGAGCATAAATGAGAAGAATAGCATGTATTCTGGGAAGCTAATGATGGGGTCAATGAAAATCATAGATAAAATCCACTCAGCATGTTTACATGGTGTCTGAATTTTTATTTCAGTAAACCATTGACAGCTTATATTAAGAGATATGAAAGTATTATAATTTATTTATTTGGAGTAGCAGTCATTAATATTTAACACAAATGTTTTGCACCTAAAAGAAAGGAGATTCTTTACCTTGAGCACTAGGCTGCCCATCCTGCCAAATCACTTGCATATCATTGCTCTGTTACTAACTATATCACCATTCTATTTTTTCTTTTGCCTCTATTATTTCATCTTTATCTCTGACAATGTATGCTATTTTGGTTGGATGATGAAAGGAATTATATATAAACTTAAGTATTTTAAAACAATGACTCTGGAAGTAGTCATCAGGCAGTTATGATCAATTAGGTTGACTTCCTCATTTGGAAAGTCTAATACAAAATTAAGCCCAAACTTATAGTGTATAGTACCCTAATAAATATATGCTTGCCAAGATCCCAAGATCTACATTACTTTCTATTAAAATGATCTGTTTACATCTTACTGAGAGTTTTAAAGACAAATTATAGAAAACATTGAACATTTTCCTGGAAAGGAACTTAAAGATTGCTACTTCTATGGCCAATAGCCAAATCATGCCTTGGCAAGGTTCCATTATCCACTGGCCCAATAGACATGATTCCTCAGTTCTAACAAATCTTCAAGAACCTGCAAAATATTGGAAAGAAAATAGATCATGGGCTCCAAAATAAGAAATAAAAATCCAACTTCAAAAGGTCCACACACAAAAAAATAGTGGCTTCACCTAGATGGTTTCAATACCCTCCACTTTTAGGTAGTTAAATAGAAATAATATTTAATAAGGGTACAAATACATTTTTGTTTGTCAGAAAAATAAATGCCTAGAGCCAACAAACTTCTTAAAATTTTCTTTCACCTCCTTCTCCTCTTCCAACTCCTCTTCCTCCTGCTCTTTTTTTCTCTCTCCTTTCTACCCATCTCTCTTTCTCTCTCCTCTCTTCCTCTATCACCCTTTCAGAATCCTTTTCCTTAATTTTTTTCCTCCCCTTCTTCTGCTCCATTTCTCAGTTTAGGCAGCTCGTTGAAAGCAAAGCAATCTCATGCCCTGTGAGGGAAATATCGAGGACTTTATCACTCATGAAGAATAGAATCATTGCAAATTCTTTTCAGCTTTAATAAATAGACATGGTAGCCAGTTTTTAAAAGTTGTACATCCACTAAAGACTCATTTTATCTAAGTTCCTTTTTGTAACTGTTCTGTTACTGGGTTGGGTATTTTATTAGAAAGCACATGAGTAAGAGAGAATGTTGGCTTTTTAATTATACATACCATGATTTTACAGTTTTGGAAACATTTTCAGGGTATTTAAGACTTCTAAATCAGAGAAATGCATTAGCTGTTTGCAAAACCCCTGGAAGCTTTTGGGATATGACTAAAGAAAGCATATTCTCAAATATTGCTGAGAAGTTCATTCAGAGATTTAATTATCGTTTTTGTCTTTACACAAATAAATGAAGAGAAATCAAAAATTTATTTTTAAAAATAAACAGTATGAGCAACTTTTCAAGGCACTCAGAAACTTAGTGAGATGGTCTCTCAAACTAAAAAATAAAAATAAAAAATGGCTGGGGATGTGGCTAAGTGGTTAAGTGCCCCCGGAACAAATCTCTAGTACCAAAAAACAAGATAAATAAATAAAAAGTCTGACAAAAATAATCAATGGATTATCTTTTTGCTTTTAAACCAAGAAAGAGTTTATTATAAGATTATATGAGAAAAAAAGATAAAATCTTGGAAACTGAGCTCATACTGCTTTGTAAGTGATTCAGAATTTGGCATGATTTAATCCTCAAGGCTAGTTAAGGAAAATATTATACAAATTTTGAAGTATGAGTCCATATCTATCTCTATAAATATGTAAAATGTTGCCATTACTAATACTGTCTGGATCATTCATTATAGACGTCATTCAAGGTCACTCACAAACTTTTAGTTTTTAATGACAAACGGGAGTATCTGCATTTGAAGTGCTACTGAGTTGATTATCTCTAACTACTTACATGCTTTAATTAGATCACATGCTCAGTGTGAATATTATAAAATAATCTTCAGTTTAATGGTTGATGTTGCAGTCACTGTATTAATGAAATATTCATTCCATTTGCACACAATTTGATCATAACTACTAAGTACAGGATACTGAAATTTTTATTAATAAATCATAGCAATTGGACTGTATTCAGTTAGTGCATGATTATATAATTTTGGCGATAAATGAATTTCCATGGAGGTATTTTTATTTCCCAAGAATTAAAAGAAAGATACTATTATATAGAAAGTCAATAGACCTAAATTGAGATTTCTCTAAATACATGGAGATAAGCTCTTAGCCTTTATGATAGTAAAGTTTGGTTTGATTGACTGCCTAACTGAATTCATCGAGAGTGGTCAAGTGTAATATTGGAATAAGACAGAGATGACTTGGGTAACACATGCCCACATGCAGTAAGATGCAAAGGCTAGACTTGGATTTGGTGTTTTTCATTTGTTGAAGAAGTCTGTCACATACTCGAAACTGTCTGACTTCAATTTTCAGTGTAGGTAATGGAAATAATGCCTATTTTGCAGGATTATTAAAATTTTCAAATAAGACACTAGATGTAAATAATGTCATAAATTATATGAAATGCAATACAATATGAGAATCAGTATGTCAGCTAGGAACCACATGACCTAATGACTATGAAATATTTTGTGTTAAATAAAACATTATCGTCACTCAATAAATATCAAATAATAATCAATATTTACTAATCTTAAAATGAAAAATGAGTAATGAAAGACCAAAAATCATGATCATTGGATTTTTCTCCTTCCTCTAGTTAGCCTTCTTCCAGAAGAATTAAAAATAATATTTACTAGAAAAAAATTAACAGTAAACTTTTTATGTTAATCTGTTTTATTTGAATGTTGAATTCCTACTTAGATAGCTATTAACTTTTCTATATCTTTTAGTAAAAGTTGAAATTGCCTGTCTTTACCTCTCATTTTCTTTTTGTCTTTATACCTAACCTCCTACACATCCTTAGAGGAGGTTTAGATTAGCATACCTTTCGTTTTTTTTAGAATGTTTTATTTTAATTCAAGTAAATATGTAGATTTGTGAATTATATATTTTCCTAGTTCTGTAAAAACTATTAACATATTTTCAGGAAAGAAAACATTAATTTATTCATTTGCCAAATGTTTAGTTCTGTGTCTACTATATACCAGGCACACATTAAAAAAGCTGTTTTGAGCAATCCAAGGAGTACTCAAATTCAAAATGATACATAGTCATGTTGGGTTCCTTTTAGGTGTGAGGACAGATAAAATGCCGTATTAACTTCTGTTAAAGTTAACTGACTTGCCAAAGGAAAGATAGTAGCAATCTATTTACCACACATTTGTAAACAATATGTACAATAGTATTATAAAGTATAAGAAGAAGAAATTAGAAATCTGTGTTAAGTTTTTTACACTATATGTGAAGTGATATAGTATTGTTTGCAGGTAGAATCTGATTAATTGAAGATGTATATTATAAATTCTAGAACAACCACAGAAGACAATTTTAAAAGTAGAAGAAAGAAAGTTAATAGTGGAAATAAAACTAATTCTTAAGAAGTGTTCTATTAATCCAAATAAGACAGAAAAGATATAGAAAAAAAGAATAAAAAATATTGATAATATCTAGGATGATAGTACATTTTTGTCAATTATATTAATATTCAAATACATTATAAAATTTCTAAACACATGAATTTAAAGGCAGTTTCAAATTACATTTACAAAAAAAATATGAACCAGTTTTATGTTACCTACCTATAGGAAATCTATTTTAAAGACATATATGGTTTAAAGATAAGAGAGTAAAAAATTATATAACTTGCAAAATGAATTAAGGCTGCAGTAATGGTATTTATATTAGATAGTGTAGCTTGCAGACCAAGGAACATTACCAGAGATAAAGAGGGACACTACATTATAAGATAGCGATTCTAGTCTCCAATACAGTGTAATGATTCTATGTATATATGCAAAAGAATTTAAAAATACATGAAAAAACAAAAAATTAAATGAATAAGATACTACTAGACAGTAAATGGAAGAAACTATTGATAAAAGAAATGGCATAGATGAGTTAAAAATGATTTAATTAAGTCAAAAAGCCAGAAATAATAAATAAACACTGTCTACTTATTTTCATATGAAGCTATAAAATTCAAACAATAAAAATTATAGAAAATGCAAATTAATTTATAGTGGTGGAATGCATATCAGTATTCCCTAGGAAAGATGAGGCAGGAACAGGAGAGGTGGATTATAATGGAATATGAGTAAAACATGAGGATTATGGATACATTCATTTTCTTGATAGTGGCAGTGGTTTTGCAATTGTTCATATGCTACAATATGGATGATTAATACAGTAAATATGCAAACTATTGCATGCTAATTGTTCTCTTTAAAGTTAAGAAAAACTTATGTGATCTTGTCTTGATGTTCCATCAAAATCTGAAGCATAAATCCAAGAAAGGCCAGGACATTAAAAAAAAAAAAAACTAAGTGATTGACATCCTAGTAATGCAATTTTATTACTGAATTCAGTTTGCTACCAATACTCATTGTTCCTTAGGATGAGCTCTTTCCCAGAATGTTTCTATGTAAAGATATTCTTTGATTGTCTAAGACAGTTCACCATTACACTAGAATATATATGAATCCCAGTGGTGGCTTTTATGCAATTCATTCATTTGGGAAAATGAGAAAAATTAGTAAGCATTAAAGAGGTAATGTTTAATGAATATGGAATTAGGCATACAATGACTTGCTTCTAATTTCCCCTCTGCAACTAACTTTAGTTCATAAATTTCACTCTGATGTCTCTATATCCACATCTAAAAAATAAGGAGCAGAATATATTCCAAGGATATTTTCCATTCTAAAAATGCACAATTCAACAGTAATGAATCACTATACCCTTCTCTGCTCTGTGTTAGACACTGTGCTATGTATTACAGATATGAGGATACATTATCTCCAGGGAGTAATTCTCAACCTACTGGAGGAAGCAGCAAGCAAAGCATCACAATATGACGTGCTTTCTGTGACTATAGACATTAGCACAGGATACTTTAGGATCACAGAGGAAGGAGTGTCTAACTGTGGGAGTGTTGTAAACATCTGTTGTTTAATTTCTCATTATCTACTGCCTCTTTCCTACTTTCTAGTTGTTCTACTACATACCTGTTTTAAAATGGCTGATTTCACTGGCTCTCCAAGCTATGTTCTAAGCTTGTCAAATAAAAAATTTCAGAACTTATATTGAGAATTTTGGAATACACATGTAATAAACACAGGATCAGATAAAATGACTTTCATTCTCATTTCCCCTCTGAAACTATGCCAATAATATAGCTATAACATGTACAACATCTTTGTGGTTAACGTTTTCCAAACACATTTGAGCTTGATTCATTTATTTCTCTCTCTCTCTCTCTCTCTCTCTCTCTCTCTCTCTCTCTCTCTCTCTTTCTCTCTCTCTCTCTCTCTCTCCTCTCTTGTCCTAGGAATTGAACCCTAAGTTGTTGAGGCTTGCTCTTGAACTTGCAATCCTCCTGCCCCATAGGTTGGAATCACTGAGATTCCAAGTGTACACCATCATGCCCTGCTTATATATATATATTTTTAACCTGGATAATGTATTCATTTTAGATTGTTCTAGAGTATGCATACATTTCTCTAGTTGGTTACTATTAACCCATGTACCCATTTGCATGGCCCAGGAGTAGCCAGTTCTACTTTACTACATGAACTAGTGATAGAATATGGTGGTTCCCAATTAAAGATTGGAGCACTATCTATAATTTTGGGGGGTGATGTATGGCTGGCAATGCAGAGTTCTTAATTATAGTACATTAGAAAATGAATCACTGAATCTCTTTTTTTCTATTGCCCAAGGATAATTCCCATTACCCAAGTTTGTTACACACACACACACACACACACTGCATTATTTCAAGCAAGCAGCTTAACTTCCCAAATGCCTCTTAATTTAGAGTTGCAAAAATAAGGGTTAGACATTGAGTAATATCATATTCTAAGCATAAAAGAAAAATTAAGAGTATAAATTTTTGTATCAGAAATGTAACAGATTCCTAGATTCCTCACTCCCCAAAGAAACATTGATTTTCTGGAAATGATTTCAATGAACAAACTGTCACCTTCTGTTGATTCAAGAAAATTCTGATTAAATACTTTTTTTTAGTCAGTTTTCTCGCCACTGTGACTAAAAGACCCAACCAGCACAACTGTAGAGGGAATAAAAAACCTTATTTATGAGCTCACAGTTTCAGACGTCTCAGTTCATAGACAGCTGGCTCCATTCCTTAGGTCTGAAGTTGAGGCTGAATATCATGGTAGAAGAGTGTGTGAAGAAAAGCAGCTCACACCAAGGTCAGGAAGGAGAGGGAGAGAGAGGGAGAGGGAGGGGGGAGAGAAAGAGAGAGGAAAAGAAAGAGAGGGAGAGGGAGAAAGAGGCAGAGAGAGAGGGAAGGAGGGGGAGGGGGAAGGAGAGAGAGGGAATGGGAGGAAGGGAGGGAGAGGGAGAGAGAGGGAGAGGGAAGGAGAGGAGAGGAAGGGAGAAGGAGGGAGAGGAAGAGGAAGAGAGAAAGAAGGGGAGAGGGAGGGAGAGAGGGACAGGGAGAGGGAGAGGGAGGGAGAGAGGGAGAGAGGGAGGGAGAGGAAGGGAGGGAGAGGGAGAGAGAGGGAGAGGGAAGGAGAGGAGAGGAAGGGAGAAGGAGGGAGAGGAAGAGGGAGAGAGAAAGAGGGGGAGAGGGAGGGAGAGAGGGACAGGGAGAGGGAGAGGGAGGGAGAGAGGGAGAGAGGGAGGGAGAGGAAGGGAGGGAGAGAGGGAGAGAGGGAGGGAGAGGAAGAGAGGGAGAGAGGGAGAGGGAGAGAGAGAGAGACTCCACTAACCAGATACAAATATATACTCCAAAGCCATGCCACCAATACCCCACCTCCTTCAGCCATACTCCACCTGACTTCAGTTACCACTCAATTAATCATATCAGGTAGTTAATTCACTGATTGGGTTAAGGTTCTTATAATCTAATCATTTCTCCTCTAAATCTTCTTACATTTTCTTACACATAAGGTTTTGGGGAATACCTCACATCCAAACCACAACATTCCTTCTCTGATCCCCAAAAATCTCATGACCATCTCACAGTGCAAAGTACATTTAGTCCATCTCCAAGAGTCCACATAATCTCAACAGTTTAAGGATTACCCAAAAGTTCAAGTCTAAAGTCTTGTCTGAAACTCAGGGCAAACTCGCATTATGAGTTACTGTAAAAATCAAAAGCTATGTACAAATATCTAATATAAAAAGGTGCAGAACAAACTTACCATTCAAAAAAATAGGTACATAGAAAGAAGGGACGAGACCAAAGCAAGACTAAAATCCAGCTAGGCAAACAAGTCCTATATTTCTATGTCTGACATTTAGGGCACATAACATGAGGATATTCTGTCTGAAGGGCTTGTGTACCTTTACCTCTATGGCCTTGTTGGTTACAGCCCACGTAGCCTTTCTGTTGGCTTGTCTCTGCTGGATTCCTACAGCTTTCTTAGGACAATGTCCGTTGTCACTGCCATTTCTTAATCTCAGGGGTCTCCACTATAGCTTTAGCTTCTTCTTTATATCTCCATTCATTAATCTCTCAGGGGATTCCCACAGGGACTCTAACCTTTCTGCACCTTGCCTGGCCTCCAGGCCTTCCTTTGAAATCTTGGTGGAAACCTCTATGACCCCTAACTCCAACATCCTGCATTCCTGGCAGAAAAAGCGCCACTTGGTTGATACCAAGGTCTGCCGCCATCTCCAGCAGTAGTAAAGCCTGCAGGGACTCTGGCTACAGCAGCCTCTTAGTGCCTGGGTAGCTGAAGGGGCCTTCCTAGGCCCCTTCATACAAGAAGGGTCTTTGTCTCTTCTCAAGAGAATTTTTACGTTTACTTCCTTGAGTCTGAGATGTGTATGATCTTGCCAACTCCTGAGATGCCTTCATGCCATGGTTCTTATTGTCTCTGGGCTGTCTTTAGAATTTCTTTAGTGGCAGTAATATCTTTAACAACTGCAACCTGCTCAGCCCCAGTTTTACTGTCACCTTTTAAGTCCACGTTTTTCAAATCTTTCTGCTCTGCTTTGTTCTCCTGAATAACACAATAAACTTGACTAAAAGCCACTAGCCATATCCAAGCCACCAGCAATATCCATGCCACCACCTGAATGCTTTACTGTCTAGAAATTTCTTCCATCAGATTAAGAAGTTTATTGCATTTAAAATCAGTCTTCCAGAAGTCTCAGGTTGTGGGCATAATGCAGACAACTTCTCAGCCAGAACATAACACAGCACGAATGGTCTCTACTCCAAATACCAATAGTGTCCTCCTTTTCCTCTAAACCCTCTTGAGCCCTGCCTGCCTTCACTGTCCAAGGTCCTATTGACATTCTGATCTTCTTATCTTCCACCAGAATCGACTATTAACCTCTACTTACAACAATCTAAAGTATTTCCATCTTGCACTGCTATATATTTCAAAATCACTCCAACCAATTCCAAAAGGTCCAAAAGATTCTCCACCATGTGGTCAGGTTAGTCACAGCAATGACCCCACTTCTCCATACCAATTTCTGTTTTAGTCAGCTTTTTTGCTAGTGTGACTGAAAGACAAGACCAGAATAATTGTAGAGGAGAAAAGGTTTATTTGGGGGCCCACAGTTTCAGAGGCCTTAGTCCATAAACAACTGGCTCCATTCCTTGGGGCTTGAGGTGAGGCAGGATATCATGGCACAAGAGTATAGTGGAGGGAAACAGCTCACATGATGATCAGGAATCAGAGAGATTCCACTGGCTAGATACAAAGTATATACCCCATAGCAATGCGCCCAGTGCCCCACCTCCTCCAACCATACCCATCTGCCTTCAATTACCACTTAATTAATTTCATCTGGTAATTAATTTACAGATTGAGTTAAGAGTCTCATAACACAATCATATCTCCTCTACACCTATTTGAATTGCCTCACATATAAGCTTTTGGGGGGGCACCTCATATTTAAACCATAAGAATATTCTTTTTTTTTAAATTTATTGATACTAGGGATTGAATCCAGGAATTCCCTTAACCACTGATCTACACCCTCAGTCCCCTGTTTTTAATTTTGAGACATGGTCTCACTAAATTCCTTAGGGCCTTGCTAAATTGCTGAGGCTGATCTCAAATTTGTGATCCTTCTGCCTTAGCCTCCTGAGTTTCTGGGCTTACAGGAGTGCCCCAGGGCACCCGACTTTTTATTCTTGTTTATACAATAATTTTTCTATCATTGTCTGGCCTATCACTATCAACTTGATAATTTAAATGCTGATTTCTAAACCAGGTGATCTTTAGATAAAGTCTACTGCTGACTTTTGGTGGTTTTCAAAGAAGTTTTTGCAATGCAAAAATTTACCTGCATTATATGTTCCTTTTGAAAATATTTTTAAGCTCATAATGATTTTACATTTCTGTAAAATTCATGGATGTTTATTTTCCTTTTGAAAGAGAAAGGACATCACATATCTGGCTATATTATTCAAAACAGAAGCTTAATATGAGCTTCCAGATCTCCATGGGAACAAAATAAGTATTCCCATGATTCGTTTTCTAGAAATGAAAATAAATTTAGTTTCCATGGAGATATAAAGGTGATCTAGAGAGAGATGCCCTGGGGGCACTGACATCTGTAAGCACAGACAATTCTACATTCTTCTTGATCCCCAATATGTTTGAGGTGCTTCTGAGTTCAACCCGAAGTGGCAGTGAGTAACTTAATTAAACAGATTTTTTTATTGTCTGCAGAATTTTAAAAAACTATTTGAAATTTTCATATAATAATGAAAAAAGTGCCTATGAAATAATTTGTGGAAAATCTTTTAAAATATAATAACTAGAAGTTAAATGCTTATTGTGAGGGGATAAAAAGATTCAGTAAAACATCTCTAAAATGACAATATGTCATTGTTTATTAGAATTTAAAAATATCTCTTAATTAGATTTTATCATAGAGGAGTTTTTTTTTTCGATTTAAAAGATACCTACACCAGAATATATATTTTTTTCTCAGATAAAAACCTATGCAAAATTTTACTTAATATTTGTAAATCAATATTCAATTTACCAATAGTGATTTTGATACCTATGAGGTAAAATCGTTAATTCCTTTCTTCATAGATTTATATTTGGTCTAGGAGATGATATGTATTTATTTAGTAAAATCAAGAACCATATCATGTGTTTAGCAAAGCTCAACAGAAGAGAATAGTCCATTTTATGGAGCAGACCAGATTTTAATTCTAATTCATTGATGAATCCATTCATCCATTTACATGCCCAGAATTGTATTCAAAACTGAGAATACAGGAATAAGAGATATGTTCTCCTCTTTGGCAATCTGAAGTGAGAAATTACAAAAACACCTAATGCATGCCATGGAGGGAAAGAGAGAAGCCCTTTAGAGGAGATAATATCTCAGCCAAGATAGGGGTGAGGTAAATATGTAAGAAGTAACCATGTAGGTGAGGGGAAGGGAATAGTGTACAAAGCACCAAGGTGTAAAATAGCCTGAAAATTTGGAAATGGAAACAGTGAGTTCTCCACCCTAACTGAAAGGATGAGGCAAGTGTGGTAAATGCTAGAGAAATAATGAGAATGTTAAGCAAGGACTTTTTAAAAAATATTTTTCTTTAGTTGTAGATGGACACAATGACTTCATTTATTTATTTTTATGTGGTGCTGAGGATTGAACCCAGTGCCTCACAGTGGTAGGCAAGTGCTCTACCACTTGAGCCCAAGAAAGGGCATTTTTCACAGTTCTGTAAATTAAGCTTAGGATTTGAAGGGATTGATATGATCAGGTGAGAATCCTTGAAAAAAAAAAAAAACATTGAGACTCTAGTAGAAGAGATCAGAAGCCCCTGAGACCATAAACAGAGAAACTAATAAGGAATCCTCTGATATATTCACAAGAATTACCAAGAGAATATTTCATGTGAGTGAATTCAGGATCCATGGAGGAAAAATACACATTTTATCCTTTGAAAGAAGCTTGAATTTGATAAAATGGAAATTGATGTTTAATCAATACTGGTTGGAGACAGGAATTGCAAAGTAGTGCAGACATATAAACCAGGTTTGGTTCATATGTGTACTGGTTCATGCTGTGTTTAAATGAATTTAAATGCCTTGTGACTGAGCAGGCAGTTTTATATCCACTCTGCTACACCCCCCCCACACACACACACACACCATCCTCAGTTACATTATTTTGAAATATTTAGGTTACCATCATGACCACATGGATTTGAACCACTTGAGTTTGTAAGCACTCATTTAAGGTGTTCTTCAAATACTAATTTTAGATATCATTTTATACATTTTTGTGTGCATCCTCTTGACTTGTTCATCCTTTTCTATAAATTTTGACAGTTTCAAAGTAGCTCTTATTAGGACCTATTGATTTTATTATTAAATTACTTCAAGTATCTGCTCTGTAAATCAAGTTTATTATCCCCAATGTACTTGAAATTGTTTGACAAATTTTACCTCATTTTAAGATATTTATTATTATTACTACAAAATAAGTTTCTGCACAGTATAATATATCTTGTTGAGATACATTTTTATTTTGTTGGATAATTTATTGTAGGTGAAATAATATTATTTTTTAGTTTTAAGATTATTTCTATATATTTTTTTTGCATCTAGATCTCAATGTGAATCCAATAGTCTGGAGAGAAATATGTGTTTTAAATTTGTTTTGTTTTCTTTTTGCATTTATTTGTCAATGCACATTTGAATTAGTGCATTTTACTTTTATTAAAGCATCTACAGTGGCTTTAGTATTTTGTTAAGATTTCAAGCATTGAGTTTGACAATTGAAAACTATATTCTTATAAATGTAGTGGCTCTTACTGTGAAATAAAACAAAACATTGTTTAAGCCAGTTGAGATTTATCAAGGAGAATCAGTTGTCAGTGTTAGAAATCTAATCCTCCAGAACATAACCAGGTGAATTTCTTCCCTGGTTAATGCACCTGGAGACCAAATAGTAACAATTCTTACTACACAACAAAAGGAGCAAACAAATAATAGCTGTATATAATGTGTTAAATGCTATTCTCAGCATTCAAGTGTTACCAATTGATTTAATCTTCATAACAACCTTATACTGACTTTTCTGTATGAGAAAAACCAAAGGCACAAAATGGTTAATAGGCCCATTAATTATAACACAGCTACTGAATAAAACACTATAACACAGTTCTATGTGGTAGAGTTCGGGATTCAACCTAAAGAATCTGAATTAGAAGGAATTCATGATGAGACAATAAAGGTCACTTTTTTACATGGTATATAATTGAAATTCCTTCCATCAGTATTTGTGGATTTATTTTATATCACATGCTATTTAAAAAAAATTATTATAGAAATTTTCAAATACATATGAAAATAGAAGTTTCTTGTACTTATTATTATGCTTAATAATATTCTACCCTTGTCTAAACTTTTTTTATCTACATCATCACAAATACTCTTCAAAAATAAGATTATTTTAAAGAAAATAAAAATATTATAGTACCTCATTCCTAAAAGAGGAAGGCTCTTTAAGAAATATATAACTATGACACCATTATCCCATTGAAAATTTTTCTTAATATAAAATATTCAGTCACATGTGCTTTATCCTGTATAGAGGCCTTTTCAAGTCTTAAAACCAAATATGGAGTTAGCATAGTTAGTAAATTTATGAAAAATATATTGAAAGTGTATTTTTGTAAGTTATTACTTCTGGTGCCTGTCTTTGTGCTTGACAGGAACAAGTTATTGACAAAATTTGTATTGACTTTAATTCCTTCCTTTAAACTGTGAAACAAAGATATATACATATTGATTTTCCTTCTGTCCTAATGGCCCTGTTCAATATGTGAAGTCATGTTTCATATATTTTAATACTACAGGCTACCTTCCATCCATTATTGTAAGTATAAATAACATTAAATTGACTATTTTTCTGATACTCACTTTAAGGATTTATTCACATCACTATGAACACCTCTACTTTTATTGGAAATATATATATATCCACCATCATTTATTCCTCTGATAATTTCCTTCCATTCTATTTCACCTTTCTGAATACTGAAACTCTGTATCTCTTTCTTCTTTAAAAATAGTCTGGAGGAAACTTACTTCTTTAGCAAAAATGACATATTATTACATCCCAAGTTTTAGAAAGAGTCCGTCTTGAACAATGAAATGACAGGCATGCCGAACTAAAAGTCACCCATTCTCATTTAGTCACAGGGAGCTTCTGGGTTACCCAGAGACAAGGCACTATAAATATTAGCTCAGTGCACAGTGGTAGCTACAAAGAAAATTTAATTTGGGGGACCACTATAGTAATTTGTAAACTTTCTTACTATTTCTTACTACTATTCTAAAACATTATCCATAAGTAATGAGATTTTTTTAATTTCTTTTTTTTTGTGTGTTGTTGTAGTTGGACAGGGCCTCGAACTTGCTAGGCAAGTGCTCTACCACTAATCCACAACCCCAGCCCCAGTAATGAGATTTTAAGCAACTTCTTTTGCTGCCTCTTTGCATGTAATAAGCATATTTTATTACAAGAAACAATTAATATGATGCTTTCATACACCTTTTGTAATTTATAGAATTATATCCTTACTATAGATTTCAGGAGTTATATCCATTCTATGTATTGTATTGCTCAGGACATATGCAATATCCTTTATAAAATTATTACAATAATTATTACTCATGCTAGTGGGGAAAAAAGGTCCAAACTACAGCACCAATACAATGCTCCCAGGATAACATATACAATTAAAATATAAGAATATACTGTCAAAACAAGAAAATTTATTCAAAGTATTTTAAAGAAAATAAAAATAAAAGCACAGATTTCAGCATAACAAGTATTCATGTATATTCAGTGCTAATCCTTGTATGTATATTTAAGTTAATGTTGGATCACTGATAAGAACTCAAATAGTTGCATATGCATAAAAGATCTTGAAATATATTTTCCAAACTGAGATGTTTCCTGTGGACAGTAAAAGGAACTGGGTTGAGTACAGTAGTCAAGGGTGTTATTTATCCTCGCTACAATTGCACTTACTAAGGAAAATGTGCATTAATTTGTGCATTTCAAATTTAATAAAAAGTTATTCTAAAAATTTAAAGGTTTGGGTAAGGATATAATAATATCTTGATTCTTGTATATATTCTATATTTGTCAAAACCCAAAGTATATAAACTAAAAAGAGTAATTTTCTGGAAGCAGTGGCACACACTAATAATTCCAGCTACTCAGGAGGCTGAGGCAGGAGGATTTCAAGTTTGAGGCCAACCTGGGTAATTTAGACCCTGTCTCAAAATAAAACATAAATATCACCAAGGATGTAGCTCAGTCATAAAGCACCCTTACTAAAATCAAACAAACACATAGGATATATTTTACTGTATGCAAATAACAGGATTAAAAATTTGAGCAGTATTTTTAAATAAATGGAAGAGGATATAGAATGTTTTAGACACGTGGTATTTTAAATCATAGAACATTTAATGCTAAAATTTTTATTAAAACTCTTACCATCTATTTACCAAAATATCCTTTGATCATATTAAGATAGACTGGCTGACACAAAAACTTGAAAATGTTTCTTTATTGTCTGTTCTTTTTTGCTCAGCAAGAGATGATCTCATATTCAGACCTATGTACAACTTGTGAGAACAAAAATTTCATGAGAATAAAAGCACATTGTCCTATTATCTGACTACCATATTTCAATTCTTGAACAGTTCAATCTACTAAATCAAATAGGGTACTTATGTCCTGCATTTTCCTCTGGTAGCACAGGCATAGACGTTTAAATCCCCACATCAGGATTACTTAACATTTTCTCTATGTAATAATCTCTGATGCCTCAAATGAGTACACAGTGAGTTTCTTGGTTTCCTCATAAAGACACATAAATTGTGATAAGTAAATTACATGCTCAAGGCATCTAAAAATTTAGTATCAGAAGTAACATATCATTAGCAAACATGCTCAATTCTTCATTCAATACCATTTGCCTGTCTCAGAGTTCACCCTTGGCTCTGGTGACTGATTGCCTATATATCAGTGATATTGGCTTCCTACCTAAAGCAACTGAGTTTCTCAGCCTGAGAGCTTCGGCCAGATTGTTCGCCATCAAAGCAGGATGGCCAGTAATGTTGATTAATTAACTCACTTAAGAAGCAACCTCATGGGCTGAGGTCGTGGCTCAGTGGCAGAGCACTTGCCTCTCACATGTGAGGCATTGGGTTCGATCAGCAGCAGCACATAAAAATAAATAAACAAAATAAAAATATTGTGTCCATCCATAACTAAAAAAAATAAATTAAAAATAAATTTTTTAAAAAAGCAACCTCCAAAAAGGAAAGTTGGGACTAGTTAAAATAAAGTTTCTAACCTTTTAAGAGACAATTCTGAGATGTTTTCAACATGCATAGTTAATTGGATAGTCTACAAGGAAATTGGATTATCCATGAGTTCATTGCCCCCTCATTCATCCTGTGTTACAAGTTCTTTTCTTTTCCCTGTCCTACTCCTTCACCATACTTTCTAGGACCACTCCCTCTCCCCACCAAACAGAGAAACAAAACTCAGATCCTGTCTCAGTTGAATTCAAGCTAAGATAACTAAGATAACGCACATAGGCACCCTATATTCAAAAGAAAGACTTAGACCACTGCTGGGTTTCTGCAGATGAAGAGATGAAGAAGCTGGTATTTGGAAGTCAGTCTTGCTTGTGTTGACATAGTAAGGTCCAACGGGATGTAGATGACCCATTAACTGTTCTGCTACAAGCACAGGTGGAATGAGACCAGTGATTAGAAGTATCAGGTCATCTAGCAATATTTTAATTAACTTTTAGTTGAATCATAATAACCATTTTCACATTAAGAAAATTAAAAGTAAAACACCTCTCATTGTCAATGTTATAACTACACATCTACAATTGACACTTTTCCATTTTCCTATATTTATTTCACATACATTAGAACATTTCTGACATTGGTCTCTTTTCTTTGAAATAGATTCCAAACCAGGTGGATTGTTTTTCTACTCAATTTCTGAAACAAAATAAACAAGAAATCATAGACTCTTGAAATTGGAAAGGATGTTAGAGGAAAATTGTTTCAATTCTTTTACATAAATATCCAATATAATATGAACAGAAATGTATGTATCATTCCATAACCTAAGTTTTTGAGAATAACATGGTCATAATACCTAAAAAACTGTTATCAATTGCCTTAGCACTTTTTGTTTCTGTTCTTGATTCTTACAATAAATCTCATATGTTCTTGAATATTAAATGAGAGGCACAAAAGAATGTACACAGTCCCCTTTTTGTCTAATGATAAATGTGTGAATTAATATGTTGCTCATGAGTTCTAAGAAAATTTAAAGTACCATATAGATGATGTTATGATGATTAATATCAGTTCCTAATGATAATTATTAATATTATTTATTGTAGCCTGCCATCTCTGACATCTATAAATGGAAAAGTGGAGCGAGTTAGGAGGAATATCTTATTTATTTTCTTTAAATAAAATTCAGTATGACTCAAACACCCTTCAATTCAGTTCAGTTTTAGTCGTTATTAAGGCCTCCTTACATAGCTCACAAGCTTCAACTAGGACCTTTAATCCACTTTCCTCACATGCTAGTAACTGACAGGACATTTGGAAACCACGCCTGAAGGAACACTTGATGTTATACAGCCTTTTATTTATTTATTTCCATACACTTTGGACCTTGGAATACATGGTGACTAGGAATTTAGATGCTTGCCCTCGGACTCTCTTTGTTCTCCTAGAAATTCCTACCAGGAATCAGAGCCATCACGTGGAATGGCTTCAGATTTGTAGACCATCGCTGCTCCTTTCCTCTACCACCAGAGGCAGTGAACTACAGGGTAGTGAACTGAGGGTCTCCAGTGCTTTGAAGAACTGCAGTCTCAGTCTTAGGGTACATTTTTGTTTGTTGTTTGTTTGTTTGCCTCCACCCCTATTTTCACAACTAGTATTAACCTCACAGGAAAGCAGACCATAGAAAACAAAAGCCATAGAGCAAAGTAACTACAGGTGATTCCTGCTTTTATCCCAGTAATAAAACCCTTCCTGGGACAAGGTAAACTAAACAATTGGATTCCTTGGGAAGCAGTAGGGGAAAACACAATTTGTTAACTCATTCATAAACTAACTGCTGCCTGGCAGATTCCATAGGAAGTAGACCCTAAGGTCCTGGATAATTATTAAGGATTGCTCTCAGGATTAGCAGCTAAGAGAAAGGAAGGAATCAGAATTAAGCAAAGGAAGGAACTGGGAAGTCACAAATTCCACAAAGGATCAGAAACTTGGGTATCCCTTCATACTTGACCTCAGTTTGATAGAGGGGACTGGACCTCTATACACCGTCACTGATTAGTTGTTGTATGCAAGTTTTTTCTAATAAGGGGGCCAAGAGCTTGGGCAAATCAGCTCTCTCCAGTCACAGGTAACTCCTAGGAAGAACTAACAGGAATACTATCAGTAGGAAGCACTCACAGAAACAGGGATCTGAGTGGCACAACATGGTGCTTACTCCAGTTCACTGACTTCTTTATGTAGGTTCTCTGAGAAGCAGCAGGATGCTGGCAGGACTCTTTCTTTGGGGAAATGTCTAAAAGAGAGGTCAGTGACATAAACAATAATCCCTGCAACTGAAGCCTCTCTTGGTGATATAACTAATACTTTTCTTCTCTTTCTATAATCCATTTTAAATTTCCTTCACTTTTAGTGTTTTGCTGTTCTAGGTGACTGACTTGGTGGTATAATTGAGCCCTCTTTGCTAAAATCTGAGTCCTTGTCCTGTCCCCCAAATCCTAACTTTTCCATTAAACTTCAAAGTTGAACAAAGAGTACCAAGAGATGTCCAAATGTTTAATACTAATGACAAAATTCACTTCCTGTTCTCCTGGAGGAACAGAATACCTGCTTCCTCCTGGTGATCAGAATTAATTATCTTTGCCAGCCTGGCGATTCTTGCTTTTGTCCACTAATCCCTTAGCACAAAGAGCCCAAAGTGTGAGGAGAGCCACTATATCTAATCTCATGGAACTCTTATGTGACCTAGTTTAAGAACTAAGATTTTTAATCCTATAAAGCTCAGGCCTGTGGGACTTTTATCCATAAACAGATATTGAAAGAGTTATAGGCATATAATTGTGTGTAGTTATGTAAACAAGCATCAATATGTAAATGTAGATCTTATATGAGCAGATTATGGATATTAAGTGTGCTCTCCAATGTAATGCCAAGATTGTATGGCTTGTGTCTACTCATGTGAAAACATCAGACAGACGTATATTGAGGGTCAACATACAGTGTGAGGGGCCTGTACTCTTTAGAATTTCCATAGAAATGAGAAATAGGGAATGAGTGATGATCTCGAAGGAGTCCAACGAGCCATGGCAGCTAAATGCAGCCTATATTCTTAAGATGGTTTACTGAACTAGAAAAGTTAATGAGGTATTGTAAAGAAATGTAACAAACTTTGAGTTGCATATAGGAGCTGGATAGTAGTGTTGCTATCAACGTAAATTTTCTGAATGGAAAGGCTATATGGTGATCATGTATAAAGCCTCTGCTTTTGAGGACAGACTGGAGCTTCTGGAGGTAATAAGGCATTCTGTTAGAAGAAAGACTACATATACAAAGAGAGAAAGAGAGGGTGATGAAACAAATGTGGTACAACATTAATAATGGGGGAATCTGGGTAAAGAATATTGGGGAGTTACTTTTACTATACTTGCAATTTTTCTGTATATTTACATTATTTCAAAATTAAAAAGATAGAATTGCAAAATAAGGATTTTTTACCTAATATGTAGCATTGTATCAGAAAAATCTTTAACTTTGAACCACTCAGTTCAAATATGCTACACTGAACTAAAAGATTACTGTATAATTTTTGATACAGAGGTAAACCTAATGAGATATAAAAAGATCACTCTGTAATTGCTGAGAACTGAGTCTCTCAGCTAATAGTACTTTGGCTAAATCAATATGGCCACTGGCCATTTTCCAATACTTAACACAAAAAGGCCAAATGGCTGAAAGGAAAAAAGACAAAGCAAAGCATTACCAAAAAAAAAAAAAAATTCTACATACACTCTTTATAACTTTCTTTGAAATCAAAATGTTCCTAATTTTAAAGTTTCTTCACTTTCTTTTCCTAGTGTTCTCTTTATTACTTTTGTGCAAAGACCATTTTCTTTTTCTTTCTGTTTTACAAGTTTCTGTGGGAAAGAGCTCTGTGATATTATACACTTATAGTTGTGAAATAGCTTTTCTTGATTCTTTTGTTTACTCTCAAGTATGAGTCACTAATGTTTCCCAACAGTTCTTGGGAAATAGAGGCCTTGTTAATGTCACAAGCTGTCTGTTCCTGAAAATCAACACATGAGGAAACCAGAATGAGTCCAACTGGAATTTAACAAACATATCTTTCCAACCAATGGTAATTAGTGAATGTTTCATAAGAATTATCATGTATTTTTTTTTTGTAAGAGTCTGTGTAAGTCCTACTGAAGAAAAAAAAAATTCTCACTCACCTGTCATCCCTACTTAACAAACTGTTTTAAAAATACAGACTCATTCAAAGGGAAATGAGTTTCTCACTTAGAACCTCTCAAAACTGCATTTTATTAACTGTTATTTTATTTTTTAAATTAACTGTTATTTTAATGTGTTTAGTTGCAGAGTCTATTTTAAATCCCAAATAATTATGCTTGCAGAATGCATACTTCTTCTATTGGAATATGTATCTTTGTCAATTTTCTTCACAACTAGTTTTCTATTTTATTGGCTTCTACTATATTGTTCAATTTATTTATTAAAGGCTTTTTGTATCCTAATACCTGGCTTCCTTACACTTTCCTTTTCTCCATCTTTTATTTCATTTGCCAGTTGGGTAAGGAAATCAACTCCTCTATTTTGTATTGGTGCATAAATTTGCAGACCACAGATCTCAGTAGTTTTACTCTAGCACTCACTCTGGCAGGGAAAGGGGAGAAGTTGGAAGTAAGAAAATGTGAAAGCAAATGATCCTTCTCCTTCCCACCATGATCCCATAGAACTTTGCTCTGCCTTGTGTTTTCTTCTCTGTTTTGTCTCTCTGTAGCATGTCGTTTAAGAAAAGGGAATGAGGATTGACCGTGTGTGTGTGTGTGTGTGTGTGTGTGTGTGTGTGTGTGTGTGTGGTGGGGGATGCTCATTTTTTTTGAGAAACAAAAAATAACAGGAAAATGGTCTGTATTTTTTTAACCTAACAAAATTGTGTGATGACCATTTGGAAAGCACTGAGCTAGAAGAGAATTGGGGTTTGTCTTTAAAAAGAACACAATTATTCTGGAAATAAGCCAATGCATATCCTCTTTTCTGAGGCTGTTAAATCACATGCTCCATGAGAGGACTCGTGCTTAGGACCTCCATTTTGTAGGCATAATCCTGGTTTATTTTATTTGAAAAAATAAAATGCCTTCTTTGAAATTTGTGGAATGCATACATTATTTTCCTAATTCTTTTTTTTTTCCCCAAACTTTTCTTCAAACAGATATGTGATCCTAACTCTTTGAGTGAGTATTGGGGAGGGATAAGGTTTCCTCATCAGAAGTAATGAATTGGTATAGAAGATAACAGTCACAATTAGGGGACAGAGTTGACACTACAGGCTCTACATCTTTGTAGCAACCCTGTAAGGCAAGTATTGCTCCCTCTCTTCAGATACTACAAAGTGAGGTCCTAAGGGATTAAGTAACTTGTAGAGGAGGCTCTTGCTTTTCCCTCTGCTGAGATGTGTCCATCTCAGTTCTCATGGCTGTCACTTCTTCATTCATTGTTCGGTTTCCAGTTCAAATGCCACAGGATCTTTGACTATTCTCCCCAGTAATCCCACTGTCCCACTAAACTCAGTAGTCATTATCACATTACTGTTCTGTATTTCCTTCCTAGCATATATCACTTGTGACATTTTTTTGTGAGTTCTAAGAGAGAAAGAAACATTTCTGTCCCCTTTACTATTTTTTTCCCCAACTGCTTACCCTGTGTGTCACATAAATATTTTTGGATGAATGAATTTTCAAACAGACTTCCAGCCTATCCTAGTTTGGAAGGCAAAAGAAGCACTTAGGAGTTTGAGAGCAACTACCTCAACAGTCCTCCTTTATTTGCTCTGAAGACTTTTTTTCCTGCTTAAACTGTGAGGACCCACATTCTGAAAACAGCTTGAACACATTTTGGACAGTGTTTCAGACCCATTGACAATTCTGAGATATGTTGGCCTTCCCACTGCAAATGGATTCTCAGCAAAAATCTATCTTCTCAAATTATTGCTTAAGAAACAATGTTTAATCTCTCATGACCTTAATACTAAGCAATCTTCCATTGGTATTGTTGCCAGTTAGCCAATGCACAACATCAAAGGAGTATTTTTATGGAAATTATGATCAAAATATACTGTCACTATGATTTGATGAAATGATTCAGGGAAATCTTTTTTCTATTAAGGAGAACTACTGTTATGGTTTTAATATGAGGTGTTCCCCAAAAGCTCCTGTGTTAAAACTGGAATATTCAGAAGTAAAATAGTTACTTCTAAGTTGTTCTTATAGGGTGTTTTGGTCACACTGGCTCAAAAGCTAACTAAAACAACTACATATAAAATTAACCTTTAGTTATTTTCAAATAATTTTTAATTAAATTATGATATGAGCTAATCTACAATAATGGGGCAGGGGAGAGGAAAAGTAGAAGTAGATTAGACAAAAGGAAATGAAGGGAAGGGAGGGGAAATAGGAAAAGCAAAGTCAGTGGAATGAATCTTACATAATTTCCTATGTACATATATGAATAAACCATGGTAATCTCACCATTGTGTACATCCACAAGACAGTGATCCTAATAAGAATACTTCATGTTTGTATAATTATATCAAAATGGACTCTACTGTCATGTATATCTACAAACACTAAAAGTTACCATATTATGCAATTTTAATCCTATGAATTACATTAATCTTACAAAATCATGACATCTTTGAAAAAGGAAAATATCAGAAAGAGAAAATTTAACTGACAATCCCGCCGCATATTATATCACCTAGTTATATCAGAAACATCTTTTTTCTCCTCAAATCTAAAAATCTCAGAAAATTCAGATACAGGACAGATACATAAATTTGGGGGCATTCATAAAATGTTAATAAAGAATATATACTAGTGATACAGTCAACAACATGAAGACTTAAAAGCATTATGCCAGGTGAAGAAACTAGACACAAAAATTTACATATGATGTGATTCCACTTCTGTATCATTCTAGAAAAGGCAAAGTTACAGAGTTTAGTGGCTGACAAAGGCTGGGATTAGCAGAAGAACTGGCTATAATGGAGCACAGGGGAACCTTTTAGAGTAAGAAAAAGACTCTATGTTTTTATCTGTATGCATTTGTCAAAACTTAAGTGCTAAGAAAGTATTAACTTTTTATGTAAATTATTCCTCAATGAACTTGCCTGCAATAAAGCGGTCAAGTCTGCTTATAGGAAAGTTTAAAATGCTTTCACAGATGAATCCAGAAGACATAATTCATTAAAAATTCATTGTTTTCTCATGAATTATTGTTCTAATTTATTTTTTAATTGACACACAAAACCAAAAATTGTACATATTAATGGGTTACCCTGTAGTATTTCAATACATGTGTATTTAAATGTCGTTTAATGTTTAAATCAGGTTAGAAGATAAATTTTCATAATGAACTATCTCATAAAATAAAAATTAACTTTCTTTATAATTGAAAAATAGCACCTTGAACAAATTTGGTCTTCTGTTAAATAGACAAAGTTAACTTTTAGAGCTAAAATAACGGAGAGGGACAAATGAAAGCACATTGAGCTAAATCTTCATCTTTTCTAAGAGAAAGTCAGTAGGCAATTTTTATAGTTGATATATAAAGAGATAGGATTATTAGAATATTATTCAAAAATGCTCATAGTATTTAAATGTTAGAGGAACTAAAGCCTAAAGTGATTTAAAATAGTATATTCATATAAATTGGGAAGATTGGAAAAGGACTGTTGCTTTTTATTATAACCTCCTTTGAATTAATAGTATTTGGTTTTTCAACTGTGTGTATATATTACTTTGACAAGCAGCATGTTTTATAATTTAAAAATCATAGCATGTCATTAGCTGACTTTAATGAGATAGTCTTTGGCATCTCTGTATTCCTTCATGACTATTTGCCACTCTTTTTCTTATGACTCTCTGTTCAAGAGGCTCCTCTACATGGACTGTGTCCACAGGCTTCCTGGCCCTTAAGCCATTGGTGACACTGGAGAAAGGGAAGAGAGTGAGTTCAGGCAGATCCCTTCAACAAAGTGCACAGGAATGACTGTGTTTCCAGCAGAACACCACTACTCCTGTCAACTGGCTTGGTATACTCAATACCTTCTTTCCAGGTTATGATAAGTAACTTCTTTCTTTTCTGTTCACTCTAGGTGTAGTAATTCTTAAAGTTCCCTGCAATTAGCCCCAGGGTACTATATTATCATTGGTAATTTGTATGCCTTTGTGATTAGTTATTTAGTAAATCTTCCTTGAATGATACTAATTTGAGCATGCCATTATTTTCAGTTGGGTCTTAACTGATACCATCCAAATAAGCATTCTCAGAAAAATGAGAAATAAGGGGGATGAGCATAGGATATAACAGGTAAAATGTAGAGACTCTTGAATTAACAAGTATAACTTATTCTGCGACACTGGTTTTGAGAGGGTAGGCAGTGACTCATTTACTTTTGTAGTATGTGTTTTTCTCTCTCTGTCCGTGCTTTCAGAAGTAACTTCAGAAAGGCAGAGTCTTCTGTGGTTTTGTAAAAAAGACCAAAATACATATGTTACTATGATTTCACATTCATAAAACCCGGACCTCAAGATATCATACCTTCCATGATCTTCTCTTATATGTATCAAATACCATGTCTCTTTCAGTGTGCAGTGAATACTGTTTCTCTTCCCATTCAGATTTCTTTTACTTGCTTTTTAATGCTAACATTCTGCCTTATTGAAATATTTGTCTTCTCACTCTCAATGGCTAATTGCTAAAGCCAAGTGTGACTCCAACAACGGCCTGTTAGGAAAGTAATGGCCAGATAATTACCAATATATACAGTCATAAAAACGAGTAGCATCAAAATGAGTGGCAGACTTGTTATGGACTGAATATAGCCTGCCAGTTTGCCCTTCAGATTTATTGGGGAAGCTCTAACTGGCAATGTGATGGTATTTGGAGGAGGGCTATTCAGAGGCAGTTAGGTTTAGATGATTAGGTCATAAGCGTAGTATCCTCATGATGAGAAAAGGAAAAGGAAGAAAAATCTTTATTTCTCTGTGAATCTGAAAGGAATAGGTCATATGAGAATATAATAAGTAGGTGCCTATCACAAACCAGGAAGAGGGTCCTTATAAACAAACAAATTTGCTGGCACTTTGATCTTGGATTCCTGTTTCTATACCTGATATTCAGTCCATGTTATTATCATTGATCCACAAAACACTTCTTTTGTCTCATGTTGTTTTAGCCAGCTTTTAAGCTGCTGTGATAAAAGATATGATAAGAACAATTTTAGGAGGAAACGTATTTGGGGGTTCATGGTTTGAGCAGTCTCAGTCAATAGACAGCCAGCTCCATTCCTTCGGGCATGAGGTAAGGCATCACACCAGGAAGCAGAGACAGCTCTGCTTAACTAGCACAAAATATAAATCCCAAAGGCATACCCCAGGGACCTACATCCTCTAGCCACACCCTACCTGCCTACAGTTACCACTAAATTAATCCCTATCAGGGGAGTAATTCACTGATTGGATTAAGGTTCTCATAACACAATCATTTCACCTCTAAGCCTTCTTGTATTATCATACACATGAGCTTTGGGGACACCTCACATCTAAACCATAATACATGTATTTATTTATTCTTTTTAGCCTTATTATCCTCTCATTTTGCAGGCCCCTATAGGCAAGCATTATAATTTATTTATCTTAATTTAATAGATATGGAAAGTAAGGCTCAGAAATATCACATAGTAAGTGATTAACAAAATTTGATTTTTCTCAGAGCCCAAATCCATGTGGTGTATTCTCTCATCATTGTTTTGATCAATTAAAAAAAAAATTTTTGTAGCTCTAGATGGACAACATGCCTTTATTTTATTTGTTTCACTTTTATGTGGTACTAAGGAAATAACCCAGTGCCTCACATGTAGTAGACAAGTGCTCTGCCACTGAGCTCCAGCTCCAGCCCCTGTTTGATCAATTTTGACATCATAAATATGGAAGAAAATTTATGTACATTCTCCTAGAGAATTTATAAAAATTTCAATGTTAATTCAAACTCGAAAATGTAAGTCTTACTATTCCATGACATACTCTGAGTTGAAAAGATACACAGGCAAAAAAAAAATTTAAATATTGAGTCAAGAAGTATCTTGAATATTTTTTATTTGGGAAAAAGAAAAGAATTCTGGCATTCCTTTGAGAACTACCATTTGACTCCCATGATTGTGATTCAGACTACTAATGAGGTGGATGTCTCTATCCTACTACTTACAGCATTTTCCATAAAAACTTGTGCATATTAATTTAGGACTAAGCATACTATTTCTCCAAGCTTTCTTTTCCTCCTACCATTTCATTGTTTGTGTAAAAGGTCCCAATGAAATGGAAAAGGACAAAAATACAAAATTGTTATAGAATTTTCTTAAGAAATGACCAAATGAGATTCCTAAAAATCACTTTCAGGAGTTCTAAAGAGCCTGGGGACATTCTTTTTAACCTGTTTCCCCTTTAACTCACCCAAGAAGACTTTCCAAATCTTAGTCTAGGAAACCCAGTGTATTCACAAAAGTGTGTGAGTGCTCAGAGCTAACATGGAAAGCCACAATGGTGTCCACCAAGAAGAAAATTTAACATTATGTTAATAAAGCTTAAACTTCAGGGGTCCTCACTAAAAGGGCTCTTTCATTAGCGTCTTGTACCTTAAAAACTGTATTTATAATTTTATATATTTTTCCTAAAGGAGTTCCTTGAATTTTATTGAAAATATGTATTTTGTAGGAATCCAATTCATGAACATCTAAAAAGATGAATCTACCTGAGCCTGCTTTGGTGTTACCAGCTCTAATAAATCAGTTGGATATAAACTCATTCTGTCATGTCAAATATAGATACAAGTTTTAACTTCAAAGAGAAAAAAAGTACAAATGGATAACCAAGACAAACAGTGTGAGCAAAACTGCTTTAATTCTTTCTTTAATGAAATATAGCAAAGAAAAATCAAAGCTTCCCCCTCTGTGATCTCAGTATGGTGAAAGATTAAACATGAGTTTAAAGTAAAAATAGCTGACTATACTAAGTCTATGATTATGCATTAAATTTCTGTACTAAGAGAGTCCACCTCATTAGGACCTATCAAATTTTAATTGGCATTCATGATACAACAATTAGATTTCATTAAATAGCGGATTGCCTCCCCCATTTAAGCACATTCCTGCAATTATACTTAAGAGTTTGAATAGAACTATTCTATCAGTTACCAATATTGAATATCTACAGCTTTGTTAGCAATCACATTCAATATAGTGACAATGATTTTTTTGTTTGTATATTTGTTGGGGGATTTAAGTGAGGGGCACTTAACCACTCAGCCATATCCTCAGCCTTTTTATTTTGTTTTTTTTGCGACAGAGTCTTGTTAAATTGATTAGAGTCTCACTAAATTGCCAAGGTTGGCCTTGAATTTGTGATCCTCCTGCCCCAGCCTCCTGGGAGCTGGGATTATAGACATATGCCACCATGCCTGGCTCAGACAACATTTTAATCAAGGAAAATACTCACTTTCTAAATATAAAGGAATAAGCTAAATTTGAGTGGACAAATTGAAAGCTACCTGTATTTGTGATACATAAATAAATAAAAGTAATACAACTCCCCAAATTTTTAAATTAAAAAAATGAAAAAATATAGAATTCAGTAGTACTTTCTAGATTGACATTTCATAGAAAACATGCTATGAAATATTTTCAGCTTTCTGAACTTTTAAATATTCAACCTAAATTAACAATCATTGCAATAAATGAAATATCAATATACAATTGATATATAAATAAAATTGAAATTGTGGAATAAATTTTTGTACACAAAACTTGACACAGGTTTTTATACTTTAAAGCATTGCTAATCATGTTTGGCAAAGAAAGAAAAGAAAGAGGAAGGAAGAAAAAAATTGGAGGAGGGAAGGGGGAAACAGGATATATAATACTTAGCATACACTGTGAGATAATGTTGTTTCAAAACACAAAATATAAAGGAGTCATCAACTAGCAAAATGTCAGTTTCCGTAGGAAAAAAAAACATATTAGAATAAGCACCTGAGCTTAATATATATATCATATATCTGATATATGATATATATATGATATATATATATATATATATATATATATATATATAAAGAAGAAAACATTCAACAGATAAACTAGTACAAAGTAAATAATCATGCAACTTTCTGGCACTTTTATTAGTTGGGAATCACTTGTAGATATATGACATCTACAACTTGGAGGAAAAGGGAATTTGGCTCACGAATCAGGAGTCTCATTCTAATTTCTCATCATTCTTTTTCTCTATGGGTTAGCTTTATGCCCACCGACTAGCTTTGCCATTAGGCTGTCTGAAAGAAGCAATAGGCTCAGATATTTTCAGCCTTAGGATACCAGATCAAATTTGTAAAACATCTGGGAAGAACTCTGGACAACCTGGGGCATCGCTCATCCTTGAAATGACAGTGGCCAGGAGTAGAATGCTGTAATTGGCATGTACTTGGAAAGGTCATCACTCCCAATACCAATTACTGTGTGCAGAAAGAGATTCCACATAAAAAAGAAAAAGAAAAAAAAAGAAACAGCTATTTCCCTTTCAATCACTTGTCTTAGGGAACATAGAAAGCTGTCCTAAAAGAAGATAGCTCTCATTTCTAATTAAAGTCTTTTGGGTTTTCTTTAAAATTGATTAAGAAACTCTAAATGTAATTATTCCATATTTTTAAACCGGTGGGAATCTTAAAGTTGATTAAATCATATTGTACAATTATGACGCACAAGCTATGAGAACTAATACCGAGACTAGAACCCACTCCCCTTTGCTCAGAGGCCCAGGACTTTTTCAAGACATTAGACTAGGAAATCAGATTCTCAAACTCTGATGCAAAGGACAATTAAGGAGCTATAGATAAGACATATAATAGAGATAAAGAGGAGGAGGTCTTGTTTGTAGACAGTGCCACTAGTAACATACTGGGCTAAGGAGGATTTCTGTGGATGGTATTTTATTTTAATAAAAAAAAAAAATTAAGGCTCACTTTGCAATAGAAACTTAACATAAATGTACTTTTATGTGTTTTTCCCTTTTAACATCCAAGCAATCTATGTAAAGGATACCTTTCCTCAACATTTCTATTTATACCAAAAGAGTCAAAGTATACCTTCTACTTATGACCTAAGACTGGAATCAATTACCTTCTGAAGTGAATAATGCTGGAAGAGAATAAAACATAGCACTCTAAGGACAAATAGTTCTCTCAAACCATGCTATATTAATTGAGGGTGGTTTCCTCCCTCAATTTTATGTGTTTTTACTTAACTAGCAGTGAATCCCCTCCGGTATCAGGTAAGCTAGTTACCCCATTGCTTGCTCCCTGCCAGGAAATGATTTAGGAGACTTATTCAGTACTTAGGCCTGAACTCATTTCTTTAATGCCATGGATGGTAAGAGAGCTCAAGATTAGGAGTTGGGATGCTTAATTGTTGGGCATTCTTAAGGCACAGATGTCATGTATGAGAAAACAGTCTATAAAAACAGATCATTCCCTTATTGACCATAAGCACACCACATTCACCCACATCTTTTCTCATTGTTTGTCTCCTGTTTTGAATCTTTTGGAAGTCATCCTGCCCGTCCATTTTATCTCTACATAAGGCTTATTTTATGATTCCCTTCCAAACACTGTAACCCACACTCAAGTGTTGGTGCAGATGGATTCAAGTATTGTGTATCCTTTATTATTAGGTTTAAGTTTGTTGTAGATGCTGAACTAAGACCATCCATTGAAACATTAACTCATTCTTTTCTTTCTCTAAATATTTGTTGAGTGGCCCCTTGTGTTCCAGGCATTGTTCTGGATGCTGGACTCTTAGTCATTTATATTTACTATAATGATTGACGCAGACAGTAAATGAATGAATTAATTGATTGGTAAGTAAATAAATGAGAAAGTGCATACTGATAGAACTGGAACACATTGTGATGTAAAAAGAGAAAATTGCTTATAAACCCAAACTAAGGCAAAGGGCCACAAGTGATGTTACTACAAAATTCTGATAGAAGGAAGTTACACCAACGCATGGCACCAGCGCAAGATATTTTATGAGAAAATTCAGAGCCAGAAATAGTGCTTTATTTTACGAGCTCTGGAAATAGTTTCCTTTTACTGCAAAGAAATAGTGTTTTTTAACTCCATGGAAATATGGAAAAATTGCAAACCTTGCCTCCTCAAACCATATATTTGGGATAGAGAAGTTAAATACTACCTTCCACTTTCATTCAATAAATGTGTGACTAAAATGTTGTGAATATTTATATTTCTTTAAAAAAGAAATATAAATGTTCTTTTAAAAAGCATTGTTTACAGGGATTCTCTGTGGGGTTCTTTCTACATTCTTTTGTAATGTAAGTTTCCCAAAATCTTATCCATGTTTCTCAAATCCTAGCAATTGTGTGCTAACGATGCTAAGACACAAAGCTGCTTCATAACCATGGTGAAATCAGCATTTATGCAGCAGTTTTGCATTTCTTGTTATGGCCCAATGCAAGGGTTCTGATTAGAATTCCTGGAATCTGATTGTGTTTGGCCTAAATCTGGATCCAACACTTCTACAATGTGATCTAGGAATAGGTTTTCATTTTTGTCATTTATGCCTCAGTTTACAAATCTATATAGTAGGGAGAATGATTGTACCTGACAGTGGTAGGCCATTTAATATTTCAGTTATGGTATTTCATGTACATACACATATATATGATTTTGGTGCAAACTATTAATAAGGGATCTAAAAATAAAACAGTTAACTGCAAAGTATAAAATCCCTAAAAGAATATACATCAGTTATGTTGTCCTTACATAGTAGTATGCCTTAGAGGAAGAATTATAATGCAATGAACATTAATATATCTATAGATAATGGATGCAGAATCTGCACTTTAAAATTTAGGTTTTGATTAAAAATATAACGCAATCTACTCTCACACAATGGAGAGTATTACTTGCTGGCAAAGGCAGTTCTCTCCCATGGTGTCACACAGAGACTCAGGTTGATGGGAGCTCTAATGAGCTGAAGGCATCATGGTATCTCATCCCAGGGAGCTGTAATGGGTAGATTTAAAACGTTTCATTGACTAAGCCTGGAAATCACATGTCACCTCCTATAACATAGATACACAATAATGGAAGGAAAGCTAAAAAATATTATCTAATTTGGGGTTCTAGAAGAAGATGATGTTGTTTTTCTTGTTTTATTTTTATGAACAGCAAACATTTTTTGCCAGTTTATCCTTCTGCTCATAAAGTATGAACTGTGTAGCTTTTCCTCATACTTAAAGGAGAACTTTCTTCTCTCCAAGTGAGGTAATATAAAACCCCATTCTATTTTTGGCCCCACTTCAAATTCAAGGATATTTGGAAGATACTCAGTCCTGCTGTTAGGACCAGTTATGTGTTCTTGTGTTTTAATTTCCATGACTGAAAGGTAGCATACACTTATGAAACATAAATATGATAACCATATAAATGCTCATTTTGAGAATGGAAGAATGTACAACATTTGCTTCATAGAGCAATAATCAAATCCTTCCACATTGGCATTTTTAAGTTTCTTCACACTGGTAATGAAGCAAATTTCATATTGGTCTTGGGTCTACATTCTGGAAAAAGTCCTTCATCATTGATCTCCATGGATTCATGAATTCTGTTGCATCTCAGTTGAGGGAACTGTCTTGCATATTTCTTTCCATAAATGCTTTTAAATAGACATTTAGGAAGATTTTTATCCCAGTAAACAGCATAGGTTTAATCCCATTCTTGTAAAATAACTTCATGGACATACAAATGATGTAGAAAAACACTGCACATGTTTATTTTTAAAGTTTTCAATTGACAAAGTCATATATATATAATATAAAATACATATATTATATATACATATATAGTATACAAAATTATACAAAATGTTTTAAAATATGTATACATTGTGGAATGGCTAACTTAAGCTAATTAACACATGTATTACTTCACATATTTACCTGCATGGGTTTAATGATGATACCATCACCACCATCAAGTATTAAATATAACTATCTTTCCCAACAATTTGTGTCCCTTTGTGAGTTTTTGTTTGAAGAGGTAAGACCCTTAACATGACTTCAATACTCTTACATTTTTATGTGCCATATATCACATTGTTAGCTATAGACTCTATGTCATGAAGCAAATCTCTGGAACTAATTTATCTTACATAACTGAAATTTTAAACTCATTGTGCAATAACTCTTCATTTCTCCCTGGAAACCACCATTGTATTCTCTGCTTCAGTGAATTTGATTATCATAGATACTTTATGGAAGTGCAATCATGTTTTTCTGTGGTGACTCATTTCATTCAGAAGTTGGCTTCTCCCAACATTACAAGATCCTTAATGTCTGCCTGCAAAACACTCAGTTCATTCCCAAGCTCACTTACTTCTCATTGTACTTAGTCAAATACATCAAGTAATAGTCAAGACAAACAAATATTGGTATTTTCTCTCAACCTTCTTCCCTCTAAGCTACAGTTCTGGTAGAGTATTTGTCTTCAAAATTTGCAATCCAATATTTTAAACAAATATTTAGACAAAGTGTAACAGATGTTTTGAACACTTTAGCATCTAATATATATTTCTTACCTGCGTGCTGCAAAGAGTAGATTTTAAGAACATAGTACTCCTATCTATTCTAGTCTTTGGTGATGAACAAAGGGTATGAAGACATGGAGAAAGATTTTTTTCAAGTTAGGGCTGGACACAGCATATTTCATTTCATTCAGCCCATATTTCTCTGTATAGTAGGCAGGCACATGACCAGACCTAACTGCAGCAGAGGCTGGAAAATGTAATGTAGTTATATGTCTAGGAAGAAGAGGGAAGGTATTTTGGTGAGTGCACAGTAGTCTGCCACAGCTTCTCATGGGTTTAGAATGTACATTTATTTTTTACCATTGTAATAAAAGCAGAACTAGAGATTTTACCATGGGTTCTGTCTGAAATTTTTTCAGGAAATTGCCTATTTTGAGTTGTATAAATAAGGATTCCTCACTATTTACAGATAGAAATCTTATATGGGAAAATGTACACTTTTTAAAAATGCAATATGAGATGAAAGTCTAAAAAATTGAAATGAGATTTTTATCATACTTAACTATAGGAGAAATTATAATTATGACTTTTTAACAGAGCATCCTGTCATCTTTATACTATCATGAAATCACAGTGTGATAGCTGAACACCATCCAAACTTTCTTATGTATCTTAGAATCAAAATGTTCCAAGAAATATTCATTTCATCTAAAAATATTTGAAACTTTTGAAATAGAAAGGGAAACTTCCCCAAAGAAACACGTTAGTCAAGGAAACAGAGAAAAATATAAGAAATATTAAATAAAAGTAGATCCAACTCAAAAAATTCAGAGACCATATCTTTCTTTACTTTTTAATCTAACATCAAATAGAAGCTGAGCAACTAAAAGCTGCTAAAAACATAGTTGATGAACCAATGAGCTTAATAATAATACAAGAATCAGAATAGCAGCCATTGTAAAGGGCTACGGGATCTCAAATTCTCCTATCAAAGATATTATTATACAAGTCTTTATAAAGTTTATGGCAAATATGTGGTCATATTTCCAAATACTAAGGATCATTGCTGTAATTATGTGGTAATTACTTAGTGTAAGTTATTTTTAAAATACATAAAAAATACATATCACTGAGACCCAGTCATATTATTTGATTTTTATATTTCAGTTTTGCTGAGCAGAAAGTATTTGTTATGATATTTAAAGACTTGGATACCATAAGAAATTTTAAAACAGAATGAAAAATGTGACCAAAGATGAAATTATATTAGCACAGTAGATGTTTAGGATTATTATTGTCCAGTGCAGTGGTGCACTCCTGTAATCCCAGTGGCTCAGGAGGTTGAGGCAGGAGGATCGCAAGTTCAAAGCCAGTCTCAGCAAAAGCAAGGTGCTAAGCACTCAGTTGAGACCCTGTCTCTAAATTAATTACAAAATGGGATAAGGGTGAGGCTCAGTGATCAAGTGTCCCTGAGTTCAATTCTGGTACCCCACCCAAAAACTTATTATTATCAAAGAATTTCATACACTTATAAAACATGAGAAACATGCATTTAAGCAATGAGCATGTTTTCAACCAGCAATGACTTAGTAGGATAAATGTCTCTAAGATAAATTTTGATGGTTCAGTTGGTTAATGGGAACAGGAGAAAAAGGTATATTATCAATGCTCAAAAACAGATTGTTAATTAACAGAATGCATTTGTTAATATTTTACAAATTCATCTGGATATGAATATTATTAGGGTAAAATCAAATAAAGGCAAGAGTTATTAGATAATATATTTAGGGAGAGAATGAAGTAGTAAAGTTAATAATTTACAGATGAATTAAAGAAAAACCTGGGAATTTTTCCTGAGTCTTTTCCATTATTTTGAACATAAGTATTGCTACAAATATTATTAAAGAGATGAAGAAGAACATGAAGGGATTGTAGTAGGCTAAATCTTACTATTTATGAAGTAAAATTATCAGAAATACTTATATCATCACTAACACTCAGAGATTAAATATCAGCAAAGTATTTCTAACAAGAAAATATTTCTAGCAAAGGAGTACCAGTCACATGTTGGTCAACATGCTTCAAGCAGGGACTAAAGTGGTTAAGGGTGGCAGGCCAAGAAATGTAACTCTTGATGCTACAGTTATAGTGAGCTTTCCTCTGGTCTATATAACTGGAAATGTTGAAGAACAGAAATTTGAGACTAATCCTTCCTTACGCTGCCTTACCTTACTCTGAAGAGTAACGTCTGGACGCATGTTTTCCTCTGATAAAATAGATCATCTTTTCGAAAATGTGATTCAATGGCAGAGTAGCAAGTAAAAACAGGAGGAAAAGAGCGAGAATGGAGAATTCTTCCTGCAATAGGATTATGTATAAAAAGCTTAGTAAGTTAACATTGAATAATGGACACCACGTTTTACAAATAGCAAAACTTTCATCGCCAGGGAAAAGGGTCAGAAATATTTTACTCTACATAATTTACTAAGAATAGTGACATTAAAAAAAAACAGGAAAGGAATCCAATGACAGCTAAATTGTACTGTGATGAAAAAGAGTACTGACAGAATTTTTGTTGGGAACCTGCAAAAGCAGGCATAGGAAAAATGAGACAGTGTGTTTCATAGACATAACTATGAAGACAAAGTAGAAGATCTAATAACTCTTTCATTCTTTAATTTCATTGTTTCTCCATCAGAGTGAAACAAGAATTGTAAAAATCTAAGCCCCCACTGTGCTCTGTTTGAAGAACAAGGTATTCAGTTCTTGATAAATGCTATGTCTCTGTCAGAAAGAGTAGAAATCTTGACATCACCCCATGGGTTTAATTTTAAAATGAATATAAATGGCTTAAGTACTTTTTATAGTTCTGTTTGTTTCAGCAGTGTGAGCCATAGGTCTTCCTTTATTTCACTGTAAATAAACAGCATGTCACTGGCGTTAGGCTCACTGTGATGGATGGTGCACCTTTCTCAACCCTCAATTGTCTCATTATCCAGGTTCTATTGGATCATTAAGCAAACATTAGAAATGTGAATACTTTCTCTCCCTAGAATAAAATCAGTCAGTTGGGGCTCTTAGTTCCAGAATGACTCAGAAACAGAAACCTCTTCTGAAACTATATAAGTAGAACATTAATCTCTCTCTCTCTCTCTCTCTCTCTCTCTCTCTCTCTCTCTCTCTCTCTCTCTGTCTCTTGCTCTCTCTCTCTCACTCACTCATACAATTTATTCATATACATATATTCATGTGTGTATATACATGTGTACATATACAAACACATATATGTCAGTGCTTTTATAGCATTAGATGTATGGTAAAGCATATAAAATACCTCTTTTTAATTTTTAATTTTTAAATTTTATATTGTTTTTATTTCTTTAGGCTAATGCCTCTCACTTTTTATGCAATATTTGAATGCTGGCTAATTCTATAGCACAGCTATAGTTGCAGTTTATTATACTACAGCTTATTATAGTTGCAGTTTATTATAGCACAGTTTATTAATAAACTAGTGTTTTTTAATGTTAGTATATTCAAGATTTATGTTTCTGATTACATTTTTCTTAATACTAGATATTAACTTCAGTAAGAGATTCTGTCATATTCATAAAATATTTCAGAGAACATTGAGTATTTTGTATTACACAGATTCTGTGTTTCATACAAGATGGTCAGTCTCATATAAAGACCGAATAATTAGCCCTGAGAGCAAAACTGTACAAAGACAGTAGAACTGATGCACGTGTCTCTTCTCTTTCTTCTGTAATTATGAGATTTGGTTTTCCCTCGACAGTCATTCATGTATCTGTGCCTTCAGATTAAGATTGATACAGACAAATCAGAACACCAAAGATTAATAATGGAGAATTTTGAATCCCTTGCACTTTATTTTCAAAGAAAAAAATGGACGTTTATGCATTTTAATTCTGATTCTTACTGATCTATAGAATCATGAAATTTCAGCATAAAAAAATGTTGTAAAGACATGTCTGCTGATTCTATGGAAACAATGGCTTTATACTACTGAAAACTTTAGGTAATCTAGTCTTCTTTACATATCACAGGACAGAGACCAGCTTTCTAAGCCTCACAGGAGAATTTCTATCCCCACTGCTTGCTCTGTTCTAGAACTTCCTGGGAAGGAAATGAGAAAAGAGAGATTCTTTTTAGTACTAACAGTCAATCAATAAATTGACCAACACATACATACTGAGTATTCTCTTTGTATAAGATACTGGAACAGACATTAATAGCAATTTTAATAAATGACACAATGGTTAGTAATAATAAAATTTTATTTAGAAAATGTATAATAATTAAATTAAAATATATTAATAACTGACAATAATAGCATAGTGACTAATACTTTAGCATAACAATATAAATGATGTATTTTCAAAGTGATTCATTTGCAGTTTTCCTATTTTTTGTGTTTTTACTTTTTTATTTTAAACTGCTATGATTATGAAATTAGATGGAGAAGGTAGAAGATATACTTCTTTATAGAATATGTGAAGTCAAATAAATAACTACATTTTGCCTTCTTATTTCTGCTAATCTTGGCCTGCAAAATTCCAGAGTTACACAGTTCAGAGTTGGATCCCTAATGGACATCACATTCAGGAAATTGAACTCCTCTTTGCACCCAAACTGAAAGTACAAAATTTTGATAATGTTTATCCCTAAAAAGAAGAGTATATTGTCTGAGTATTTGTACAAAATACCTCTATTATGTATTCACTGCGCTACCACATTTTTTGTATCAAGATTATGCAAAAACATGTCTTCTCTGAAATTCTGATTTGAAAGCCACAATCTGTCCAATTAAATTGGACATCCTGTGTATTCTATGAAATCAGTGTCCTCCTTCAGTCCCTGTGTATTAGCCTATAAAAAGAGCAATGTGCAGTATAGTTTGAACCCTTTCATTAACTTAATAGGAACATTCTTGGTATAACCTCTTACTTCTGGATAATTAGCAATGCACTATATCAGAAAGGGGGCTAGAGTAGTAGCCTATAAAGTAAATCTTGAAAGGTATTAAGGCAATTCCATGAGGCAAAGTCCTAGTTTCCTCCGAGATTTGCTTTTGTGGTTGTTCTGAGTTTTTCCACTAAGATCAGCAAGCAAGGAACACACATAATAAACTCCAAAATTATGTCAACCTATGTCTATATGCATCTAATCAAAAGTCAGGACAAATAGTAAATGTGGACTATTTCCTTTGTTCAGTTCTCTATGACTTTAAATTATGATATGTAATGTGACATATTTATTTAAACATTTGGAATAGATCCTGAATATAAACATTTCTTTAACGGGTATAAAAGTTTTCTTTGCTCGATAAATTAATGTTTACAGTTGACAACTTAATATGATTCACTAAATTTAAGAAGAAATTGTATTTTATAAGATATATTGCCCTTCCCTTTGTTCTCAAATCTTTCCAGAAATAATTTTAATGTCAGTATTTTAGAAGAGAATTATGGATACATGATGTGAAGATTTTGATTTCATACTTGAAAATTTTAACCCCAAATGACTTCATATTTTAATTGCAGGCCACTTTATGCAACGTTTGAGTAGTCAGCTCTCTATGTTCAAGAAAATCATGGTTCTACATACACTATAAAAGAAAAATAAAACAATTATATGGAAATATAATTTGAAGGATTGATCAAGTAGTTATTATGCAATTAAAATTTCACTCTGCCTTCTATGTGAAGAAAAACCAGAATCTTTAAATTTAACTAGAGTAGTGGACTTGGCAGTTTTATTTCCTTGGAGATAAGTGAGGATCAAATTGTTTCGGGATCACAATTACCTAGATTGAGAACTGGTGGTAACAATTTAGGTCTCCTTACCTATTTGTTAAATGTCTACATATTTTGACCAAGGTGGGCTAATTTTGAATCCTCCTGACTTCCCCTCCACAACTATTACTAGGGATTGTCCCAAATTTCATTTTATTTTCTCTTATATGCAGACTTTGCACATGCTTTTTATTCTGAGTAAGCAAATGATTTAAGATTCTTCTTTTTAGTGGAATTTCATAGAATTTGTTCAATTTGAAAAGTTTCATTCAAAATGATGCATCACATATATATTTTATTTTAACTGGAAACAGAAATACATACACTCACTAATCTTTCTCTATTAATACTAGTTCTTTTAAAAACTGATAAAGCTGCCTGGGTTTGAGGCTCAGTGTCAGAGCACTTGCCTAGCATGTGTGAGGCACTGGATTCAATCCTTAGCACTGCATACAAAAATAAAGACTTGCTGTCCATCTACAACTACAAAAAAAAAAAAAGAAATTTAAAAAAAACCTGATAAAGCATGAGTCCTCAGATGTTGATTTTGTCCATATTTTTCTTGAAAAAACAATACTGTTGATTTTGTCTGGATTTCTCCAACGCGGAATAAGAAACATTTATAAATCCAACTTGAGTGTACTGTCCTTTTAGAATTTCACAAGCATTAATAAGTTTCCTACCCTTAACTGTTTCACTGATTTTTATAACACCTTTGTCTTATTTTGCTTTTTTATGTTCATAATTTAATTAAATTAAATAATTGCAGTAATAAGTGCATACTACTGGGCCATACATATTTGGGGTGATTTCAGATATATTTGGGATTCAACTGTTAGAGCAGGAAAATAGGTCTGTACTAGGGAGAATGTCCATCCTAACCTATGTTGTAGAATCAGACATGACAGAGCAGAGCATTAGGATTCTGTTGAATTGCTTTGATGAAGGTTGTTTATGAAAGCCTCTTTTGAACTTAGCATTTCTAAGGTTAACTGAAAAAGTGACATATTTAGTAGGATAGAATTTAAAAAAAAAAAATCTTCAGATTTAAATTCTCCAAGCCTTCATGGCTTCTACTCTGCTTCCTAAATACACCTGAATTGTAGATCTGGAGTTTCTTGAGTAAATCACAAAGTCACAGAGAAGTTCTTGCATCATAAGCTGTTTTGAAGGTCTGCTAAAAGCCATGAAACCTCTTTTTCTCTAACATGCACCCAACCGTGCTCTCTCAGGATTACTAAAGCATATGGGATTGGAGTAAATTGCCTGAAATTGAAACTTGTTATTTGAGGGCAGTATAGTTGATCATATTTCATTTACAAAATAAAATTTTCTTGTGTTTGTTATTATATTGTCAAAAACGTATATCAAGGATTACACTGTTTGTCTCATAATAAGGTATTATACACTACAATACAAAAACTTCCAAATAAAAAAATAAAGTTTTCAAAGACTCATAAGGATAATGTTATTTGGTTTATATAAACATTTACATTGTGACATGGTATATAAAATGACAATATACTTATCATTTTTTTACATTAACTCATTTTTTCACTCTTTGATTCAAGGACAACAAATGATTCTCAGAGGTTCCTGTATCAAGAAGCTGTGCAAGACACAACAGAATTCTGCCTCTTCCAGTTGGTGCCTATTTAATTCAAGTCAATGGTGTTGTTGACAAGCGCTGATACTACTGTGGGAGGCTAGACAATCACCAGGTCACTAAGGGTCTGTTTGGCAATGCAAAAATCTACATACCCAACCTATTCCCACAATGGTGGGCTCCCCACAATGGAACAATGGAAAGTTTATAGAATTGTTTGTTTCTTTCTACTGGGTCTTGTGACAACAGTACATTTTTATCGAATTTGTAATTAGTTTATACTAATAAATAATTGCACAAAGCCTGGGGAGGGCTTTCAAAGAAAGTTTTTTAGTTTCCTGTTTGGCTATGCATAAGCTGGCTCTGAGGAAACTGAAAAAATGCTTTCTACTCCCTCATCATTGTACCAAAAGAAGCAGGTTCTCTTCATTTTTCCAGTTCTTCTTTGATGCATATTAGAACCACCACTGGACCATATCCCAAGCAGCCAGTCTTCGAGCTTAACAAATACTTAAAATCTGGTACTTCAGTACCCTTCTGTGAAATGATAGCTGGGCAGGACAACTCCTAAGGCCTGTCTTACTCTACAAGAAAAAATATTGTGTTCCCTTTTAAAATCTAACATAATCCTCCAAATAATGCTGCTCTTTAAACAGAGTGACTTAGAAAGTAACTACCTGTGCAGTTTTTAAGAAACAAAGTAACTTCTCCCACAAGCTGAATTTCTTGGGCTTGTTCTACTTTGCTTTATTTTATCTTGACCTTTAACTTTGGCATAACAGAGAATCAACTTAAAATAGAAAAATTCCACTGTATGAAGGTTTGATTTTGCCTTAGAAGGGGACCAAATCACTAATGAGAGGTTTTCTTCCATTCATAGTATATATGATTTATAGAGGAATATTTGAGAATTTACTGTGTATTCTCTGAGAAAATCATAGTGGAGATGAACATGTAGGCCATCTTCAAAAACGAGTGAGACCCATCTATCCCAATGTCTCCCAGTGTGAGGCTGTTAGTGGTATAGGCATTTTCTTGACCACTTGAGTCCAAGATTATGTAGGTGATCTTTATGTTTAAGATGTGAATGATGCTTACTCCTGGAATACTGTCTTCCACATCTTTCATGGGATTTTCTACCTGTGTTCTGCTTATTGCCTTCTCCAGTTTATAATGTCTTAATTCTCCAAAATATTTAGCTTTACTTAAAGAAATACTTGCCATGAAACCATCTCCTTAGAACTAATATTCAGGACCTGATAGAAGGCTATACAATAATTTGCTCTTGGCAAGGGAAAGAAAATTTCTAGGTTTATGATGTAATGAGATTTCTCCTTTCATGGTTCAGGGCATTTACAGTTCATTGGTCACAGAATTGTAATGGAAGCTGACTTTCATTTTCCCTAATGAGAGGAAAGTAACATACTGTTTCATACTCTTCTTTCCTGAACAATATGAAAGATTCCTACATGGTTCCCTAAATTATGGATCACCAAAACATGTTGAAGCCACAGAATCATGGATTTGCATTGTTTTTGTGAAATAAGCCTGGTTATGGGCAAAATCCAATATCTGATGTCCCAGAACTGCTACTGAAAGACAGATCTTTTAAAAGTATAAATTATATGGGGGTCACAATTCTGTTTAAATCCCTTCAGTTATTTCATCTCACACTATGTGAAATAAACTTTAACTAAGAGCAATACCACCTTATCTGACTCTGCCTAAATTGTAACTCCCCTCCTCCCCCTCCTTTTTCAATAAACATCAGGCACTCAGGCCTTTTTTAGGTTCAGGGGCATGCTAAGCTCTTTACTATCTCAGGGACAAGTACTTATAATTCATTCTACCTTAAGCCTTTCTCACCCAAGATTTTAACACTCTCGATCACTCATATTTTAGGTCTCACTTAGTGAAGACTATACAGTTTAAAGTAGGAATCCGGGTATTATAATGCACCTTTATTTTCTATATAGAAGATAGTACTTCCTATTATTTTTGTTGTTTGTTTTTGCCTCTCACATTACAATAAAAGCTGTAGCAATTGCTCAATAAATGTATGTTAAATTAACAACTTAATGAATATATTAAGTTTAACCTCTAAGTTGCCTTTTAGCCCAAAATTATTTTAATGGACTTAATTTGTAGAGCAGTTTTAGGTTCACAATAAAATCTAGTAGACGGTCCATAGATTTCTCATATAGACCTTGTCACCAAGTAGTCATAGCTTGTCACATCATCAATTCCTCTCATCAGAGTGGCACATATTTTAAGACTGATAAACCTACATTAATATATTTTTTTATTGTAATCTATGGCACAGATTACATTAGGATTCACTGTTGGTGTTATATATTGAAAAAGTTTAGATAAATAGTATAATAGCATGTGTCTGCCATTATAGTATCATACAGACTAGTTTCCCTTCCTGAAAAATTCCCTGTGCTCTGCCTATTCATCTCTCCCCACTAATGACTGGCAACTACTATGTCTTTACATCGGTTTGCATAACTTTGCCTTTTTTAGATGTCATACACTTGGCTTCTTTTACTTAATAACATACATTCATGTTTCCTACGTGCCTTTTTATGACTTGCTAGCTAGCTTTTCTTTTAGCACTAAATAACATTTAATTACCTAGATATATTATGAGTTATATCACACACTAAAGGAAATCTTTGGCAATTATGAATAAATCTGTCCTAGATGTTCATGTGCTGGTTGTGTGGATATGAATTTACAACTTCTTTTGGTAAATACTGAGGAATGTAATTCCTGGATCCATGATAAGAAGATATTTAGTTTTATAAGAAGCTGCCAAACTACTTCCAAACTGGTTCTCTCATTTTGCATTCCCACTAGAATGAATAAGAGTTTCTGTTGCTTCACATCCTGGCCAGCATTTGGTGTTTTCAGCGTTTAGGGTTTTGGTCCATCTAATATGTGTGCACTGACATGTTACCTGGGCCTCTCAGGACCCTGTTCTGGCACCAATTTCCACGACCCTCTCATCTGACATAGCCCACAGCCATTAATTCTGGAGATACTGGATGCAGAAGCAATGGAGGATAAAGAAAAGACAGCCACACATGGGGAGAAAAAGCTGGGACCAGATGGATAGCCAAGCCCTGGTGAGGCTTGACTGACTCCAGAGCTAGCTCAGTAAGTTTATTATATAGGTTCCATCATAAAAAGACTAATTGTGGTAAAGTTTCAGCAAAGCAGACAATCTAAAGGACTCAGGACTGGTGAGACATTAAGGGTCATCTTGTTTTACTCAGAATTCACTATCCCTAGGAGAAGGTGCTGAAGTCAAGGCCTCAACTGATAGAACCTAGGGCCTTCACATGTAGCCCCCCACCCCCAGTGTTACCATGACAACTGGAATTGTTATGCAACCCCAGTTGACCTGCAAGTTCCACAGGCAGCTCCCAGCACAAAGGCAGCCATGAGAGAGCCAGACAGACCATAATTCAAATCACTTCTCTCCACAATATGTCATTGTTTTAATTTGTATTTCTCTGATAATATATGACATGAAGCTCATTTTAATATTTGTTTTCCATCTCTATATATTCTTTAGTTCGATATCTGCGAAGATCATCTTCATTCAGGTTTGAGTTTTGAGTTTTAAGACTTCTTTATGTGTTTTGGATAACAGTCTTATCGTAGGTATGTCTTTTAAAATCATTTTCTCCCAATCCATCACTTGTTTTCTTCATTCTCCAGATAATATCTTTTGCAGAGATAATTTTTTTTTATTTTAATGATGTCCAAATTATTGATTTTTTCTTTCATGTACTGTGCTTTTGGTGTTATTTCTAAGTCACCAAACCTAAGATCATTTAGGTTTTCTCCTTTGTTGTCTTCTAGGAGTTGTATTGTTTTACATTTAAGGTACTTTGAGTAAATTTTGTGAAATGTTAAGTCTGTGTCTAGATTAATTATTTTGTGTGTGGATGTCCTATTGTTCTACTTGTTGAAAAAAAAACACTCTTTTCTTCATTTAATGCCATAACTCTATTGTTAAAGGTCAATTGTTCATATTTATGTAGAATTATTCATGATGTTTCTTCTATTTTATTATTCTATATATTCTTTGTCATTACCACTGCTCTTATTGTCTTGATTACTGTAGCTTTAAATTGCAATCTTGAAGTAGAGAATGTAAGTCTTTCAACTTCATTCTTGTTCTTCAACATTTTGTTAGCTTTCATGGGTCATTTGTCTCTTCATATAAACTTTAAATTAAAATCAACAGGCCAATACTCAAAAAAAATAACTTGCTGGGACTTTGATTTGTATTATTCTGAATCTTTAAATCAAGTTGAGAAGAAATAAAAGCTTGACAGTGTTGCATTCAATCTGTAAATATCAGTTCACTTATTTAGTTATAATTTTCCTCCTACAGATTTTGAACATATTTTGGTAGAATTGTACCTATTTCATTTTTAGGATGCTCATGTAAACAATATTGTGCTTTTAATTTCAAATTCCAATTATTCACTGCTGATATTTAGAAAAGTGATTGCTATTAACCCTGCATTCTGCAACCCTGCTATAATCAATTAATTGCAGGTTTTGTTGAATCTGTAAGATTTTTGACATAGGTAATCATGTCATCTGTGAATAGAACAGTTATAGTTCTTTATTTCCAGTCTGTACACCTTTTATTTTCTCTCTCTCTCTCTCTCTCTCTCTCTCTCTCTCTCTCTCTCTCTCTCCATTAACTGGGGTTCCAGTATGATATTGAAAGATGTAGCAAGAGGGGACATTCTTGACCTCGTTCCTAATTATTGTTGTGTATGATATTAGATGCATGTTTTTTTTTAACAGATAATATTTATTACACTAAGTTCATTACATTGACCAAGTTCTCTTCCTTCCCCTCCTAGTTAACTGAGAATTTTTAGCATGAATGGGTATTGGATTTTGTCAAATGCTTTTTTCAAAATCTATTGACATTATTATACAGTTTTTCTCTCTTAGATTTTAAATATATAAATTATCATTAACTGAATATTGAATGATAAATCAGCCTTATAGACATTGAATAATACCCACTTGATTATGATATATATTTTTTGCATATACTTTTGAATTCAATTTACCAAAATTTTCTTGAGGATTTTCTATCTGTGTTTATGAGGGATATTGATCCATAGTTTTCTTTTCTGTAATGTCTTTGTCTGGTGACCTACACTTAAAACATCTTTTGTAATAAATTTGTTTTTAAATGGTCAGAACAAAGTGTTATAATTCTAGAAAAGCTGTAAAAAGAATCGACTTTCTTTCTCATTGGTTCACATGAGTAATATTAACATGAATTCAACTATATTCAAGTTGTTCTTAAAATAATCCTTGATCTTTGTTTAAATCAAAAGTTAAAACATGTTTATATATTTCCTGTAGATATTTATACAAAAAAAGGTAATTTTGGTATTTTTATTTATTTGACTTCTGTAGCAAAATCTTGATGAATATTTTTAATCATATTTCCAAAGTGTTTTCCTCTGATTTTTAAAATAAACTTTTTTTAAAGAGAGAAAGAGAGAGAGAGAGAGAGAGAGAGAGAGAGAGAGAGAGAATATTTTTTTTTAACATTTTTTTTTAGTTTTTGGCAGACACAACATCTTTGTATGTGGTGCTGAGGATCAAACCCGGGCGGCATGCATGCCAGGTGAGTGCACTACCACTTGAGCCACATCCCCAGCCCCAAAAATAAACTTTTAATTTTAGAATACTTCAATCATTACAGAAAACTATTCCTTTGCATCACACATCCATGTTACCCTATTGTTAAAAAATCAAATTATTGTGATAATTTTATCACAATTAGAAAACAAATATTGATACATTATTATTAAAGTCCACACATTATCTTGTTTTTCTTAGTTTTTTAGTAATGTTCTTTTCTAGTGCAGGATGCCAAATAGGAGACCACACTACTTTTAGTTGTCATGTTGCCTTAGTCTCCTCTAAGCTGTGACAGTTTGTCTTATTTTCCTGTTTCTTTTTCTTTCCTTTTCTTTCTCACGCTCTCACACTCTCTCCTATTTTTGTGTACTTGACAGTTTCTAGGCATACTGGTCAAGAATTAGGCAGAGTATTCCTCAAATAGGATTTATATGATGCTTTTTCATCATGATTACATTGTGTCCGTGGGAAGACCACAAAGGTAAAGTGCGATTCTTAGCGTGTCTACCCAGGTACACATTATCAATATGCCACATCATTGATGATATTCATCTTGATAATTTGAATGAAATAGAGATTTCAGGTTTTGTGAATATGAATTTTCTCTTCTTCTTTCCTTCATATGCTTTACTCTTGGAAAGAAGTTTTTACACACAGTCTCAATGAAAGAGTAGGGAGGGTCATACCTAAGAATGAATTAGCTAACTGAAGGCGATGAAGATTTTTGTATGTGAGCATAGCAATGTCCTAAATTCATTCTTTCACATGTGGATATCTAGCATGTGGTTTGAAAGGGTTATATTTTTCCATTGATTTTTGTGTCATCCTTGTCAAAACCATTGACCATAAGTAAAATTGTCTATTTCTGGACTCTCAATTCTACTATCCAACTAATTAACATATATATTCTTATATCATTTCCATCCTGCCTTTATTACTATAGCTTTGTGATATAATTTTGAAATTAGTGCTTATGACTCCTGCAAATTTATTCTTTCTCATCATTTTTTTGGGGGGGAAGGTTATTCTTCAATTTCCATATAAAGTTCTGAGGATTAGTTTTAAGTTTATTAAAGAAAAATCCTGCTTGGATTTTGATAGCAATTTTGTTGCATCTATTTATTCACTTGCCATCTTGCAAGTTTAAGTCTTCCAAACATTAACTTGGGTTATCTTCTATTTTATTTAGTTCTTCTTTATTTACTTTCAACAATGTTTTGCTAGTTTCTCTGTGCAAACTTTCTACTTCTTCTAAGTATTTTGTTCTTTTGCCTATTATAAATGAGATTTAATTCTTTTTTATTTCTGAATTATTCATTGTTATGTGTGTGTGTATATGTATGTGTGTGTATACATATACACTGATTTTTGCCTTGTAAATGGCAACCTTCCTAAACTCTTTATCAGTACTAACAGTTTTTTCTTTGTGTGTGTGTGTGTGTGTTTGTGTGTGTATTTCTTGTGATTCTCTACATGCAACATTATGTCATCTGCTACTAGAGATTGTTTTTCTTCATCTTTACAATCTGAATGACTTTTATTTCATTCTCTTGCTGATTGCCCAAGATAGAACATCTTGCACAGTTTTAATGTAAATGGCAAAAGCTTTGAGTCCTTCACTATTAAGTATGATATTAGCAAAAAGGTTTTCATAGATGCTCTTTATTTCTATTAGAAATTGTTTTTATTTCTCATTTGTTTCATAGTTTTATCATGAGAAGATAATTGGATTTCTCAAAAGTTCTCTCAGCATCTTTTGAGGTAATCATGTGTTTTTCCCCCTTATTGCATTAATATTATGTATTAAATTAGTTCATTTTAGATGTTAAGCCAACATTGTGTTGTTCCTGCCATAAATCCTACTTGCTAATGGCCTATAATCCTTTCTCTATGTTGCTGGATTCCATTTGCTAATATTTTGTTGAGAATGTTTTCAACTATATGTGTAAAATCTGTAATTTTCTTTTCTTGGGATATCTGAATAGGTTCAGTATCAGGTTAATTCTCTTCTCATAGCATGATTTAGAAATAGAAGTTAGTAAGAATAAGGAAACAATTGTTTAAACTTGAATAAAAACTGGATGCATTTGCATTAATCTGGGCAACAAATTATTATGACCTGGTATAGAAAGGTTACATTGGTGATCAGAAGCAGTCATCTTTGTTGTACATTCATATACAGAGCTATTTGGATTTTCTAATGAGTTAGAAGTTGTTTTAGTCAGCTTTCACCATTAATCCAAAGGACTTACAAGAACAATTTTAGAGGAGGAAAGTTTATTTTGTGCTCAGAGTTTCAGTGATCTCAATCTACTGATGGCTGTTCCATTGCTCTGTGCCCAAGATGAGACACAACATCAAGGCAGAAGGGAGTGATAGAGGAAAGCAGCTCAGAACATGTCAATCAGGAAGCAGAGAGAGTTCTCTTTCACTAGGGATTAAAATATGTACCCCAAAGGCAAACTCACAATGAACCAACTCCTCTAGCCATGCCTTACTGGCCTACACTTAAAACCCACTTAATCCTTATCAAGGAAAAGCACTGATTAGTTTATGACTCTCATAACCCAATCATTTTGTCTTTAAATATCTTTGCATTGTCTCACACATGAGCTTTTTTTTTTTTGTATATTTTTTTTTTATTGGTCGTTCATAACATTACATAGTTCTTAATACATCATATTACACGGTTTGATTCAAGTGGATTATGAACTCCCGCTTTTACCCCGTATACACACATGAGCTTTTGGAGAACACATAATATTTAAACCATAACAGATTTGGTTATGAAGGAAAGAAAGGAAGCAAAGATAACTTTTAATTTTGGTCTAGGCAAATTCGTGAATGATCTTAATATTTGTGGAGAAATTCTTAAGAATCAGTAGAGAGGCCAAGGTTCCTAAGTCTGTTCAATTTTAAGTTATGAGAAAGAAATATAAATTTGGGAGTATTCAATGTAAGCCAGAGTATTTATCTGGCAAAGGGTACAGATAAAAAAAAGAAAGAAGGTTGAAGACATCTAGATCACTCTAGTATTTATCAAGTGAAATCTCTAAGTTGCTTTATTTTGGATTTAGTTGCATTGTAATCTGAATATAAAGCACTTTTTTTTTCTTAATATCTCGGGTCTATAAAAAAGATAAAGCAATAAGCCATGCTAACATTTTATCAACACAGATGAGGCATTCAGTTTAAGAAAAGCTTTCCATTCTTCCAAGAGACACCAGTGTGTGGTTGGTCTCTGATTCCTTACCAGTTTAGCTTCCATGTAGTAACAACATATCTTTTTTACTTGTCTTAAAATTGTGGACAACATTAAAATCAAAGATAAATGCCCTAAATATCCCACTGAGGAACTTTCAGGAAAGCATCAGCATTTGAGGTTTCTTAGTATTCTTGGGGAATATAGGATTCTTAGAGAAGACCATTGCTTTTCCTACTCAAATGCAGAGGAGTGTAAGAGAACCACTGTCAAAAATTGGACCACCTAAAATAAGGGTACTCCTATTTTAGGAAAAATTCTTAGTGGATTTCCTGGTTTAGAACTTTCCATGTTTCTCTGAACAGGAAAATTAGAGAATTGAAAATAATCATGTTAATTTTCTCATCTTTTGCCATGGCAAGGATATATTTCCTGTAGGGGGTGGGAAATGTGGACACTATAGCAATTCTGTTCAACAGGGTATTGGTTGGCTTTTTAGGGAATAAACAAGTAAATTAGTAAAAAAAATGCTATGGATGCTTGTTTTGAATTAAGTCCAATTCTTTGGTTAAGCCTCTATTTTCACATCTTTCAATTCTCTCTTGTATACATAAAAGAAAATCAATCCCAAATTTCTTTTTATTTTATATGTACATGTATGTTCAGCACTCTCAGTTCTGCAGCAACAAAGCTGACTCCAAGATATGAGATCACAGATTGTAGAGAGGGAAAATGTTGTCCTTCTTAATAAAGGAGAAACAAATCTTCAGAGCTTGAATTCAGAGTCAGCATATGCAGAAGTAAGGGAAAGTAGTATGAGATTCATGATGATGTACTCCTCTGGTTCATCATAAAAAATACCTCAAGTAAATTTATACCTCATGAAATAGACTTTATGTCTATTTCCCCATCCACCAAGTATAATATAATATTTTTTAATACCAAGTAGCTAAACATATAATAAACTTTCCTCCCCCTACCCCTTGGTACCAGGGATTGAACCCAGGGTACTTAACCAATGAGCAACATCCCCAGACCATTTTATTTTTTATTTTTGAGACAGGATCTTACTAAGTTTCTAACATAAAATAAAAGACTAAAAGATACTTCTCTGATTCCTACTGAAGACAATTAAATGTTCAAAGTGAATCTTAAAAATATCACAAGTGAACTCCTAAGAAAGGTTTGTCAAATTTTATCTTTTCAAGGGTAAATGTTTAAATTTTGTCATCTCTCATCAATATTTTATTTAAAAGTAAATATGAATCAAATTAAATGGATACATATACACACGTATATATACATTCAACACAGAACCTTGCTTTTTTTCTCAGTTCACTGAAAAATGACTTGTAACTCTGATTCTACGATCCTATACCAGCTGTGTGAATTAGTTTGAGAATCTCTAATTTCAGAAAATATTCTATTTTATGATATTAAAATAAATATCAATTATAAAAACTGTTACCATTCGGTGGTAGAATTTCTATATAGGAAGGACTTCAGAAAAGGAATCTGGTTAAAACTTAGGTGGACCAGTGTGACAGGGCCACTAGAGAACTTTACCTAGAGACTCTATTTGCACAGCAAACCTGTTGTTCTCACTTTCAAAAGATTTGTATGTTCAGATGAGAGGGAAGTGATTGTTCTTTTAAACCTCCTAAAGTTGTCCTTTAGGGCTGCCATGATTTAAATCAAACTAACCTTTTTTCTATATCCTTAACTTACTGTCCTTGTAGAATCTGCTTAGCCTGCATATAGAAGTAGATCACATCATTTTATACATTTTTTTCATAGAATCACACTGCAGGGTAGGCCTAAATCACTAAGAAAAAGAACACTGAATTCTACAGTTAGTATTTGACCTTCATAAAGAAAACTTTATTTTAAAAATAAATTCTTTCCAGTTTCAAAATGATTACATTTCTCATTATATGTGCTTATTTCTATTCCAAAAATACTGGTTTGGAGTGTCTGAGTAAAGGTTGAAACAATATTTTACAAGTTCAAAATGAATCTCTTTTTCATGCTTCTTTAATTCAAAAGGAGCAGATGGATTTTTTAAGAATAAAATAAAATTTTATTACACAGGCAAACATTACACAGACATCTTTAAAGCATGTGAGAAAAATTATTAGGTATAATGTCACTTTGACCTTTAATTTTCACATTCCCTCTGTTAACTCATTTCATAGATATATAACTGAAGAATCCTTTCTTATAAAAAGACACACAATACTTTATCAAAGCCCTTAATTTTTATTGTGTGAGTTGTTCCACTTGGTCCAAGTTCCAAATGCTATTTTCGAAAATTACAGATGTTGGTGTGTGGAGGTGGAAATGGATAGAAAATGTAACTGAGTAACAGCCTACAATGATTACAGCCTTAATTGAGGCTTTGTGTTTATTAATTATAGAAGTAAAGTGGAAGGCAACGTGGAAACTTTTGTAGTGTAAACCCCTTACCAAAAAGAATCATTCAGCATGAAAGTTTTCAGCTTGTTGGAGGTTAGTCTTAAATCACAAACTCAAAGAGGCAGGAGAGAAATATTTCTCACCAATTTTAAATTTTCTTTTTGAAGAAGATCAAATTTCTATAAAATCTTTCCTGTCTTTCCCATTGCTTAACTAGTTTGCACTAAACTCACCTTTCAATGGTTCTCTGTACTCTTTCACCAAATGGTCCTTGACTCAATGAGGGTTAGTTTCCTTTCAACTTGCAATTGTCCCCAAATTTTAAGAAATATTTTGTGTTAGCTTTTTGTCACTGTAACCAAAATACCTGACCAAAAAAAAAAAAAAGTAAAAGTTTATTTTGGGCTCACATCTTTAGAGGTTTAGTTCGTGGTCAGCCAACTCACTGCTGTGGGCTCAAATGAGGCAGAACATCAGAGTGGTAGAGGAACATTTCTGTGCTCAAGGTGGCTGGGAAGCAGAGAGAAAGGGAAGAATGTCACAGGGAAGATTCATCCTTCCAGAGCATGCCCCTAGTGATTCACCCCCAGCCACGCTACACTTATCAATAGTTACCACTCCATCCATTCAAACTAGGATGAACTGATTGGGTTACAGCTCTCATGATCTATTTATTTCACCTGTATAAATTCCTGCCTAACACAGGTGGTTTCATGGAACATCTCAAATTCAAACATTAACATAATTTTAAAATTATCTCATAAAAGTGTACTTTTGAGTGTTGACACACTGGCTGTAATTCAAAATAGAAATTGGTGTTGCACCATTGATACACCTATGTGTATGTGTAGCTAGCTAACTGGATAGAGAATGAATGTATTGTATTATCTACTGTGGCACCTTTGTTATACAAACATCAAAGAATTGGTTTCTAGAGATTTCTTTTAGCAATTGCATTAACCAAATCTAGTCTCTATGTCCTCCCCACCTTTCCACTGTGTGTTTTTCTTTTCTTCCCTTAATATAATAAGAATCTATCTTTGTGACTTGGGATTCAGCTTATACTGGGAAGGCAAATTCTATCTCCTCCTTGATATGTTTCCCAAGTCTTGGAAGGCATTTATTTATCAATCAGTCAGGGTACCTTTATTCTATTATGCATTCTTTTGCAGTTTACTAGTGTTTTCATTTTGGGAAACTGAAAAGAATAAAAGGATAAAAGGAAACTAAAAAGGATATGTGTATTAAGTATATTTTGAGGTTTAGTAATTCATGTCGTTTACTAGATGCCAAGAAATGCATTGTTTTCCAAAGGTAAATTATTTAGCTCATTGTAGAGTTCTATTTCTTCCTTGGAAATTAAGGACTACCTTTGACTTTACCTATAATATTAAACAAAGTAAATATTTGAGGAACTTGTGCCCAGTTCTTCAGGGGACACAAATGCATTTAATGAATTTGTCTTCACTTTCAATGAGCTTATGCTGCAAAGACATAATATTGTGAAATAGCGATCCATAGAGATCAGAGAACAGGCCTCAGAGTTGGGATATATTGATTCATGTTTAACAACCTGCTGCCCACTGGAGTGTTCACTGATTACTGCGGCATAAATACTTTACCACTGCTGATTTCAATCTGTTAGTGGTTTAATAATTGGTTGCCAAAATCGCTGCAGATTTAGCAGTTAGCTTCCTTGAGCAGGTCAGAGCCAGACCTGACACACCACTGATCATTGTCTTGGAATGTTATCGTCTACTCTGTTTAGCCTCTAAATTATCTGTGAACTCAGGAGTAATTTTCTTATAAAACAAACACTTCAAACACTAAAGTGTTTTATCATTAGTAACAAGTAACACAATGAGCTTAGAATACCTACTTCTAACTACCAACTCTCCTCTTGCTATTTTGTTAAAAATAACAAGTGTTAAATTGGGAAGTGTTAAATCTTCTGTACATAAAGATTTATATCTCTTATTGATTCTGGAAGTGTTTTAGACATTAATCTCTTCCTTTGCCCCTTTTTCCATTTTTCTCTCCCTCCTTCTGGTTCTCCAATCAGATTTCCATTCATCTTTTTCACTCAATGCTCCATGCTTTTTAGCTCATTTTCTTATATCTTGTATTTGTAGCACTTATCACCACCTAACAAACTATATCATACTTGGTGTATTTTATTTATTACTTTTTGTTCTTGTCTCTATAATGTGAGCTTCATAAGAACAGGGATTTTTCTCTGAATTTTCACCACATCTAGAGTAGTGGCTGAAGCAAGTGGATGCTAAAAAAAAATATGTTAAAGTAAATGAATAAGTAATATAATAAGTTGTAGTTCAGCTCCTTAGCCCATTTATTGTTGGTTTGTTTGTTTTTGGTGTTAGGTTTTTTGAGTTCCTTATATATCCTGGAGATTCGTACTCTATCTGTCATGTTGTGTGGCAAAAATTTGCTCCCAAAATGTAGATTCTATTTTCACCTCTTTGTTTGTTTGTTTGTTTCTGAGAAAAACTTTTTAGTCTGAGTCCATCCCATTTATTAATTCTTGATTTTATTTCTTGCGCTTTAGGAGTCCTGTTAAGGAAGTCAGGGCCTAATCCAACATGATGAAGATTTGGGTCTACTTTTTCCTCTATTAAGTGCAGAGCCTCTGATCTAATTCCTAGGGTTTTTGTTTTTATTTTGTTTGTTTGGTTTTTTTTGCATTACAATTCTTTTTTTTAATTTAATTTTTTTTATTGGTTGTTCACAACATTACAAAGCTCTTGACTTATCATATTTCATACATTAGATTGAAATGGGTTATGAACTCCCAATTTTACCCCAAATGCAGATTGCAGAATCACGTCGGTTACACATCCACAATTTTATATAATGCCCTATTAGTAATTGTTGTATTCTGTTACCTTTCCTATCCTCTACTATCCCCCCTCCCCTCCCCTCCCATCTTCTCTCTCTACCCCATCTGCTGTAATTCATTTCTCTCCTTGTTTATTTTCCCATTCCCCTCACATCCTCTTATATGTAATTTTGTATAGCAATGAGGGTCTCCCTTCATTTCCATGCAATTTCCCTTTTCTCTCCCTTTCCCTCCCATCTCATGTCTCTGTTTAATGTTAATCTTTTCTTCCTGCTCTTCCTCCCTGCTCTGTTCATAGTTGCTCTCATTATATCAAAGAACACATTTGGTATTTGTTTTTTAGGGATTGACTAGCTTCACTAAGCATAATCTGCTCTAGTGCCATCCATTTCCTGCAAATTCTATGATTTTGTCATTTTTTATTGTTGCATAGTACTCCATTGTGTATAGATGCCACATTTTTTTTATCCATTCATCTATTGAAGGGCATCTGGGTTGGTTCCACAGTCTAGCTATTGTGAATTGTGCTGCTATAAACATTGATGTGGCAGCATCCCTGTAGCATGCTCTTTTAAGGTCTTCAGGGAATAGTCCGAGAAAGGCAATAGCAGAGTCAAATGGTGGTTCCATTCCCAACTTTCCCAGGAATCTCCAAACTGCTTTCCAAATTGGCCACACCAATTTGCAGTCCCACCAGCAATGTACAAGAGTACCCTTTTCCCCACATCCTCGCCAGCACTTGTTGTTGTTTGACTTCATAGTGGCTGCCAATCTTACTGGAGTGAGATGGTATCTTAGGGTGGTTTTGATTTGCATTTCTCTGACTGCTAGAGATGGTGAGCATTTTTTCATGTACTTGTTGATTGATTGTATATCCTCCTCTGAGAAGTGTCTGTTCAGGTCCTTGGCCCATTTGTTGATTGGGTTATTTGTTGTCTTATTGTCTAATTTTTTGAGTTCCTTGTATACTCTGGATATTAGAGCTCTATCTGAAGTGTGAGGAGTAAAAATTTGTTCCCAGGATGTAGGCTCCCTATTTACCTCTCTTATTGTTTCTCTTGCTGAGAAAAAAACTTTTCAGTTTAAGTAAATCCCATTTGTTGATTCTTGTTATTAACTCTTGTGCTATGGGTGTCCTATTAAGGAATTTGGAGCCTGACCCCACAATATGTAGATCGGAGCCAACTTTTTCTTCTATCAGATGCAGAGTCTCTGATTTGATATCAAGCTCCTTGATCCATTTTGAGTTAACTATTGTGCATGGCAAGAGAAAGGGATTCAGTTTCATTTTGTTGCATATGGATTTCCAGGTTTCCCAGCACCATTTGTTGAAGATGCTATCCTTCCTCCATTGCATGCTTTTAGCCCCTTTATCAAATATAAGATAGTTGTAACTTTGTGGATTAGTCTCTGTGTCCTCTATTCTATACCATTGGTCCACCCGCCTGTTTTGGTACCAGTACCATGCTGTTTTTGTCACTATTGCTCTGTAATATAGTTTGAAATCTGGTATCGCTATACTGCCTGATTCACACTTCCTGCTTAGAATTGCTTTTGCTATTCTGGGTCTTTTATTTTTCCATATGAATTTCATGATTGCTTTCTCTATTTCTACAAGAAATGCTGTTGGGATTTTGATTGGCATTGCATTAAACCTATAGAGAACTTTTGGTAATATTGCCATTTTGATAATGTTAGTTCTGCCTATCCATGAACAGGGTATATTTTTCCATCTTCTAAGGTCTTCTTCTACTTCTCTCTTTAGGGTTCTGTAGTTTTCATTGTATAAATCTTTCACCTCTTTTGTTAGGTTGATTCCCAAGTATTTTATTTTTTTGGAGGATATTGTGAATGGAGTGTTTTTCCTCATTTCCATTTCAGAAGTTTTGTCCCTGATATACAGAAATGCCTTTGATTTATGCGTGTTGATTTTTTATCCTGCCACTTTGCTGAATTCATTTATTAGTTCTAGTAGTTTCTTTGTAGACCCTTTTGGGTCTTCTAGGTATAGAATCATGTCATCTGCAAATAGTGATAATTTAAGTTCTTCTTTTCCTATTTTTATGCCTTTAATTTCTTTAGTCTGTCTAATTGCTCTGGCCAGTGTTTCAAGAACTATATTGAATAGAAGTGGAGATAGAGGGCATCCCTGTCTTGTTCCAGATTTTAGAGGGAATGCCTTCAACTTTTGTCCATTCAGAATAATGCTAGCCTAAGGCTTAGCATAGATAGCTTTTACAATGTCAAGGTAAGTTCCTGTTATCCCTAGTTTTTCAAGTGTTTTGAACATAAAGAGATGCTGTACTTTGTCGAATGCTTTCTCTGCGTCTATTGAGATGATCATATGTTCTTATCTTTAAGTCTATTGATGTGGTGAATAACATTTATTGATTTCCGTATATTGAACCAGCCTTGCATCCCAGGGATGAATCCTACTTGATCATGGTGCACAATTTTTTTGATGTGTTTTTGTATTCAATTCACCAGAATTTTATTGAGGATTTTTGCATCTAGGTTCATTAGAGATATTGGTCTGTAGTTTTCTTTCTTTGAGGTGTCTTTGTCTGGTTTCGGAAGCAGGGTGATGTTGGCCTCATAGAATGAATTTGGAAGAGCTCCCTCTTTTTCTACTTCCTGAAATAACTTGAATAGTATTGGTATTAATTCTTCTTTAAAGGTTTTGTAAAACTCCGCTGTATACCCATCGGGTCCTGGGCTTTTCTTGGTTGGTAGTCTTTTGATGGCTTCTTCAATTTCATCCATTGATATTGGTCTGTTCAAATTGTGTGTATCCTCCTGACTCAGTCTGGGCAAATCATATGACTTAAGAAATTTATCGACGTCTTCACTATCTTCTATTTTATTGGAATATAAGTTTTCAAAATAATTTCTAGTTGTCTTCTGTATTTCTGTAGCATCTGTTGTGATATTGCCTTTTTCATCCCGTATGTTAGTAATTTGAGTTCTCTCTCTTCTTCTCTTCATTAGCATGGCTAAAGGTCTGTCGATCTTATTTATTTTTTCGAAGAACCAACTTTTAGTTTTGTTAATTTTTTCAATAGTTTCTTTTGTTTCAATTTCATTGATTTCTGCTCTGATTTTAATTATTTCTTGCCTTCTGCTACATTTGCTGTTATTTTGCTCTTCCTTTTCTAGGGCTTTGAGATGAAGTGTGAGCTCATTTATTTGTTGGTTTTTTCTTTTTTTGAGGAATGACCACCAGGCGATGAATTTTCCTCTTAAAACTGCTTTCATTGTGTCCCATAGATTCCTATATGTTGTGTCTGTATTTTCATTTATCTCTAAGAATTTTTTGATTTCCTCCTTTATGTCTTCTGTAACCCATTGATCATTCAGTAACATATTGTTCATTTTCCATGTGATGTAGGATTTTTCCTTCTTTCTTTTATCATTGATTTCCAGTTTCATTCCATTATGATCAGATAAAATGCATGGTATTATCTCAACCCCTTTATATTTACTGAGGGTTGCCCTATGGCATAATATATGGTCTATTTTTGAGAAGGATCCATGTGCTGCTGAGAAAAAAGTATATCCATTTGATGATGGTTTATATATTCTATATATGTCAGTTAAGTCTAGGTTATTGATTGTGATATTGAGTTCTATAGTTTCTTTATTCAACTTTTGTTTGGAGGATCTGTCAATGGTGAGAGAGGTGTGTTGAAGTCACCCATAATTATTGTGTTGTGGTCTATTTGATTCTTGAACTTGAGGAGAATTTGTTTTATGAATGTCGCAGCACCATTATTTGGTGCATAAATATTGATAATTGTTATGTCTTGTTGGTGAATGGTTCCTTTAACAGTATATAATGTCTTTCTTTATCCCTTTTGATTAACTTAGTCTTGAAGTTGATTTTATTCGATATGAGGATGGCCACCCCTGCTTGCTTACGAGGACCGTGTGCGTGGTATATTTCTTCCCATCCTTTCACCTTCAGCCTGTGTATGTCTTTTCCAATCAGATGTGTCTCCTGGAGGCAGCATATTGTTGGATTTGTTTTTTTAATCCATGATACCATCCTATGTCGCTTTATTGGAGAGTTTAAGCCATTAACATTCAGAGTTACTATTGATATATGGTTTGTACTTCCATCCATGTTTGATTATTTATCCTTTTTTTTAAAAAATTTAGTTTGTTTCTCCATGATTATCTTTCCCCTCGCCCTCTGTCTTTACCGAGGCACTTCCCTCTGATGGTTTTGGTTATTGTTTTTCATTTCTTCCTCGTGTAGTGTTTTGCTCAAAATGCTTTGCAATGCTGGTTTTCTGGATGCAAATTCTTTTAACTTTTGTTTATAATGAAAGATTTTTATTTCGTTGTCATACCTGAAGCTTAATTTTGCTGCATACAGAATTCTCGGTTGGCATCCATTGTCAGGTTCAGACATTTGGTGTATGTGCTTGGCTGAGGAGCCAATCGGGCGAAGCTACCATCTGTGGGATTATGACTGAACGCCTCTAAGTCAGAATCCCGCCCAGGCGGAAGGATACGGCAGCCCCGAAGGAGCCTCGGTTGGCCCCAGATAGCCGGTCCCCCGCCGTCCCTGCCGGTGGGCCGCCTCGCATCCGCGCGCGGGGCATGTCCCGCCGCGCGCCGGGACCGGGGTCGGTGCGGAGAGCCCTTCGTCCTGGGAAACGGGGTGTGGCCGGAAAGGGGGCCGCCCTCTGGCCCGTCACATAATGCACGTTCGTGGGGAACCTGGCGATAAACCATTCGTACATGACCTGCTTCTGGGTCGGGGTTTCGTACGTAGCAGAGCAGCTCCCTCCCTGCGATCTATTGAAAGTCAGCCCTCGACACAATGGTTTGTAATACCTAGGTTCTTGATCCACTTTGAGTTGAGTTTTGTACATAGTGAGAGATAGGGGTTTAGTTTCATTTTGCTGCATATGGATTTCCAGTTTTCCCAGCACCATTTGTTGAACAGGCTATCTTTTCTCTATTGTATGTTTTTGCCTCCTTTGTCATGGGTTAAGGAGCTGAACAGACACTTCTCAGAAGAAGATATACACTCAATCAACAAATATATGAAAAAATGTTCAACATCCTAGTAATTAGAAAAACGCAAAACAAAACTACTCTAAGATTTCATCTCAATTGAGTCAGAATGGCAGCTATCAAGAATACAGACAACAATAAATGTTGGAGAGGATGTGGGGGATATATGTCCAAGTGTTCATATCATGTATTTATTTTGATTATTGTTCCATAGCTCTTTACCCCACTCATAAATTGCTGGTGGGACTGCAAATTGGTGCAACCAATCTGGAAAGCACTATTGAAATTCCTTAGGAAACTTGGAATGGAACCACCATTTGACCCAGTTATCCCATTACACAGTATATACCAAAAGAATGTAAAATCAACATACTGTAGTAATGCAACAAGATCAATGTTCATAGTAGCTCAATTCACAATAGCTAAACTGTGGAAGCTATCTGGATGCCTTTCAATAGATAAATGGATAGAGAAACTGTGACATATGTACACAGTGGAATATTACTCAGCATTAAAAGAGAATAAAATTATGGCATTTGAAGATAAATGGATTGAGTTGGAGAATATCATGCTAAGTAAAGTGAGCAAATCCCAAAAACCCAAAGGTCAAATGTTCTCTCTGATAAGTGGATGCTGATCCATAACAGGGGGAAAGGGGGATGGAGAAACTTTGATTGGGTAAAGGGGAGGGAGGGGTAAGGAGGGGGCATGGGGACAGGAAAGATGGTGAAATGAGACAGACATCATTACCCTAGCTAGGTACATGTATGACTGCACATATGGTATGACTCTACATCATGTACAACCATAGAAATGTAAATTTGTGCTGCAATTGTGTACAATGAATCAAATTGCATTCTGCTGTCATATATACCTAATTAAAATAAACTTAAAAACAAACAACCAAATACAATAAGTTGTGTTTGGTAAATCTAGACATCCAGTGTCTCTGAAAGTTGTGCTTTTTTTCCTGATATTTTCATTTCCTCATAAATGCAAGTAAACTCTAGGAGAGTACCTATTTCCTAATATTTACCCTTCCTCCCCAAAACTCCCAAGTTTGTTTAAAATGATTTACTTTGGTTGTATATATATATCAGTTACTTCTATTATCTCGGTGCTTTTAATTCACATCCCATATTGCTTTATCTGTGCTTTAAGACAGACTTAGAGATCAGTCTTTTGCTAGCTCTTCTTAGTGTTTCAACCTCTATATAATTGTCCTGTTTCAAGTTTTTTCTTAGTTTCCTTTTGTATCCCCCTCTGGTTTTCATTACTGAATTACTACAGTGGTTCATAATGTGATTAAGTAATTTGTTAACCTGAATTATAGGTAACCCTTCATATTCCCTGAGTTATATATGTCCAAGTGTTCATATCATGTATTTATTTCTAATGTGAAGCAACAGTGTGTTTCAAAATTGTGCAGTGTCTCATATCTGAGCCTCTTTTTAACTCAGGCATTGGTTAGTCTGTAAGAGAAAGATTGAAATGTTTTCTCTTGCAACTCTGTCCTTAGATGGATTTAGACTCTACTTTTATCTCTAGTTACTTTGTCCCTGGTCTAAGTGCATTGACTTATGTCCACTCTGATAACTGTTGTTTATCATTGCCTCATGCCTCCTTTGTGATTTGTACAGACCTTCCTTATATCTCTTCTCTTTTTATTCTTTTTTGACTCTCAAAGAGAAACATTAACAGCATATACACTAGTAATATGCAAAATAATCACTATACAAATTTGCACATAAATTTAGACTTGTATTACCAAATAGGTCTCAAGATGTTCAGCTCTTTGCATAAAATCCTTCCTGTCTATCTTGCCCTCTGTGGTCACTATTTTTCTGTGTCAGCTTGGTTAGGCATAGTGCCCACTTGTTTGGTCAAATATGATTCTTGATGCTTCCATGAAAAGGTTTTTGTGGATGTGATTAATTTGTAATTATTTGACTCTAAGAAAATTACCCTCAGTGCCATGGTGGGGTATCATTCAATCAGTTGAAGGCCTTGAGAGCAAAATCTGAGGTTTTCAGAGAAGAAAGAATTCCTCTTCAAGACTGCAACATAGAAATCCTGCTGAGTTTTCTGCCTGCTATACTTCCCTACAGATTTCAGACTTGTACTGCCACTACAATTGCTTGAGCCAATTCCTTAAAATCAACAGATCTCTTGTTACCTTTCTTTATGTATAAATCAACCAGTCATTTTACCTCTCTTTATATATCATATCAGTTCTATTTCTCTGGAAACCCATCAAAACAGATATTAGGACCAGAAAGAGTCCTGCTGTGATAAATACCTAAAAGTATAGAAATGGCTTTCTAGTTGGCTATTGAATAAAGACTGGAAGAGTTTAGAAGCACATGAGACTAAAAGCTCAGATCACCTGGAAGAAACTATTGGTAGAAATATGGGCATTAAATATTTTTCTGGTCAGGGCTCAGAAAAAATAAAAAAGAAGTGACAAGGAGAAAGTAATGTGACAATAAAGGCAGAGATTGGAGTGACACATCTATAAGCCAAAGAAAATCAAGTGTGCCCGGCTGTCACCAGCATCTAGGAGGGAAGCATAGACTGATTCTCCTCAGAGCCCTTGAAGTGAACAACTCTGCTGACACCTTAATTTTGGACTTTGAGCCTTCAGAACTGTGAGTCAATAAGCTTCTCTTATTTTAAACCACCTAATTTGTAGAACATCTGCCTTAGGACACTAATACACATTCCTTCTCACTTCCAGGAGATAAAAGAAATCTGATAACATACCATTGTTAAAAATATATTAGCATACTTCAGCAAAAAGGCTGCTTTTAAGTAATATGAATGTAATGGAATCATATTATTTTATGCCCAAGATTTTATATCCTAAAACCTAGAAACAGTCATGATACTGTGCTTAATTTGACAATAATTTTTTTATAATTTATTTAAATAATACAAATGATAGATAGCACATTTAAAATGGAATATTTACATGTAATAAAATTTGTGCTGGAAGGATTACATCTCTTTGCTTAGTGGCAGAGCTAAGAATAACTTCTTCTGAAACCTAAGTGAATATGGATCATAAAGCCAAGTTATTAGAAAATAGGAAAATATTATTGATACCAATATACATCTTTAGTGAATTAATAGAAAAATAAGAAAATAATTTTAATATGACTACTTTTACAGTAATTTATAATTTTAAAAAATAAAAATGGTATCAATATGAATACATAGTTAACTTAAGATAGTGCTGTCAATTGATTGGAAAAAGTCTTCCCCCAAATTACAGAAATTTTAGCTAACTGCATAAATCAGTATGTCCAGCAGGATGGGTGCAGCCAGCAGGATTTCTATATTTCTCCAAGTGGTAAGTGACAATAAATTCTTTTGGAATACTTAGCTAGAAATATCAAATTCTTTTAAAATGTTGACACTTGTTTATTAAGTATATTTCTTACCTTTTAATAATTTGCTTATAGTAGGCTTGAATCAGTTGTGAAAAGAAAATCAAAGTGATGAAATGCAATGTAACTAATCCCCAATGAAGGATTTGCCTGTCTCTTGCCTATGAAGTGGTCCCTTGAAACCTAGTGTCCATTACTAGAAAGCTTCCAACATGGAAACTCCAGTATCCATTTCTTGCTTCCTGAAGGGAAAAGTAGTCTGCAGCCATATCACCCTGAACACACTCGATCTTGTCTGAAAGAAAAGGTTTCTGGCCTCCCTATGTCTCTTTCTGTTCTCAAGAGCACTTAAAAATTGATGACGGAAGCTGTAGAACCTCTTTTTTTCCTACAATGGCTATAGGAGGTGTCATCAATGCTTCTAGTTGTGTTAGTTGCATTCATTATGAAGATTCTCAGTGGAGTTGAAAGAGGCTAAGAGCTCTGAATCCTGTCTCTCTGCCACTTTAATGCCTGAATGACTTTAGATAAGTGATGTAATACAGTAAGAGTGATATAATTTAAAGATGTCTGAGCACAAGTTGTATTCCAGATGTAGTTTGTATGTGCCTTTTATTCATTGTCATACTCTTCAGAATAATCTTCCAAAGTTGGACCTCAGGAATCTGAGGTCCAGGCATATTGAGTTTATCAATTATGACTCACCATGGCAAGCAAATAATGATGGGATTCACATCTAGATCTGTCTCATTTTGTTTATTTATAAATTAGAAATAACTCCTAGTCCATATTGATGTTAGTATCACCTTCCCTCTTACTCCTCCTCATAGTGAGATCTGACTGGAAGGGTTTAGTGTTTGCTGATGCAGTTCCGTGGGCAATAAAGAGACCTCAACATGCAGGAAGTTTGGATTATTTGTAAGACTGTCAGACTTAGAGGTAGTTGGGAGAGCCAAATGACCCTCAAGGCAACAGTAAATAACAGGGGAACAGACAGCAAGAGTTTGTCAGAGGCTGACTTCATATATGACTAGCAGGGGATCTAAGCTGGGACTCCATGACTCTCACCCTTTGTTAGTGGGAAAGGTACTCATTGTCTCTTTAGTCTATGAACAGGGTCAAAAATTTACAATGTGCAACCTTCTTAAATAAGAAACACTGCTCAAATTTTTTATCAGAAAGGTTGATGTTTTCATTGCAAGCTGCTGCAAATCTCAGGCAAATACTTGTAGGTGGGGTAGAGGTGTGGGGGAAGAATGAGGAAGCCAACCTCACGCATCAGGTCAGGAGTAAAACTCTACCTGAGGAGACCCATACCTCTTGTTCTACATAAAGGAATTCCCCCTTTGTTCACTTTCCCTTTAAACCCATCTGAGATTGCTTTACCTTATTTTAAAAATATTTCTCAACATATTTAATGTATGTATAGTCAATCATATTGTCTAGTGGTGATTATAAGGTTCAGAAAGGGTGTCTACTCTGTGACATTCTGTTCTAAGCATTGACAAAGAATGTGGAACCAAGAGGCATTTCTCCAAGTGGTAAATGGCAATAAATCCTGAGCTTCTACTTGGGAAGCACCAGGGACCAAGCCCAAGGTACAGTGGGCTGAACTTCCCAACCACCCCATCAGTTAAAGAAACTCCTTAAGAAGAGAATCAGAGAGGTCCCAAGGCAACTATGTTACTTGACAATTACCGATGATATAATTAAAGCACATGGTATAAACTCAGCACATTCTAGGCATGCCTGAAGATGGTAGTAGTTATGGAAATGACAATTATGACTGTAAAATGATCTCCACTCCAGTGAGTCTGTTATTTGAATGGTTACTTAGCTTCAAGTAAGCCCTGAAGGAGAGCACATATCACTTTTTTTTTTAATGCTTAGAGACTAACCTGCACAGCTCCCATGAGTGCAGAAAGTTAATAAAAATAAATATAATAAGTATTATGGTGAAAATGATATGATTTGCTCTAATAACTAGTGATTACCACAGGCTTAAAAACAGAAAGAATGTCACTGTAACAGCAGGAGAAAGAGGAATTTCTACACATTCCATATTCTAAATAAAATAAATGCAACACTGATGATTCAACAACAGGTTTATTTGTTTGACTACAATATAATTTACATGCACCCTTGAGAAGTAAGCAGGAGAATTTTAGCAAAGTTTATGTTTCTGAAAAAGATGGCAATGAAAGCATAAAATAGTTTTCATACTCAATGAAACAGAGATGCACATAAAGCATGATGTTAGAGACAATTGGTAGCACTTTGTATGTTTGAAACACAAATTTTCTTTCAACATAGCCTAAAATCATGAGTGATTTTGAAAGTATTTCCTCATTGCAAATATATTTCATAGAAAACTCTTATTATTGAGGCTTGCTCATAGATTCAAGTTTTTATAGATCTGTTCACTATGAATTCTATATATATATATATAATATTCCCAACTGTTTCAGAATTTTGGTTAAAGCTTTTCTGAGGATAATCCTCATCTGAGGACAAAGGACAATGACTCCTTTTATGTTTTAAAAGGAAAAAAAATATAGAGAGTAGAATAATGTTTATCAGAAGCAGGGAAAGGTAGAGGGTAAAATTGATGGGGAGAGATTGGTCAATGGGTATAAAATAGACTTGGATAATAGGAATGAGTCCTGGCATTCTGTAGTACAGTAGGGTGACTGTAGGTAACAATAATGTGATATATATTTCAAAAAACTAGAAGAGATTCTGAATGTTCTCACCATAAAGAAATGATAGATATTTGAGGTAATAGTATTCTAAATAATCATGATTTCATCATTATACAGCCGTGTGTATCAAAACATCATATTATATCCCATACCTATGTACAATAATTATTTGTCCATTAAAAACAAAATATTTTTTTAATAAAATAGCCTTGTTCAAAGAAATGGGAAGGAGACTATTGAAACAGCATGTAGAAGACTTAAGTAGCCTTAGGTCACATCACCAATCACCAATCACCTCCCTACACAGTAATTCCCAGACACTGTTTAAAGAGGAAAATACTTCAATAGGAATTTGCACAAAAGGTACACTGTGATGTTTTCCTGGTCTCTGTTTTGCATGTGAGTGGGAGAGGAACTCTTTCCTCAAGCAACAAAGAGGAAGCCACAAAAACCTCATCAGAGATAACTGGAGGGAGCTTTCCAGATGGAAATGCATATGTTTTCTGGTTGGACACTAGAGAATGTACATAGATACATTCTAACCTGCTCCTGGTGGACAATAGAAAGAAATTATTGAGGCAATTAAACATATGTCCCCTGCAATTTGTAGGTCACGGAAAATGGTATATGACTTTACCTGGCAAAATTCAAAGGAAGGAGTTTGGCTGGAGGAACCTGGGATAATGATGGGGCAATAAGACTATCATTGAAGTAAATATCATTGATGATGTTTAGCTGGGAAAGTGTTTCAAATTCTGCATGGGCCTAAAATGCAGCCTAAAAGTAACCAAACTAAAGCCATCTTAAAAGGACCCTTGACCAAGGGGGATGTCTTCTGGTTTGAGGGTCCTAAATTAAAGAGATACAGGAGAGTCTCCAGATAGGAGAGTGTTAGGCAACCAGGTGGTGACTAAATCCCCTTCATCAGGCAGAGATGCTAGGTGGGGCTTCTTGATGGAGACTGACTTTCTCTCATATTTGCCCCTCAAGAAAGATTTGGATGACTGCTCAACAAAGATTAATGATCATCTTGTAAATTCAAAAGTCAAGTTTTGCTTTTTATCTGTGATTCTATCTTCCCTCTGCCACTTATTTTAGGAGAAGCCAGAAGCAATAATTCTTTTAGTTGAAAAAGAGTCAGAACTGGACACATGTCCTTTTTCTAATACAACTACCAATACTTGGGTTCAGTCTGAGGATGACGAGACATATCTTAATTGAACATGAAGTGGCAGTACTGAATAAGACTGAATTTTTCCTACCTGGAAGTGAGCTGTATTTATCCAAAAGTTACTGTTTTAGGTAGCTTGTCACCACTACAATCAAAATATCTGAAAGAACAACTTAAAGAAGGAAAAATTTATTTGAGGATCACTGTTTCAGAGGTCACAGTCCATAGATGGCCAATTCCATTGCTCTAGGCCCAACATGAAGTAGCACATCATAGGGGAAGGGCCCACCAAAGGAAAGCTGTTAAGCTCATGGTGGGATTAGGAAGCCAAGAAGAGGGTTTAAGGGAATGTGCACTCTTCCGACACCTGCCCTTAATAACCCACTTCCTCCAGCTACGCTCCACCTGTCTATTGTTAAAACTAGGAAGGACTGGTAAGGTTACAACTCTCACAGTGCAATCATTTTACCTGGGACTATTACTGCAGAAACAGGAGCTTTTGGGGGACACCTCACATTCAAACCATAACAGTAAGCAAAAACGTAATCCAGTTCAGAATTAACAAACTCTCTTTCCCACATCTGTAAACATGAAAACTATTCTCTGTAATAAAGGAAATTTGAGTCTTAGAGAAAGGAGAGAGAAAGAATGTGAATCAAAGTTACAAGATGTTAACTAGCCCAACATCAGAATAGACATAAGAACAGTCAATAGTCAATCATATTCTACATGAGGATTCGGAGTCAAGAAAAGTGTTATTTGTTTAAAGCTGCATAACCATATACATATGTTAAGAACATATGTTGCTCATAGTGTTCCTGGCTCTTAGGCAAGTTTTTGAATGATCACAGGGGTAAATAGTTTACCTGAGATATACAGGAACACATAGAACTGTATTTTACATGTTTTTTAGATTATTAGTTCTAAGTTTTGACCCCTTTTAGTCTATTACACCTTCTGTTGAGTTGAAACCAAAGACATGCTATGAGCTCCAAGTGATGTCTTTGTATATTTTGGGGTCCTACTATAACTTGGTTTAGATTCTCCTTATACTCCCTCAAATCAAACATACATATACCATTAAACACACATATCCCATATAATATTCTCACATAAAATGATACAAAAAGTAGAATTGAAGAAAGAATAAATTGCAGAATTAATTTCTTCAGGATATTTTCTGTCTTTTCCTCAAAGGAAAAAAAAATAGCTTTCAAGCATTGGAGACTCTTCTCAAAAAATTTGATTTCTAGCAATAAGTTAATTTTAAGAAAATAAAATAACAAAATGATTTTTACTTCTCAGTTTATCTTATTCAAATTGACTTTATATGTATTTCTTAACTGATAACTATGTTAGAAAATTAAAGAGACTCCCCTTTTCTATACCAAAATGATGAGTTACAAATAGGTTTGACACAATTTAAGAATGGTAAATTGCTTCTTTTATTTCTAGAACAAAGAAAATATATTACACTCTTTGTAAATTAAAATGAATAGTTAAACTACCTTTAGTGCTTGGAACCATGAATATGCATTAAATTGCAAATTGCAGAAAATTATCTCATTGCAGTTTATCAACTTCATACATGTAAGTTAATAGGTCTTTGGACTGGTGGATTCAGTGTCATAATTGTATGATCAAGAACAGACATTCTATGAAACTTTCCCTTTTCTATCAGATTTTGCCCTGGCCTGAGTCATTTATGGACCAATTCCAGTTACTGGAAATGCTACAGCAAATACTGCTGTCTGTATATTCTTAGTCCATTCTGCTTTGCTCCTAACAAAGATTTAACTTTATTTATGGTTGCAATGCATTTTGGTTAAAAAATACATTCTCCCTTTTATGATTTAAGGGTTTTTTTTTTTTTTTTTTTTGCTAAGTACAAAAGTTGTGTGGAGTTTCCAACTAAACTTTCTAAAGGGGACAGGACTTCTCTGTTTCTAAATCTTGTTGATGATATTAAAACATAGTGACGTAAGATAAAAGATATTGTTAACCAGATAAACTTTCAGAAAATTAGGCCATTAAATAAATAAATAAATAAATAAAACCACTGAGACTTCCAGCATTAATCTCTAAAAGAAAGAGGATTGAACCCTTCCTCCCTTACCCTTTTGCTCCTTCTCTTTGGTAGGAATACGGTTTTATGGGTGGAAATATAGACCACTGCTGGGACTCTGATGACTTTTTTGAGCTGCGATGCTACCTCTGTTGTTCAATCTTCAGATTTCCTTTAAATCTTTAAAGGCACCCTTTGCAACAGTCTCAGTTAACAGCTGATACTAATTATAACTGATCCAAATACCATGTTTGGGTTCATTTGCCCTGGTTCTGGATCAGTCATTGCTAAGGGAACTGAGATTAGCATGACTGGTTTAAATTGAAGATTCTCAACCTTGACTGCAGTTTAGAGTCACCTGGGAGTTTTTAAATCTTGGGCTCTATGTCAGACAAATTAAATCAGAATCCCTGAATTGAATCTCAAGAATCATATTTTGTAAAGCTCCATAGTTGATTCCAGTGTGTAACCAACTGGTTTAGATTATCCAGCATCTACCCTTAGAAGGAAGGTTGATCTCCAGATCATATTTCTGATACACAGAAAAGGGGGAGAAGTGGTCTGGACATTTTGGAGTCAACTCCAACCTGTGTTACAAACTATGATCCTAAAAATGCCAATAAAAAGGGGGTGGTGTACTTTAGAGAGAAATAAGCATATTAAACATAAGGAGAAGTTTAACAATTATGTTTCCTTATTCCATCATAAGTAATTAGAAAAATTTAGGGGGGAAAACTAGACTTGGGCCTGTGTTACCATGCTGATTGTTGCTGTCCTTTCTGTTGATAAAATTTAAGGCTATTTTACTACATGCTGACACTGCAAACAGAAAGGTGCATACTTCTCATACTGTATAAAAGAGAATTTCTTTATTGACAATTTTTCACTTATATGCATCCTTTGCAACTCTATCAGTATAAGAACAATTTTTTTCCAGTTTACAATGGACTCTTAAAGTGACTTGGCCTCTAAGAATTGTAGAGAATCACTTAATTAGGAAAGTCTTTTTTCCAAGTCTCCCAAAAGTATAAGAACAGCAGAAACAAAATGATAAGTAAATTCCAATTGTTTTTAGTATCTTAAAATGGAAATCTTAATAAATAGAAAATATGATACACCAGAATATCAGGAAAATGTAAAATCTATGCAAAAGGTACATTTTTAAAAATTTATGTATTTATTTTAATTAGGTATATATGACAGCAGAATGCATTTTGATTCATTGTACACAATTGCAGCACCACTTTTCGTTACTCTGGTTTTACAGGATGTAGTATCTCACCATGTGTGCAGTCATACATGTACCTAGGGTAATGATGTTCATCTCATTCCACTATCTTTCCTGCCCCCATACCCCTCCTTATCCTTCCCTCCCCTTTGCCCAAAGTTCCTCCATTCCCATGCTCCCTGCCCCATTATGGATCAGCATCCACTTATCAGAGAGAACATTTAACCTTCGGTTTTTGGAGATTGCCTTACATCACTTAACATGATATTCTCCAACTTCATCAATTTACTTGCAAATGCCATAATTTTATTCTTTTTTAATGCTGAGTAATATTCCATTGTGTATATATATCACAGTTTCTTTGTCCGTTCATCTGTTGAAGGGCATCTAGGTTGTTTCCACAGTTTAGCTATTGTGAATTGAGCTGCTATCAATATTGGTGTGACTGAGTTACCCTAATATGCTGATTTTAAGTCCTTTGGGCACAGATCAAGGAGTGGGATAGCTGGGTCAAATGATGATTCCATTCCAAGTTTTCCAGGGAATCTCCATACTGCTTTCCAAATTATTTGCACCATTTGCAGTCCTACCAGCAACGTATGAGTGTGCCTTTTCCCCCAAATCCTCGCCAACATTTATTGTCATCTGTATTCTTGATAACTGCCATTCTGACTGTCATGATATGAATCTTCGAGTAGTTTTAATTTGTATTCCTCTAATTACTAGAGATGTTGAATATTTTTTCATATATTTGTTGATCGAATATATGTCTTCTTAGATGTATCTGTTTAGCTCCTTAGCCCATTTATTGATTGGGTTGTTTGGGTTTTTTTGGTGTTTTTTGAGTTCTTTCTATATCTTGGAGATTAGTGCTCTATCTGACATGTGTGTGGCAAATTTTGCTCCCAAAATGTAAGCTCTTTGTTCACCTCATTGATTGTTTCTTTTGCTGAGAAGAAGTTTTTTTTTAGTTTGAGTCCATATCATTTATTAATTCTTGATTTTATTTCTTGTGCTTTAGAAATCTTGTTAAGGAAGTCAGGGTCTAATCCAATATGATGAAGATTTGGGCTTATGTTTTCCTCTATTAGGCACAGGGTCTCTGGACTGATTCCTAGGTCCTTGATGCACTTTTTTTTTTTTTTTAGTTGTTGATGGACCTTTATTTCATTTATTTATATGTGATATTGAGAATTGAACCCAGTGCCTCACACATGCTAGGTAAGGGCTCTACCGCTGAGCTACAATCCTAGACCCCTTGATCTAATTTGAGTTGAGTTTTGTGCATGGTTTGAGAGGTGTTTATTTTCATTTTGTTGCATATGGATTTCCAGTTCGCAGAGACAAACCCACATAAATATAATTATCTCATACCAGAAAAAAGAGTCAAAAACATACATTGGAGAAAATATAGCCCCTTCAGCAAATGGTGCTGGAAGAACTGGGAAAAGATCCATATTAAAGTGAAAAAAAAAAAACAGATGTGGTAAAAATAGAAAGATTTTCTTTTATGAAGTATCAGAAGTAAAAGTAAGAAGGTTTGAAGGAACTATTAATCCTTCAAATGAAACAATTACAGAATGCTACATTCTGAAGCTGCTATTTATAAATGTTGATTCTGAGTGTGATCTTACCTCTTTTTCTAGATGGCATCACTGAAAAACTCACTATTAACAATGCGTTTGATTTCCAGTAATCCTTAAGTGGAGTGCATGAGTATGTGACCATGCCAACACTGCACACAAGTACAATTTACAGTCATCATTGTCCTCATAGTTATGTATGTTGGTGCCTGTAGCAGACAATGCAAGTATTTAGCCTTCATTTCCAACACCTGAATCTCAGCTAATTTTCACAGAGCTACTATGGACTACTGAAGTCACTTTGTCCACACTCAGAAACAAGAGATCATGAGAATTTAGTCAAATTTCATTAATCATGGATTGTGTATCTGAGAATTCACTTACTCACTAAAACTTACCTGTAACCTCCAAATCAATGATCTGTCTTATGGGGGAAATATGAATGTTAGATAAGCTTCATGAAGGCACGAGTCAGAGTGTTAGTTACCTGTGGGTTCAATGTCAATGACTCAATAATGTATGTTAAATAAAGTGTCTTTAAAACAGAAACATACATAAAATAACACATTGATTGGTTAACAAAAATGTGATGAGTACTTCATAGTAGCTTAACTGTGCGTTTCCTCTAGGACCAATAATCCATATTTGCATTTCAGCATTCATGAAGCTTTTCTTGTGTGTGTGGTACTGGGGATTGAATCCAGGACCTTGTGCATGCGAGGCAAGCACTCTACCAACTGAGTCATATCCCAGTCCTCAGAGTGATGCTTTATAAAACATAACTATCATGAATACTGAGAATGAATTGTCAGAGCCAACTTCTGGGAAATTTGACCCAAGACAAGGAATACAACTTAAATCTTTTTTTTTTTTCTTAACATGAGGCAAGTATCCATGAAGCTGTTTCTCAGTACATAGCTGCTCCCAGCCTATCTTTCACTTTACCTCCTCTTCTAGTCTATGACTTGTTTCTTTCTTTCTTTCTTTAATATTTTTAGTTGTAGATGGAAACGATGCTTTATTTTGTTTATTTAGTTTTATGTGGTGCTGGGGATTGAACCCAGGGCCTCAAACATGCTAGGCAAGTACTTTACCACTGAGCTACAACCCCAGCCCTGCAACTTAAATCTTATAGGAAACTATAAATCTTACAGGAAATTCCAATGTGGGAGTCTGATATAATAATAATAATAATAATAATACATGATAGTTATAATTGCAATGATAGTTACCATAACATTTATAAAGTACTATATACTGTGTTGTAAAAACTTGATACTTAAAACACAGCACTACACTATATAGCAAGTATTTTAATCACTTTGTATATTAATCCAAAGGAGAAGACTCAGGTTGAGACAGCTTGAGTGAACTGTCTAAGACTGAACACTAATTTATTATATAGCCAAAATTATAAATATGACCCATTTATTTCTAAATATTCTTGATATCCATTAGTAAATTGACCTTTTGTGTTTTCGTTATAGAATAACTTTTGCTTAAATTTATACCAATAGTGCATTGGCCATGATGCTGAAAATGACCGCCAGTAATTTCATTCATCCCTTTCCTGGTCTTTTGATGGACAGGAACAGGCTCTTGGAGGTGTTTTGCTTTTTTGTTTGTTTTGCTTTTCCTCTTGCTGGTTTCTGTGTGGAGGCTTCTGCCATGCTCTGTTTGGGCTACATGGGAGCCAATCAGGAAATCCAGGAAATTCTCCATGTGTTGTCCTGCTATTCCTGAGCTCCTTCCGGAGCCCATGTTCATTCTTCTTCCCACATTTCACAAGGTTCCTGTTTGTTTCTTCTTTTATGTACAGTGTGTTTTAGTATGAGAGAAGATAAAAAGAAGGAATGGAGCTATTCTATCTTTGTGTAACTAAAGTTTCTGGGCAACATTCTGAAAGAAAAAAAATTGGTTTGGTGGAGTGGGGCAGACAACAGTGGAGAAATAAACATATACAAAAAAATCCCCTACAAAATGGAAAAACTATTTTTTTGTTGTTGTTGTTAAATATGTTTTCTAGTTGAAGATGGACACAATACCTTTATTTATTTATTTTTATGTGGTACTAAGGATCTAACCAAGTGCCTCATATGTGCAAGACAGGCATTCTACCACTGAGTTGCAGCCCCAGCCAGAAAAACTGTTTCTTCCTACCTGCTTTTATTAACACATCTTCCTGGGACTTTCTGTTTAATTTTCACATGTAATCATACTTTTTTGCTTTCTGACTCAGAGACTGACTTTATGTAGACATTGTAAAATGATTATAGAATTTAAAATATTTTGTATTTTAGAGCTCTGCCTGATAATTAGATTATAAATTTCAGTATGTTGGGGATAAAGTTAGGGTCTTATTTTTAACTCTCATCTCTGTGCTGAGTACAGTAGGAGACACCATTTCATTGTTAAAGAAAATTATTCAAATTTATTTGCTTTTTTATTTACTTGTTTTTGTTTTTTTAGTTATTATATTTTCTTTCTTCAAACCCAAGACAATAGCCAATGTCTCTGAAGTGTGAACTGTGCAGGAGTTTCATCTACTGATAGCCATAGTTTTATGTTCAAAACTTTATATAAATTAGATTTTATATGTATAACTTAGAACTGATAATTTTGCCTTATAATGTGTTATTAATACAGACTCAGAAACTCATCTCCAATAGTACCAGAAATAGATTGCTTAGTTTCATCCCTAAGTTAATGAAAACTGTATATTCTCAAGAAGGAGAATATCTAGTAGAATGTTACAAAGTATGGTAATTAAGCAAAACCTGAAATCTTAGTTCTTAGAGTGGTGCTTTAGGATTTGGGAGTGGTGGGACTGTGTGTTTTGCTTTTGTTATTAATTTGAGTCACATGAGTTAGATACTCACAGCAGGTACTACTATAAGACACTTTAAAACTTCTTAAGATCATTGTACTGTCATGTGTAACTAATTAAACAAATAACAATAAATAAATAAATAACTTCCTAAGAAGACAAAAAATATTTTGATAATTATGGTTTGATCTAATACTGGAATTAACCTCTTTCAGATGTACACCATAGCATTTATTCCACAGCCAAGTCCATTAAAATGTGACATTTAAAATCTTGATGAGAACTAATCTCAAAGGTAACTTTGAGACAGTTAAAGTAGAACAATATACCTCAATTAATAAGGAAGAGTTCAGAGCAGTGAAACAGGTGTAGGGAGTGGATTTGAGTGTCAACAGGACCTTGTAAACAAATATTCTGGAGAATGAGGAAGAAACATTAAACGAAACTGTTGCTCTTCTGTGTTTTGTTAGGTAGATACGATATTACACTCAAGTTTATTTTCCAATTATCAACTGGAAATAGCAGTCTGGAACTCACAAAAACAAAGGATAGGTCTCTGAAGAGTGAAAGTTACTGACACAAAGTACTTAAAGGTGATACTTCAAGTTTAAGATTTAAATCACAGGGCATAAGTAATAGATTCAACTGTGTTCCTCCCAAATAACATGGTTGACCCTAACCCCCATGTGATAGGATTTGGAGATAGGACCTGTAACGTTATGATTGTAATCAAATGAGGTTATAAGAGTGACCCTGATCCGATAAAATTAATGTCTTTATGCAAAGAGACTTCAGGGAGCCTTCACTCTCTCTTTCTGCACAAACTCACCAAGGAAAGGTCCTGTGAATATTAATGACGTTTAAATTTTACATAATGCCAAGCATATACAAAAATTGCAGTTGAAATTGTACTGCAGCAATTTGGTTTCTCATTAAGAAAATAAAAATATTATCTCAACCACATATCAAAGTAAATTTTAGATATAGTGTTGATTTTAAATGGAGAGAAAAAGAATACATAAAATAATGATGAGAGAAAACATATCTAAATGTGACCCAGAACTCTATATCCATAACACCAAAGTTAAAAACCACTTAGTAAAGTATTGACTTGGTTACACAAAAATTCTAAATGGTTATGAATGTTAATAAAATAAAGCAATAGGTAAACTTCAAAAGTAATAAGATTTACAGTGTAGTAGATTCAATAGGAAAAAATTATTAAAATTTCAACAAGAAAAATGCATAGATTATGAATGTAAATAAAAATAAAAATCTGAAAACATTAAACACAAGTAGTTATAAAAATTATATTAAGCAAATAATTATATGTGGCTTATATAGAAAAAAATGAGACTGAAGAGAAGAAAAAGTGTCATGTCCTATGGCAGAAATGCAAATTTCTACAACTTATCTCTAGACCAATTTAGAAGATAAAACAAACCCTGAAGATTTACAGACTCCACTCCTATAATTGTAGTCCAAATATATATCAACTGCTCTTGTGCTTAATATATATTAACTGTTATAGGCACATATGTAGAAAAGATGTCTTTTTAAGAGAATACTCTAAACACAGCCTCATTATTCAATAGTATCAGAGTTGCTGAATAAATTCATGTAATGGAATAATATGCATTCATTAAAAATAATGAACTAAACTTAGCTATAATTAACTAAACGTTTTTGGGGTTTTTTTGTTTGTTTGTTTGTATTTTTTGTTTGTTTTTTGAGTACCAGGGGATTGAACTCAGAGGCAGTCAACCACTGAGCCACATCACCAGCCCTATTTTTGTATTTTTTATTTAGAGACAGAGTCTCACTGAATTGCTTAGTGCCTCACTTTTGCTGAGGCTGGCTTTGAACTGGTGATCCTCCTGCCTCAGCCCCGCAAACCACTGGGAATACAGGTGTGTACCACCACACCTGGCTTAACTAAACTTATTTATTTACAAATATGTTCGTATTTTATTGAATATACACAATGTATAAAACTATATAGAGAGAAATACCCTTTAAAATTTGTTTATATATATGTGCATAGAAGAAAGTCAAGAAAAATAGGTACCAAAATGTCAATAATGCTAATCTCTATAATTTTCTGCTGCATATATTTTCTGATTAAAAAAAAAAACTCTAAGGGACACACACACACACACAACATATATATGTGTATTTATATCTTGTAAAACAAAATTATTTTATTTGCATAAATAAGAATTTTCAAGTACCCTAATTTGGGCAGAAGAAAAGTAAATAATTGAAACCAACAGAAATAAGGATTGAGGTAGAAAATAAATACTAGTGTTACTGAAATTGAAAAGGGGATATTCTAAGGAATAATGGGGGAAGTAAGGGTGTCTATTGCTGACTGATTAATGTACTGCCTATAATGTGCTCAATACTCTTCTAGGTGCTGGTGGTGAAAGTGAAGTATACCATGGCAGAACTTAATCCACTAGGAGGGAGGGTCAGGATGATGCAGATGATCAATCATCTGCAAGGCTTACTTGGAGTAATGAGGTGGCTGTGGAGACGGAAGGAATTAGATGGATTCAACACATACTTTGGATATAGATTTCACAAGTTTTTTTGATAAGTTGAATACAAGAAAGTGAAAAGGAAAAAAAAAAACTATTAAGGAAAACTCCAGATTTTATCTGCTGTCAACTACGGAAATTGATAACATGGAAGGAAAGACAAATCAGCAGTTGTTTTGAATGTACTAAATAGAAAATGTACTTGAGTGGATATATAATATGTTTGAAAGTTAACTGAGAAGTCAGAAGTCATAAAAAATATGATTTTTAAAGTCAATATCACTAAATGTACAGATGACGTATGACTGAGCTCTAGACCTATTAAATATGCTAATGCTGGAGAGGAAGAAGCCTGCCAAAATGACAGAGGTAACCAGCAAGAAGAATGAACCCAGGAGAGTTTGACATCACAAGCCATAAGAACAGAGAGTTTAATGAGTCAAGAATAATTTATTGGGATAACTAGCAATGATAAAACTTCAAGATGTCCACAGAGTTGGGCAACACTAATGTCAAGGAGATGAACCTCCTCAAAATCAGTTTCAGTATGTGATGGAGTTGGAAGCCAGACCTGAGTGGGCTGAAGAGTGATTCAGGAAGTGTGGATGAGAATGTTGTTTACGGAAGAAGATAGAGCCTGGGAAGGAATCAGGAGAGCCATCTTTTGGTTTAGATGGGAAATATTACAATGGGTTTTTAATATAATTTAGAATGAATCCGTGAGAATAAAGTGAATGATGGCCTTGGAAGGAGATGGGACAACTAAAAAGCAAAGCCCTTGAAAAGATAAGAGAGGAAAGGATGGGTCACAACACACACTTTAGCATTAAAATTTGCAGATGAAGGAACTTTTCTTCTGTCAGCAGCAGAAGTCAGAGAATATGGCTGTAAATGTTAACGGATACAGATTTAGGGAATTAGGCAGGGGAAGATGTAGGAATTCTTGTTTGATTTTTATCTGTGAAATGGAAGACAATCTTAGAAGCTGGAAACTGCTGTGGTGTATAGGGATTATTTGAAAAGTGATAAAAATCTGCCGAAAATAGAACTAGGAATGTTGGAAAGAATACTTTCTAGGGACATGTAGTAGGATTTCTAAGCAGTACTTTGTGTCCATTGGAAGCAAGAAGGTAAAAATAAGATTAACCTGTTGAGTGATTTTCTACTAATGTTAAGTATTCTTTAAAAGTAGAAATGAAAGAAGTGGAGTGTTAGTTTTGATCAGAGTTTAACTGTTTCCAAGTTGGTACTACAGAAGAAGGAACAAGGATATAAAGGGCATATGGGAGAATGTACAGATGATGGAAACTCAAACTAAATTGAAGCTAAGGGATAAATAATGAGTTTTCAGTAATAATTACAAATAAGAACCACATTAATGAATTAGAGGCCTTAAGTACCTATTATGGTACTAGAAAAAGTGAACTTGAATATTATACTAGGGCTGGTAGAAACTGGGAGATCATCATCTGATTTTGGGAGAGTCTATGGGAAAAGAACAAATAGTTATATATAAAGTGATAAAAGAATTGAGAAATCAGGATATTAACTGGACTATTCCTTCTCATAGTGAATTCAGAAAAAATAATATTAGAAAAGATACTGTGCCTTAGGAATTAAATTAATAGCAATCACCTAGAAAAGATAAAACATTAAAGGAGATGACTGGGATTCTCTTTTTAAAGGAAAAGAGGAATAGCTTGGAAGCTGTATTCCCAGAACTGAGATTGCTCATCTTTAACTTCCCAAAGCTCTTGTACACATAATACTTCTAAGATAATGATAATGTTATCCTTACAATTACTAGAAATTAAACCAAAGACTTCTTAGTTATGCTGCACCCATTGAACTGTGTAGGAACCTTAATATAATCTGGCAAGGAGTCTGAATTTGGAATTCTTATATTCTAAGGATTCAAGAATGGACTGTATAATAATAAGAAAAATTGAGTTCCAGGCAACACTGGCTCAGAACCTAATTGCTATGGTTAGTATATAGTTTGTCCCATCAGAAATTTGCATTGAAGTTTAATCCCCAATGTGAGGTATTAAGAAAGCAGAAATATAATTCAACTATAAAATTTAGACCTGGGGTCTTTGAGAGGTGATTTAAGAGAGATAAAGCAGCCAGGGCAGAGCATTCATCACGGAATACAGATGGCTTTATAAGAAGAGAGAGACCTGAGGGTACACACACACACTCTCCCAGTCTCCCTCCATGTGATGGCCAGCACCAAGCCATCTCAGCACTCTGCCAGCATGAAGGCCAATGCCAGGAGCAATCCCTAGATCTTCAACCCCAGCTGTGAGCCAAAGATAAACCCCTTTTCTACATAACCAACCCACTCCCATAGTCTTGTGTTATTAGCAACAGATAATGAACTAACATACAAATGAAATCAATCAACTCCCCTCCAAGACTGTCTCACACACATAAGGAGAGACAAAACCTCTAGTCCAATGTCTTTTTTAGAAGCTGAATCCTCAAGGGATATCCACAAAATACTAAGAAAAGAAGCTGGAAGACATAGTCCAAGAAGAAACTAGAACATATCATAAATTGGATGTTCTGGAGGACATATTGAAAAGAAGTAGGAGGCAGGAGAGAAGGAGGGTTTGGATAGGAATAGAGGCATACACAACAGAGTAAGGATTAGAGAACCTGGGGACAGTGGATGGCATGGACATCTAGGAATGACTGAAATAAATAAAAACTACTTACTTCAATTCTCTCTGAGGACAGATTGGTCTTAGTGTTTCTTAGAGAATGTTGGCAATTTGTCAAATCTAGAGTTCTGCACATTTAGTTATTTTGGGATAGAGAAGTGAAAGAACCAACCTTATTGCATAAAGTTTTTGCATTTTCAAATTCAGAGTTACTGTTCTTAAAATACTGATGAGGTCTCTTGAATTTATGCATAGCCTGATGGGCATAGCCTAAATCAGATAAATAAGGGTCCTATGTAGAAAGTGGGATGTTATGCCTGAGAGGCCATGAAGGGCAACAGATTCTCAGATGTAAATGGTCCTGAATGCTGAGTCCCTTATCACCATCTTTAGGATCTCAGTGGCTCCAGGGAGGTTCCTAGTTAGGATAATTTGAATAGCATTTAAGAGTTGGCAACTCCTGACTTATGAAAACAAGAAGGAAATATATTATCAGTGCCACATAGTTCAATAGGATAAGTGAAAAAAGAGAACAAGGAGCAAAGGAGGAAGAAGTGCTATTGGTAAGAGTTGGTAGGGAATGAGGAAGCCTGGAATTGAGCCAGCTCTAGAAGCTAGTTTAAATAAACAACTTATATTTAACATTGATATATTCTGACTATGGGTCAGACACCACCCTAAGATCATTATAATTTAACTTATTTGATCCCCATTGAAAAACAAAGCAAAACAAAACAAATTACAGAATGTATATAATTATTTATCTTTTAAATTAAGAAAGGGAGGACTAAACAGGTAAAGACCCTGCTAGAGTCATGCATCCAGGGTTTACCCCAACTCTGGCTGCAGGGCTCTTTGTCTTATTCACAAAGGATGCAAAATGAAACAATAAAATTAAAATTAAAAAAGACTTGAGAGCAGTACAATAATTAAAGGATATTGTTTTAGCAGAAACAATGAACAACTCAGAAGTGTTAGAGAATAAATCGATTAAATAGATTATAGAAAAAGATTTAACATGTCTCTCAGAATTACCTTCATAAATTCCAAGTATGAAAATCAATTACTTACTATTTCTAATATGAGATTTTTGTTCAGAAAAATATATATGTTAAAGAGGGCTAGCTTCATGAATATACAACCTGACAAGTCATATGATTCTATACATTCACTGTAGCCCCATGCTTCATTTAATGCTTCAATACACCAGAGCATTATTCTTAATAAATCTTGAACAGAGGACCTTGCATTTTTCTTTTGCACTGGGTCTTGGGAGTTATGTAACTGGGCCTATATGTAGATAGTGAAATGTTTGGCAAATCATTCCAGGAGGCCAATATACTTAAATTGCATTTAATTTAGCCCAGGGAAAGCACTGAAAAAGATTATGACTGAAGAGTTGAAATGACTATTAAAAAAAAAAAAAGAGTTTATCACATGTGCCATGTTTCAAACAAAACCCATCTCTGACTTTTAAGACAGAAAAGTCAACTGCAACTAATTAACTAACTGTAAAGTAGTCTAGAAGAGTAACTGAATTACTGGTGAGGTAAAGCCTCAGAGAGAGTTCCAGGAAGCAGGTGCAGCCAAGGAGAAAAAAACAAAAAACAAAAAAACAGATCCAACTTAGTTTCAGGAAGAAAGTACACAGAGGAGTGAGAAGGCAGACCCAGAGCATCTGCCAGCAGTACATGGGAAGACAGTAAGAGAACAGATGGGAATAGAAAGTAAACACGTACATACAAATCCAGACATCTTCTGGCCAGCAGCAGAGGCTTCACCACAATAGGCTAAGTCTTCCAGGACACATCAGCCAAAATGGATGAGAAAAGCCTTCCAAATCTGCTAGGTTTTTGCTAATACCACTTTAGTCATTAGCATGAGAGATGAAAGAATGCCAAGCAAGCCTGTAAGGGCCCAAGCAGAGATGTGCACGGCAGCATGTGGTCTCTTTCAAAATCTCTATTTCAATACAGAGCTCAATAAAGTACAGAGAAAGGAAAGTCTATTCAGTTTAATAACATATTTTTTATTAAGTATATCCAGAGTGAAGATTTAGCACTCCAAATAAATGTCATTCTATAAAAAGAATGACCCTGGATGGTTTGTTCACTAGATAATAGACTGTTTTAAGTCAATATAGACTTTCGACAAAAGATCTATTGCTACACCAAGATTCTAATAGTTGTTTTTTTTCTTCCATTTTTTTGTTTGTTTGTAAAATTTATTAAGCACATATTACATGATTAAGTGCTAAGGCTTTGGATTCAAATTTGATTCAACTTTAAATAAGTAATCACTTTTGAAACTTTTATGATCTCATCTACGGAAAGGAAATAATCTCCCTTATACCTGAAACATTTTTGCAAGATTTAAAAGCCTCATTGGGTATAAAAGTAATTGTATTCAGAGTATTAAAATATGCTATATTAGCAAAATAAATATATTCTTTGTTCATTCAGCAAGGATGATTTTTGTACCACTTGAATCAGCAGTAGAACACAGACAGATTAGAAACCAGTTCATTAGATCTGCTCTCCAGGGTTGTTGAGAGCTCACTTTGATTTTAATTCTTAAATTTGCTAATCAATGATGTTATAGATCCTTTAAGCAGTTAATGTTGTAGTATTCGAAATTTCTTATGCTTAGTTTAATATATGAAAGAGATTATTTTGTGAACTGTACTTTCTCACATAATTTATATACCCATGGTAGTTGCTTCCATTGAATCTTAAAATTACCTCATTACAGTTTAATTATATTCCATAATATAGTTTCCCTGGATTGTTTTTAAATTGTTCCAGGTCATTTTCCAGCTACTGAATTTTTAATGGAAACCAAAATGTATTTTTAACAAAATGCATAATTTTAGTTATTTCATTTTCTCTGCTATGCGTATCCAGAATCCTTAATTGTGTTCATACTTATTTGACCTAACATCATAAATTTAATTTCTATTAAATTTGTAGGCCTTGGAAATTGTATTAAGGAGCAGCATTAAATGCATTGTTGTTAAATGATGAGAAAATATTTATGATGACATTCCTTTGAATGACTCATTTGCTTGTTTTCATGATTTTTTTCTGAAGACAGTTCTTTAAGTTTATAGAAAAATTGAGCAAATAGTACAAAGTTCCCATGTAACACCTCCACATGGTCTCCTGTATTACTAACATCTTTAATGAACTAGTATTAATATATTGTTAGCAAAAAGTCTTTTGTTAACAATTGCTTCAGATTTTTATAATTTTTACCTGATATCTTTTGTATTCCAGAGTCCTGTCCAGGATACCATGCTAAATTTAATCATCATGTCTTCTTAGGTTCTTCCCACGTATGACAGTTTCTTAGATGTTCCTTGTTTTTGATGACCTTGGCAGTTCGGGTGAAAAGTATTGGTCAAGTATGTTGTAGGATGGCCTGCTAGTGGAAATTTTCTGATGCTATTTTATAGTTATAATGGGATTGGGGATTTGGGGAATAGGATCATAAAGGTAAAAAAACTATTTTCATCACATCATGTCAAGAGTATATACTATCAACATGATTTATGACTGTTGACATTGACTTTTATCAACTGGCTAAAACCAGTATTTGTCAGGGTTATCCACTTTAAAATTAAACCTTTAATCTTCCTCGTCTTATACTCTACTTTTTGAAAAGAAGCCACTTGTAGGTAAACATAATTTATTTGGAATTCTTCTGTACAGAGAATTTGTATCATTCTTAAATTATTCAATTATTTGTATGAATCAGTATGGACTTGTGTGTATTTATTTTATACTTAGGATTATAATGCACTACTCTATTTGTTTTGTTGCTCAATTACTTTCCATCTTTTAAACCTTGGGAGTTTTTTGTATTTTTGAAATACTCATTGTACTGTGGGCCTATTTGTGTTTGAGAACTTTATTATTTTATAGAAGCTCAAAATGTTCCAGGCTGATTTTAAATATTTCCTATCTCTACCTATATTAATCTAGTTGTCTGGGGATCTCCAGTACCATCTATTAAGTATTAGAAGCCAATATCTGGTTACTAGGTATGCTTGCTGAGATGAGATTGTCACTTATTTTAAGCCAAATCAATTCTGCTGATAGGGGAAAGAAATGTGTGTGTTAACTTTTTCAAATATATATTTCTACACATAACATATATATTAAGTTAAAATTGCATTTAATTTATATTCCCAGTTATGCTCTGTTAACACATTTATATTCTAGCATTCTCTCTCGATTATCTGTACATTTCCATTAAAACTGTGAAAAATTTGGATCCTACCAACTGCCATCTATTTACTCAATTGTTCAATATTAGAATTGTTTATCCATACTTATTGGATAAACAGCTTTATGAACTAGAGTTCAGTGTCTGTACTCACTTTTTTGCCTTTGGTCTAATAAACTCCTATTTTTATTTTCATGTAATTCAAACTTAAAACAAAATCTTAGACATTTCTTCTTTGAACTATTTATGTGTTTACAATATTAGGGAATTTTTCCAGCTATATTTCTATAATTTTCTAAATTAATCTCTTGCACTCCAAAAACATACCTTATCCAAGAACAAGGTAAAACTTTCCATCTTCTAAGATCTTCTTTAATTTCTTTTTTTAGTGTGGTGTAATTTTTATTGTGGAGATCTTTCATTAAATTTATTCCAAAGTTGTTTTTTTTTTTTTTGAGGCTATTGTAAATGGGGTGGTTTTCCTACTTTCTCTTTTAGCGGATTTGTTCCTGATGTACAGAAATGCCTTTGATTTATAGGTGTTGATTTTATATCCTGCTACTTTGCTGAATTCATTTATTAGTTCTAGGAAATTTCTTGTGGAATGTTTTGGGTCTTCTAGATATAGAATCACATCATCAGCAAATAGTGATAATTTAAGTACTTCTTTTCCTATCTATAGCCCTTTAATTTCTTTCATCTGTCTGATTAGTCTGGCTAGAGTTTCAAGAACTCTGTTAAACAGAAGTAGTGACAGAGGGTATCCCTGTCTTGTTCCAGTTTTTACAGGGAATGCTTTCAATTTTTCTCCATTTAGAATGATGTTGACCTGGGGCTTAGCAAAGATAGCCTTTACAATGTTGAGATATGTTCCTATTATCCTTAGTTTTTCAAGCATTTTGAACATGAAGAGATGCTATATTTTATTAAATGCTTTCTCAGCATCTATTGAAATGATCATATGATTTTTATCTTTGTCTATTGATGTGATGAATTACATGTATTGATTTCTGTATGTTGAACCAATCTTGCATTCCTGGGATGAACCCTACTTAATTGTAATGCACTACCTCTTTTATATGTTTTTGTATTCAATTTGGCAGAATTTTATTGAGGATTTTTGCATCTATATTCATTAGAGATATTGGTCTGAAGTTTTGTTTCTTTGATGTGCCTTTGTCTCATTTTGGAATCAGGGTGATATTGGCCTCACAAAATGTGTTTGGAAGTGTTCCCTGTTTTTCTCTCATGAAACAGTTTGAGAAGCATTGGTGTTAGTTCTTCTTTAAAGGTCTTGTAGAACTCAGTTGTGTATCCATCCATCCCTGAACTTTTCTTGGTTGGTAGACTTCTGATGACATTCTCTATTTCCTTGCTTAAAATTGATCTGTTTAAATTGTGTATATCATTCTGATTTAGTTTAGGCATATTATATGCCTCTAGAAATATGTTGATGTCTTTGGTATTTTCTATTTCATTGGAGTACAAATTTTCAAAATAATTTCTAATCATCATCTATATTTCTGTTGTGTCCATCATAATATTTCCTTTTTCATCATGGATGTTAGTAATTTGAGTTTTCTTTCTCCTTCTCTTCATTAGTATAGCTAATGGTTTATCAATTTTATTTACTTTTTCAAAGAAACAAATTTTTGTTTTGTCAATTTTTTCAATTATTTCTTTTGTTTCAAGTTTATTGATTCCAGCTCTAATTTTAAGAATTTCCTTTCTCCTACTGCTTTTTGGGTTTATTTGTTCTTTTCTTTCTACAGCATAATTAATATTGTCAAAATGACCATACTACTAAAAGCACTATACAGATTCAATGCAATCCCAATCAAAATCCTAATGGCATTCCTTACAGAAATAGAGAAAGCAATCATGAAATTTATCTGGAAAAATAAGAGACCCAGAATAGCCAAAGCAATTTGTAGCAAAAAGAATGAAGCTGGTGGCATTGCTATTCCAGATCTAAAACTATACTACAGATCAATAGTAAGAAAAACAGCATGGTATTGACACCAAAATAGACCTGTAGACCAATGATACAGAATACAGAACACAGAGTCTAACCCACATAATTTCAGTTATCTTATAATAGACAAAGGCACCACAAACGTACCTTTGAAGAAAAGACAGCCTCTTCAACAAACGATGCTGGGAAAACTGGAAATCCACATGTAACAAAATGAACTTAAACATCTATCTCTCACCATGCACAAAACTCAACTCAAAATAGATCAAGGACCTAGGAATAAACCAGAGATCTTGCACCTAATGGAAGAAAATGTAGGCCCAAATCTTCATTATATCAGTTTAGGCCCCAGCTTTCTTAATAAAACTCCTGTAGTGCAAGAATTAAAGCCAAGAATCAATAAATGGGATGGATTCAAACTAAAAATCTTCTTCTCAGCAAAAGAATCAATCAGTGAAGTGCATAGAGAGCCTACTGAATGGGAGCAAATCTTTACCACAAACACATCAGATAGAGCACTAATCTCTAGGATATATAAAGCACTCAAAAACTTTAACAGGAAAAAAAAAACAAATGATCAATAAATAAATAGGCCAAGAAACTTAACAGACACTCTCAGAAGAGGATATACAATCAACAAACATGAAAAAAATGTTCAACATCTCTAGCAATTAGAGAAATGCAAATCAAAACTACTCTAAGATATCATCTCACTCCAGTCAGAATGGCAGCTATTAAGAATACAAACAATAGTAAGTGTTGGCAAGGATGCATGGAAAAAAGGCACACTCATACATTGCTGGTGGAAAGCAGTATGGGGATTCCTTAGAAAGCTAGGAATGGAACCACCATTTGACCAAGCTATTCCACTCCTCAGTTTATACCCAAAGGACTTAAAAACAGCATACTACAGGAACACAGCCATATTAATGTTTATAGTAGGTCAATTCACAATAGCTAAATTGTGGGACCAACCTAGATAGATGCCCTTCAATAGACAAGGGATAAAGAAAATGTCACACACACACACACACACACACACACACACACACACACACACAATGGAATACTATTCAACATTAAAAGAGAATAAAATCATGGCATTTGCAGGTAAATGGATGAAGTTGGAGAATATAATGCTAAGTGAAGCAAGCCAATCCCCAAAAAAACAAAAGCCAAATGTTTTCTTTGATTTGAGGACACAGACACATAATGGCAATTTGATGGGGTGCATGGGAGCAATGGAGGAACTTTAGATAGGGCAAAGGGGAGGGAGTTGAAATGAGGGGGCAAAAGGGTAGGAATGATGGTGAAATGAGTTAGAGATCGTTATCCTAAGTACATGTCTAAGACACGAATGGTGTGAAAATATTCTGTATACAATCAATGTTTTGAAAAATTGTTCTCTATATGTATAATATGAAATGAATTGCATTATTCCATAATGTATAACATAATATATAGAATATATATATATATATATATATATATATATATATATATATATACACACACACAAATACCTTATGTGATTTTTTATTCCTTTAAAATTTGTTAACATAACTTTTGTGGACCAGAATGTGGTCTCTCTTGGTTAATGTTCCACATAAGCTTCAGAAAATGTGTATTCTGATTTGGATGATGTATTCAACAAATATAAATTAAATCAAGTTTGTTGATTTAATCTCCAGTTTAACTATATCCTCAGTGGCTTTTTGCCTACTAGTTCTATTAACTACTGAAAGAGTAGTGCTTACAACTCCATTTTCAAATAATAATATATTGCTTCACTGTATATTGATTTAATTGATGCTTCATATCAATTGAAAATGGAACAAAATATTAATTCTATCTTATTTAGTCCTTCTCTGAAACTTTTCCTTTCTTTACGTAGACCTGGTTTCTGATATACTTCATTTCCCCACTTTCTAAAGAATGTGTTTAACATTTTTGCAGGCAGGTCAGCTAGAGATAATGTCCCTCATTATTGCTTGCCTAAGAAAATAGTTCACTATCACTTTTGAAGGATAATTTTACTGGATAGAAAATTATGGTTGATCAGTTAAGATACCTTAACACATTATTCAGAGTTGTTTTAAAATTCCTAACTGATAACTCTAAAATTGGTATCATAAGTGGGTTGGTTTCTAATACTTAATTTTTCTCTTCACATGGTTTTTCTTTTCTTTTTTTAGTTGTTTTTTTTCCTTATTAGAGCATTATAGTCATACACAGTAATTGGGTTAATTTTGACAAAGTCATACATGCATGGAATTTGATGTACTCCATTCAGTTCACAAACCTCCAACTTGCTCTCCCCTCCTGCCTACCCCTACTATTCTTCTACTCTACTGGTCTTCCTTTCATTCATTTAATTTTATCTTTTATTGGAGCTTTTACATACATATAAATGTAGAATTTCCTGTGGTATGATTATATATGTACATAGCAAGATTTTATTAAATGCATTCAGCATTTTCTCCTCTCTTCAGTCACTCTTGATCTTCTTCTATTTCATTGATCTTCCCCATATCTTTGTGATACTGATTACAATCCATTTCCCCCCTTATTTTGCTCTAATTTCCACATAGGAGAGAAAGCATTCAACCCTTGTTCTTCTGAGTCTGGCTTATTTCACTTAGCAAAATGTTCTCTAGCTCCATCCATTTACCAGCAAAAGACATAATTTATTTCTTCATTGTATATATACCACATTTTCTCAATCCATTCATCTATTGATGGGCATCTGGGCAGATTCCATAGCTTGGCTATTGTGAAGTGTCTTCTATAAATACCGATGTAGATTTACTGCTATAGGATGCTGATTTTACTTTGTTTGGACAATAATCATGAATGGGATAGCTAGGTCATAGGGTGGTTCCTTTCCTAGGTTTTTGGGAAATCTCCATAATGCTTTCCAGAGTGATTGTACTAATTTTCAGGCCCACCAAAAATATATGAGTGTACCTTTCCCCCACATATTTACCAGCATTCATTATTATTGTACTCTTGATAATGTCATTTTGACTGAAGTGAGAAGAAATCTTAATGTTGCTTTGATTTGCATTTCCCTGATTTCTAAAAATGCTGAACATTTTTTATATATTTGTTGTCTATTTGTGTTTTTTCTTTTGAGAAATGTTGGTTTAGTTCCCTTGCCCATGTATTGATTGGGTTATTTGGGGGGTTTTGGTTTTTTGTTTGTTTTGATTTTGGGTGTTAAGCTTTTTGAGTTCTTTATATATTCTGGATATTAACTCACTGTCAGAAGAGTATCTGGCAAATATTTCCTCCTATTATTTCAGTTGTCTCTTCACATTCTTGTTTTCTTGCTGTGCAAAACTTTTTAATTTGTTTTCATCCCATTTAATGATTATTGTTTTATTTCTTGAAGTTTAAAAGTCTTTCTAAGGAAACTTGAGCTTGTAGCAATATGATGGAATGTTGGTTCTATGTTTTCTTCTAGAAGTTGCAAAATTTCTGGTCTAATTTTTAGTTCCATGATCCACTTTGATTTGAATTGTATGCAGGTGAGAGATGTTGATCTACTTTCATTCTTCTACCTATGGATATCTAATCGTCCCATCATCATTTGTTTAAAAAAAATAAACTGTCTTTTCTCCAACATATATTTTTGGCACGTTTGTCAGATGGTTGTAAGTATTTGGGTTTGTCTCTGTGTCTTTTTTAAAATATATTTTTAGTTGTAGATGGGACAATGCCTTTATTGAATTTATTTTTATTTGGTTCAGAGAATTGAACTCAGTGCCTTACACGTGCTGTCTCTATTTCATTGGTCTTTATGTCTGTTTTGATGCCAATACCATGCTTTTTTTCTTACTATATCTCTGTAGTATAATTTGAAATCAGGTATTACGATGCCTCCTACATTGCTTTTTTACACAGGATTGCTTTGACTATTCTGGGTCTTTCATTTTTTTCCAAATTAATTGAAGGACTATTTTGTCTAATTTTGTGAAAAAAAAATCATTGGTATTTTGATGGTGATTGCATTAAATCTGTAGTTTCCTTTGGTAACATAGCCATTTTGACAATATTAGTTCTGCCCATTCATGAACATGAGAGGTATTTCCATCTTCTAAAGACTTCTTTAATTTTTTTCTTCAGGGTTATATAAAATTTTTCATTATAGAGATTGTTTATCTCCTTGATTATATTAATTCCCTAGTGTATTGTCTTAGGCCATTGTGAATGGGACACTTTTCCTGATTTTCCTTCCTGGTATAATCACTCTTAGAATGTGTACGAATGCTATTCATTTATAAATATTGATATTGCATTCTAATATTATGCTGAACTCATTTATCAGCTCTAGTAGTATTCTGGTGGAGTTTTTGGAGGGAAGGTTCTAGATATAGGATCATTTCATCAGCAGAGACAATTTGACTTTTTCTTTTCCTATTTGCATCCCTTTAATTTCTTGCCTGATTGCTCTGACCATTGCTACAAAGAATACTCAAAGATATACTACACACAGAGGATCCCCAAAATAAACCCCTATGTTCCAAGATACATGAAGATCACTAGAAGAACAACTAACTAAATGAAAATCGTGACAGAATTAAATATACCAAACAAACCAAAATGTCAGGAAAGAATAAACATTTATCATAACGCTGAATGTAAATGATCTCAATTCCCCCACAAAAATATATATTTGCATAATGAATTTATAAAACAAGATACAACTATATGCTATTTGCAAAAGACTCTTAGGCAAAGATGCCCACTGGCTGAAAGCAAAAGGATGAAAAAACAATTTTCATGCAAATAGAGTTTGAAAACAAGCATGAATAGTTATTCTAATGTCTGCCAGAACAAACAAAGAAGGCCACTACATACTGTCTTCTCTTGTTTAGTTGGTTGTTTGTTTCTTTGTTTTGAGACAAGATCTTACCATGTTGCCCAGGTGGACCCAAACTCCTGGGCTCAAGTGATCCTCCTGCCTCCACATCCCCAATAACTATGACCACTGAGCCTAAAATACACTGATTTTAAAATGCCTTTTGGTATTCTTGTAATTTTCTATTGAAAGATAGACATGATCTATCAGGCAATAAAAACTACATGACAGGTATTTTTGTGCTATTTTATATAATCTGGCTGGGAGTTAGGCTTCTCTCTCTCTCTCTCTCTCTCTCTCTCTCTCTCTCTCTCTCTCTCTCTCTCTCTCTCTCTCCCTGATGTCTTCCAACTCTCTAAGAACTCCTTTCTAAAGAGGTCATGATCTTCAACTTTCAAATTTGATAAAATTCACTCTTATTAGAGTAGCTCTATTGATATTGTGGTGAAGAGGAAGTCATGTAATTTATGACTAAATTTCACTTTTAGCAAATTTGAGTCCTGGATTATGATTGTCTGAAATGATTCTCAGCTTCAGCTTTTTAATTTTCTCCATATAGATGAGACATGAAAATTAGTGGAGGTTTGAACTGGCTAATTGTCTTCTTCTGGATTGGACAATGCTCTGGCAAATTATTTTCCCTTGAAGAATAAGCATTTACTGTGGAGAATATTCTTGGCATATTTCACAGTGGTTACTTTTGCCCTTTCCCTGCCAGAAACACAGGATGATTTTTCTGTGCTCTTTTCCATGAGAACGTTGTGAAGCTTCTGGGGATAAAAGATAAAAATATGAGGCTCTGGAATTCTGACCTGAAGAGTATTTAACTACCTTGAAAGGACATAATCCTTAATCTGACTTTTGTTCCTTTGATTGCTTTAAAAAACTTCCCTGTATATTGTTTTACAGTTTCACTATGATGGTTTATGTATGGATTTCATTTTATTTATCCTAATTCACAGGTATTTTTAAATCTGTGAGTCCATATATCTTACAAATTTTCAACTGTTCTCTCATCTTTGGAGGGTTCTTTTACATTTTTTTTCTTATTTTTAATTATTACAAATTAACTGAACAAAATAGTGAGTTTCACTCTGATATTTCCATACATACATACATCATGCACTGATAACGTCCACCCTCCCTCTCTTCCACCCTCGCTTATCCTGCTATCTTCCTTCCCAGCCCCACCCCCTACCCAATCCCTAATAATCCCTCTTCCACTTTAAGATCATTTTTTTTAAAATATCCACTTATGAAAGAAAACATATAATACTTTTCTTTTTGTGTTAACTTATATCACCCAACATGTTGTCCTTCAGTTCCATCCATTTTCCTGCAATTGATAGGATTTCATGATACTCTACTATGCACACGTAATGTATCTTCTTTACTCATTCATCTGTTGATTGACACCCAGGTTGATTCCATATCTTGGCTACTGTGAATAGTGCCATAATAAACTTCAATATGCAGGTTTCTCTTTGTATGCTGGCTTTGTTGCCTTTGAATATATACCAAAATGATACAGCTGGATCACACAGCAGTTGTACATTTAGTTTTTAGAAGGGATTTCCATATTGTTTTCCATAGTATCTGTACTAATTTACATCCCCACCAATAGCACATGAGGGTTCCTTTATCTCCATGTCCTTACTATCATTTGATATTTTTTGTTTTTTGCTTTTGAAAATAACCATACTAATTGGGGTAAGATAGAACCTCAATGTAGTTATTTGCATTTCCTTGCTGGCTAAAGATGTTGACCATTTTCTTGTATTTATTGGCCATTTAGACTTCTTTTGAGAAGTGTTTCTTTAGGTAATTCACACTTTTTATTGGATTGCTTGTTTTATTTATTTATTTATTTATTTATTTATTAGTTCTTTATATATTATGGATATTAACCTTCTATCAGATGAATGGCTGGTAAAGATTTTCTTCCATTCTGTAGGCTGTCCATTCACTCCGCTGATAGTTTCTTTAGCTGAGCATAAGCTTTTCAATTTGTTATAACCCCATTTGTCAATTTTTTATTTTCCTTCCTGAATTACTAAAAGTCTTATTCAAGGAAATATTCCCCTGTGTTTCCTTTTGGCAGTTTCAAAGTTGGAACTCAGGCAGGAAGATTTTTGATTCATTTTGAATTGATTCTTAAACTGCTTTAGAAATGGGAGTCCAGTTTCAGTTCTACATGTGGATAATATACAGTTTTCTCTACCCCATTTACTGAAAAGGCTGTTTACTCTCCAATGTATGCTTTTGACTTCCTTGTTAGTAACCAGTTGGGTGAAGATGTGTAAATTCATTTCTGTACACTCTATTATGTTCCATTATTCTAAGTGTCTGTTTTTATGTCAACACAATGTTCGTTTTTATTGTTACTCTGTCTTATGTCTCAATAGTATGATGAAGCCTCCAGTCCAGCATTGCTTTTATTTTTTCCCACCATATTTCTTTGGCTCTTTGGGGTCTTTTTTCTTCCATATGAACTTTAGGACTGTTTTCTAATTCTGTGAATAGCATTGGTATTTTGATGGAGATTGCATTGATCTTTTTAGTTCAATTTTTGTATATGACTACTTTAACATTATTGAGTTTCCTAATCCATGAACATGGGAGGCCTTCTCCAACTTATGGTGTTTTTTTTCCCCCAATTCCTTTCTTCATTGTGTTTTAATATTCAATGAATTGGTCTCTCACACCCTTAGGTTTATTTCTAGGTATTTTATTTTGTGTGTTTGGCTATTTGGAATGGGATTTCTTTCTTGGCAATTGAATTATGGGCATATGGAAATGTTTCTGATTTTTGTATGTTGAATTTTTATTCTGCTACTTTACTGAACTTTTAAAATCAGATTTAAAAGTCTGAGATGAAATCATTAGAATCTTCTATGTACAGAGTTTTATCATCAACAAACAAGGATATTTGACTTTCTTCTTTCCTCTTTTTATTTCTTTCTATTGCAAATTTGCTCTGGCTAAAATTTCTAGCATTATGTTGGGAAAAAAGTGGTGAGAATGGACTCCCATATCTTGTTCCTGTTCTTAGGGGAAATGCTTGCTTTACTATGTTGCAATATGGTTTTTCTATACTTAATTTATTTAAGGCCTTTATCAAAGTCTTTTTTCTGCATCAGTGAGATTATCATTTGCTTTTTATCCAAAATTCTATGTGTGTGCTGTATTACATCTATTGATTTGCATAAGTTCCATAAGTCAAACCATTCTTGCAATCCTGGAATGAAACTAACTTGTTCATAGTGAGTAATATTTTTAACATGCTATTGGATTTGATTTGCAAGTATTTTATTGAGAATTTTCACATTTATGTTCATCAGGGATATTGGTCTATAGTTTCTGTTTTAGCTGATCCTCATTAGGTTTTTATAGCAGGGTGATACTGCTTCATATAATGAGTTTGGAAGGTTTCCCTCCCTTTCTACGTTATGGAATAATTAAGATCATTGTTGTTAATTCTTCTTTAAATGTCTGGCAAATTTCAACAGTGAATTCATTCTGTCCTGTGTTGGTTTTTATTGGGAGACTTTTTATTACTCTTTCAATCTCATTCCTCATATTGATCTATTTAGATTTTTTTAAACCCTCTTTGTTTAATTATGGTGGGTCATATATGTCCATAAATTTGTCAATTTATTCTAGATTTTCCAACTTATTGCCATATAATTTGTCATTTAATATTGTGTTATTCAATCCCCATGTTGTTGCGTAATTTCTGCAGTTTCTCTTCCTATTGATTTCTAGTATTCCACTGTGATGAAATAAGATGCAAGATATTATTTCAACTTCTTAAAATTTGTTAAGACTTGTTTTCTGCCCTAATACGCTGTTTGGTGAAAAGTTTCGAATGCTGATGAAAACAACATGTATTCTGCAGCTGTTGGATGGAATATTCTGTAGATATTCATTGACTCCCATGATTGGATTTGCTATTCCTCCTATTCTGGATATAGGATTCCCTTAAGTATCTTCTGTAGTTCTGATCTGATGTTTATAAATTCACTTAGTTTATGCTAATCTCAGAAGGTTTTTATTTCTTCTATGATTCTGCAAGATAACTTTGCTGAGTATTATAATCTTCATTGGTAGTTTTTCTTTTTCTTTTTATCAGGACTCAAAATACATCATTCCAAGCCCTTTAAATATGAATTGGCACTTGTCTTACATATTTTAACATTCTTTGCTTGTCCTGTACTTTTGACAACCTAACTATAGGCCATGGAGAAGTTCTTCTCTGTTCATGTCTACTTAGGGTTCTACATATTCCCTGTACTTGGATGTCCATGTCTTTTTCAAGCTTCAGAAAATTTTCTGTTGTCATTCCATTGAACATGTTTGTTATGCCTCAGTCTGGAGCTCTTCTCCCCATCTATTCTGAATATGCAAACATTTGTTCTTTTAATGGTGTCCCAAATAAATTGTCTATTCTCTTTATTCTTTCTTTATTTCATTTTTACTATTAAATATATTTCATTAAACTTCTCTTCAAGCCCTAATATTCTTGGTTCCGCTTGTGCTAGTCTGTTTGTGAGGTTTTCACCTTAGTGTTTTATTTGACTTATGGAATTTTGCATTTTCAAGGCCTCTGTATAATTCATTTTCAAAATCCTTTGTTTTTCAATTGAATTTCTTATTCATATTCTGCATTATTTTTCCCAATTCATTCAATTGTTTATTTGTATCCTCTTATATTATTGAGCTTTTTAGAAATTATTCTTTTGTATTCTTTATTTAACATTTCAACCATTCTGAAACTTTTGGAATCTGTTACTATAGGATTTACAAACTTTAGACAGTGTCATATTGCCTTTTTACATATTTCTTGTGTTTCTATGCTGTGATATATGAGTCTGTTGGTGAATATCTCTATCATCGTATGTGAAGGTCTTCTTAATAAGTTTTTTCTTAATGATTTTTTGGGAGTATTGATGTGCAGAGTTTAACTCCAAGTGGGCTTTATGATGTAATTTCTATGATTTCTTTGGCTATGACTGGAGAGTTTTGACACAATGTGTAAAGTGTCAGAACCTGATGGAGCCACATTTTCTGTAGATCATGCAAAAGTGGAATTTATCTGGTATTTTAGACTGTTGTTTTATAGGCCACAGAATATGTGAGGTTCACTTTCGCTTTGTGGTTATTTCAACAAAGTAAGTGGATGCTTCTGTTAGATGGTAGGGGTTTCTATGGGCATTGTTGGCATTGGCTCTGTCACATAAAAGCCATTCTGGTATTGACTGTTTTAATCATGGGGAAGGCCTGAAGTTCTAGCCACTACTAATGCATTTCTTGGTGTTTCACATGGAGAGACAGGGCTTAGATCAGTGCTTCCCCTCTGTGGCACTCTCATCTACCTTTGTCACTGATGTGTGATCTCACAGTTTGTGGGAGAGACTGATGCCAAGAGCCTTCATGGTTGTGGTATCCACAATTCTACAGCATGGTGTTATTTCTCTTTGCTATTACTGTGGGACTGACTGTGTAGGAATAGTATATCAGATAGCCCTAGTTGTACCCACTTATGGATATATCATAATCTGGAGCCTTGTGTCCCCTTTTTATTCTTTAAATTGAAGTATCTACCAAGGTTTGGGTGGGACTGGATCGTGGTTTGAGCTAGTTGCATTTCCTCTCATCTGTGCTGGGAGTGTGGCTCAGTGTTGGAACACCCACCTAATGTGAGCTAAGTCCCAGGTTGATTCCTAGTTCTGAAGAGAGAGAGAGAGAGAGAGAGAGAGAGAGAGAGAGAGAGAGAGAAACAGAGACAGGGAAAAAGAGAGACAGAGAGAAACTGTAAAATAACAACAGAAGCAGCAAGGAGTAGCAACAATGACTGAAAAAGAATAAGAAACTATAAAGTAAAAAGACAAAAGAAAATAAAAATCAAACGAAAAGATTAAAAACAATGACAGTGTAAGAAAATTTAGGATAAAAATATTCTTTAAAGAAAAGAGATAAATCAGGATTAAGAAGCAGGAAAAGAGATAAAAAGTGAAAAAAGAACCATTAAAAAGAGGAGTAATTAGAAAAGTGTAGAGCAATGTTTCTATTCAACACCCCTTTCCCATTTTTTTTCCCATTTCTTTCCTTGCCTGGTGACTGGGTGAAGTGATTTGTGGCTAAAGCCCTTTGAATTTCCCTTCAGGTGATTTGCAAGTTGGGATGAGCTAGTCTGGAGTGTGACACTCACCAGGCAATTATTCTTTACATAGTCTCTTGTCTGCTTGCTCTAAAGGTGGGGCCTAAACTAGCGTTAATGAGCCAGCATAAAATGCCAAGCTAGATAGGCAAAATCTCTTTCTGGAGCTCCCTGAGCTACATGTTGTAGGAGCATAACAAAAGCTGGGTTGGTCTGTGGGTGCCCCTGTGAGTGGGGAGGGCACCAAGCACTGAAAAGGTCTGTGCTATGAGGTGTCAAGTTCCTTGCAATTCACCAACCACAATCCTGGATCCCCCAAATTACATTTCACCCAAAGTCACCAACGATTCTCCTCTCCTTTGGGCTTTAATAACTGATCTCCTGAACTACCAACTTTTTTTTTTCTTTTTTTTTTTTTTTTTGGTATCAGGAATCGAACCCACAGGCACTTAACCACTAAGCCACATCCCAAACTCTTTTTTATATTTTATTAGGGACAGAGTCTCACTGAGTTGCTTAGGGCCTCTTGCTAATTTCTTGAAGCTGGGTTTGAATTCATGATCCTCCTGCCTCAACCTCCTGAGTCACTGGGATTGCAGGTGTGCACCACTGCACCTGGCCTGAATTACCAATTTTAATGGGATGAGTCTTCTGATTCCCATTATATCACTGTCTGTTGAGAGCCACAGCCAAAGGGGCCCCAGCAAACTTCCAGCTGCCAGCAAACTTCCAGCTGCCAGCTGATGATTGGCTCACAGTGGCCCCAGCAACATCTAGCTGATTGGCTCCTCTGCGGTGATGTTCATTGGGCTGTTTCCCTGCCCTTCAAGCTGCCAGCTGATGATTGGCTCACAGTGGCCCCAGCAACATCTAGCTGATTGGCTCCTCTGCAGTCATGTTCATTGGGCTGTTTCCCTGCCCTTCAGACTGCCAGCTGATGATTGGCTCACAGCGGCCCCAGCAACATCTAGCTGATTGGCTCCTCTGCGGTGATGTTCATTGGGCTGTTTCCCTGCCCTTCAGACTGCCAGCTGATGATTGGCTCACAGCGGCCCCAGCAACATCTAGCTGATTGGCTCCTCTGCGGTCATGTTCATTGGGCTGTTTCCCTGCCCTTCAGACTACGGAACTGCTCATTGGGGGACTTCTTTGGCTCCGCCCACGCGACCTAGCCAATCGGCCTCAAGAGCAGGAGGATTGGGGAAGGTGGTTGTTGGTGTGTGTGGGTGAGGCGTGTGGAAGCCGGTGGTGGCAGTTGGGCTCTGAAGGTTTTTCCTGAGGAGCTGTTTTGTTTGGCGTTTGTAGTTTTAAAAATAAAGTTTGTTTCTTTTGACAAGTGGCTCCTGAATTGTGCCCAGCCAGACTGCGGCATTCATTAGCCCAATGTCTCCCTCTACAGCATCGTGGGCAAATACCCGGTATTCTATTCCTTTGATACCTAGTATTGTTAAACCCTCCTCCTATGGGGCAATTCCTTTTAAAATGTCCTGCTTGTTGACAATTGTAGCATGTTCTTGGCCCGGCATCTAAAGCCTGTTTTACTGCAGCTGCCACAATTTGCCCTTGTTCATTAATGTCTCTGGCATCTAAAGCCTGTTTTACTGCAGCTGCCACAATTTGCCCTTGTTCATTACTGTCTCTGGCATCTAAAGCCTGTTTTACTGCAGCTGCCATGACTTACTCTTGTTCATTAATGTCTCTACACAATTTAATATATTTGTTTAAATCTTCCTGTTTCCATGGTCTAATGATATCTCTGCACCAAGGATTCGCTTGGTCATAAGCCAGTTGTTTTATTAATGGCATTGCTTGTTCTGTATTTCCAAAAACTCTGGTAGCTGTTTGAATAAGCCTATCTACAAATTCAGCATAAGGTTCATTAGCTCCTTGTATTATCTTAGATAATTGACCTTGTAAACCTCCATGTCCTTGTAAAGTCTTCCATGCCTTAAGTGCATCTACAGCAATTTGTGCGTATACACCAGGATCATATGCAAGTTGTTGCTGCCAATCCTCATAAGGTCCCTTTCCTAACAACATATCTAGATTTCTCTGAGGATAACCAGCTGCTGCATTTCCTATAGCCATCTCCTTGCAAAATTCCTCATTAGCAACCTTCCATAACAGGTATTGTCCTCCAGTTAGCACAGCTTTACACATATTAGCCCAATCTGCTGGCGTCATGTTTAAGTTGGTAATGGATTCGATCAAGCTTACAGTGAAGGGTGCTTGAGGACCATAGGTTGTTACAGCCTCTTTTAGCTCCTTCACTGTTTTGTAAAATAAACCCTGATGAATTTGCTGCCCTCCTACCTCAAATACAGGGCATACTTGAGAATATTCGCAGTCTGGCTGGGCACAATTCAGGAGCCACTTGTCAAAAGAAACAAACTTTATTTATTTATTTTTTTTTCTTTTTTTTTAATTTTTATTGGTTGTTCACAACATTACAAAGCTCTTGACATATCATATTTCATACATTAGATTGAAGTGGGTTATGAACTCCCAATTTTACCCCAAATGCAGATTGCAGAATCACGTCGGTTACACATCCACAATTTTTCATAATGCCCAATTAGTAATTGTTGTATTCTGCTACCTTTCCTATCCCCTACTATCCCCCCTCCCCTTCCCTCCCATCTTCTCTCTCTACCCCATCTACTGTAATTCATTTCTCTCCTTGTTTATTTTCCCATTCCCCTCACAACCTCTTATATGTAATTTTGTATAGCAATGAGGGTCTCCCTTCATTTCCATGCAATTTCCCTTTTCTCTCCCTTTCCCTCCCATCTCATGTCTCTGTTTAATGTTAATCTTTTCTTCCTGCTCTTCCTCCCTCTCTGTTCATAGTTGCTCTCATTATATCAAAGAAGACATTTGGTATTTGTTTTTTAGGGATTGACTAGCTTCACTAAGCATAATCTGCTCTAGTGCCATCCATTTCCCTGCAAATTCTATGATTTTGTCATTTTTTATTGCTGCATAGTACTCCATTGTGTATAGATGCCACATTTTTTTTATCCATTCATCTATTGAAGGGCATCTGGGTTGATTCCACAGTCTAGCTATTGTGAATTGTGCTGCTATGAACATCGATGTGGCAGCATCCCTGTAGCATGCTCTTTTAAGGTCTTCAGGGAATAGTCCGAGAAGGGCAATAGCAGGGTCAAATGGTGGTTCCATTCCCAGCTTTCCCAGGAATCTCCAAACTGCTTTCCAAATTGGCCGCACCAATTTGCAGTCCCACCAGCAATGTACAAGAGTACCCTTTTCTCCACATCCTCGCCAGCACTTGTTGTTGTTTGACTTCATAATGGCTGCCAATCTTACTGGATTAAAACTACAAACGCCAAACAAAACAGCTCCTCAGGAAAAACCTTCAGAGCCCAACTGCCACCACCGGCTTCCACACGCCTCACCCACACACACCAACAACCACCTTCCCCAATCCTCCTGCTCTTGAGGCCGATTGGCTAGGTCGCGTGGGCGGAGCCAAAGAAGTCCCCCAATGAGCAGTTCCGTAGTCTGAAGGGCAGGGAAACAGCCCAATGAACATGACCGCAGAGGAGCCAATCAGCTAGATGTTGCTGGGGCCGCTGTGAGCCAATCATCAGCTGGCAGTCTGAAGGGCAGGGAAACAGCCCAATGAACATCACCGCAGAGGAGCCAATCAGCTAGATGTCGCTGGGGCCACTGTGAGCCAATCATCAGCTGGCAGCTTGAAGGGCAGGGAAACAGCCCAATGAACATGACTGCAGAGGAGCCAATCAGCTAGATGTTGCTGGGGCCACTGTGAGCCAATCATCAGCCGGCAGCTGGAAGTTTGCTGGGGCCCCTTTGGCTGTGGCTCTCAACAACTGTCTGTGCTTCCCACCACATAGAATTCTCAGTAAATTTGTACCTGAATTTCTCCCCTGGGCCAAAACTGTCTCTAGAAGTAGCCTCACACTGAGCCAGTACACAGAAGAGGCCTTTGGGCCTTGTAGATATAAACATACTGGGACTTCTGATCCCGCAAGCAGTAAGTTCAAACAATAGGACCCTTCTCTTGATGGCTCCCAGCTACAGCACCATATGCATACCTTGGAAAATGCAGAGAAGTTCTTCTCCAGCACAAGTTTGCCTTGAAGATCCCAGGTCTCTTGTTTACACTACATATTTGTCTACACTACATATGTTTACACTACATATTTGCAAGGTACCAGACTCTGCATATGTGGAGATTTCTGGGACTCTCTCTTTTTTTCACCTCTACCTGTCCTAAGGGGGTACTTCCCTTCATCTCTCCAAGCCACCGGGCCATCATGATGCTTCACTTAATATACCAATATAGAATATTTCTGGGCTTCACCTGGTCACTGACTCACTACTGTTTAACTGCATTGCTTTCTTATAAACCTCCACCTACAAACTTGTGGTTACGGATCTATGTCATGGACTGGCAGGCAAATAGTGTGGTACTTTTATACCGTATTTCTTTAATCCTCTATATATGAAAACTTTCCACTATGTTCATTTTATTCTCCATGTTGCTTAGGATCTCAAATTTCCTCTTTTATCTCTGTACAGCATTGTAATTTCTTCATGTCCATCTTCTCCTTGAATGTGTATAATTTTCTATGAAACTGAATTGTCATTTTCTAACGTGGGAAGTTGCTTGGCTATTTTCACATCTTGGCCTTTCTTATAACTTCTTGTCATAATATTATTCTCAAACCTTTTTCTACAAGTGTGTCAGTCATAGTTCTTTTTCAGTTGCTTTCTCATAATATAAAATCTGTTATGAGTGTTATCTATGCTGTTTCAATGTTTCTTCTCTCTCATTAATGGTATATTTTCTTATGCTGTTATGTTTCTGTGTATGATAGGTTGTTTATCCATGGAATTTTACTTGTAGAAATATTTTATGTCTAAAGCAAACATGGGATCCTCCAAGGAGATTTGATTATTAGGAGATACTGCCTGTCTTAGTCACTCAACTTCTTCTTTTTTTCTTTTTTTTATTGGTTGTTCAAAACTTTACAAAGCTCTTGACATATCATATTTCATACATTAGATTCAAGTGGGTTATGAACTCCCATTTTTACCCCAAATACAGATTGCAGAATCATATCAATTACACATCCACATTTTTACATAATGCCATATTAGTAACTGTTGTATTCTGCTACCTTTCCTGTCCTCTACTATCCTCCCTCCCCTCCACTCCCATCTCGTCTCTCTACCCCATCTACTGTAATTCATTTCTCTCCTTGTTTATTTTCCCATTCCCCTCACAAACTCTTATATGTACTTTTGTATAACAATGAGGGTCTCCCTCAATTTCCATGCAATTTCCCTTTTCTCTCCCTTTCCCTCCCACCTCATGTCTCTGTTTAATGTTAATCTTTTCTGCTTGCTCCTCCTCCCTGCTCTGTTCTTAGTTGCTCTCATTATATCAAAGAAGATATTTGGTATTTGTTTTTTAGGGATTGGCTAGCTTCACTAAGCATAATCTGCTCTAGTGCCATCCATTTCCCTGCAAATTCCATCATTTTGTCATTTTTTTAGTGCTGTGTAATACTCCATGGTGTATAAATGCCACATTTTTTTGTATCCATTCATCTATGGAATGGCATCTGGGTTGGTTCCACAGTCTAGCTATTGTGAATTGTGCTGCTATGAACATTAATGTGGCAGTATCCCTGTAGTATGCTCTTTTAAGGTCTTTAGGAAATAGTCCGAGAAGGGCAATAGCTGGGTCAAATGGTGGTTCCATTCCCAGCTTTCCCAGGAATCTCCATTCTGCTTTCCAAATTGGCTGCACCAGTTTGCAGACCCACCAGAAATGTACAAGAGTACACTTTTCCCCACATCCTTGCCAGCACTTGTTGTTGTTTGACTTCATAATGGCTGCCAATCTTACTGGAGTGAGATGGTATCTTAGGGTGGTTTTGATTTGCATTTCTCTGACTGCTAGAGATGGTGAGCATTTTTTCATGTACTTGTTGATTGATTGTAAGTCCTCCTCTGAGAAGTGTCTGTTCAGGTCCTTGGCCCATTTGTTGATTGGGTTATTTGTTGTCTTATTGTCTAATTTTTTGAGTTCTTTGTATTCTCTGGATATTAGGGCTCTATCTGAAGTGTGAGGAGAAAAAAATTGTTCCCATGATATAGGCTTCCTATTTACCTCTCTTATTGTTTCTCTTGCTGAGAAAAAAACTTTTCAGTTTAAGTAACTCCCATTTGTTGATTCTTGTTATTAACTCTTGTGCTATGGGTGTCCTATTAAGGAATTTGGAGCCTGACCTCACAATATGTAGATCGGAGCTAACTTTTTCTTCTATCAGACGCAGAGTCTCTGATTTGATATCTAGCTCCTTGATCCACTTTGAGTTAACTTTTGTGCATGGTGAGAGGAGGAGATTCAGTTTCATTTTGTTGCATATGGATTTCCAGTTTTCCCAACACCATTTGATGAAGATGCTATCCTTACTCCATTGCATGGTTTTAGCTCCTTTATCAAATATAAGATAGTTGTAGCTTTGTGGATTAGTCTCTATGTCCTCTATTCTGTACTATTGGTCCACGCGCCTGTTTTGGTACCGTACCATGCTGTTTTTGTTACTATTGCTCCATAATATAGTTTGAAATCTGGTATCGCTATACCGCCTGATTCACACTTCCTGCTTAGAATTGCTTTGGCTATTCTGGGTCTTTTATTTTTCCATATGAATTTCATGATTGCTTTCTCTATTTCTACAAGAAATGCCTTTGGGATTTTGATTGGCATTGCATTAAACCTATAGAGAGCTTTTGGTAATATTGCCATTTTGATGATGTTAGTTCTGCCTATCCATGAACAGGGTATATTTTTTCATCTTCTAAGATCTTCTTCTACTTCTCTTTTTAGGGTTCTGTAGTTTTCATTGTATAAATATTTCACCTCTTTTGTTAGGTTGATTCCCAAGTATTTTATTTTTTTTTTTGAGGATATTGTGAATGGAGTGGTTTTCCTCATTTCTGTTTCAGAAATTTTGTCGCTGATATACAGAAATGCCTTTGATTTATGCGTGTTGATTTTATATCCTGCCACTTTGCTGAATTCATTTATTAGTTCTAGTAGTTTTTTTGTAGGCCCTTTGGGTCTTCTAGGTATACAATCATGTCATCCACAAATAGTGATAATTTAAGTTCTTCTTTTCCTATTTTTGTGCCTTTAATTTCTTTCATCTGTCTAATTGCTCTGGCCAGTGTTTCCAGAACTATATTGAATAGAAGTGGTGATAGAGGGCATCCCTCTCTTGTTCCAGAGTTTGGAGAGAGTGCCTTCAATTTTTCTCCATTCAGAATGATGCTAGACTGAGGCTTAGCATAGATGGCTTTTACAATGTCCAGGAAAGTTCCTGTTATCCCTAGTTTTTCTAATGTTTTGAACATAAAGGCATGCTGTACTTTGTCGAATGCTTTTTCTACATCTATCGAGATGATCATATGGTTCTTATCTTTAAGTCTATTGATGTGGTGAATAACATTTATTGATTTCCATATATTGAACCATCCTTGCATCCCAGAAATGAATCCTACTTGATCATGGTGCACAATTTTTTTGATGTGCCTTTGTATCCAATTTGCCAGAATTTTATTGAGGATTTTTGCATCTAGGTTCATCAGAGATATTGGTCTGTAGTTTTCTTTCTTTGAGGTGTCTTTGTCTGGTTTCAGAATCAGGGTGATGTTGGCCTCATAGAATGAATTTGGAAGAGCTCCCTCTTTTTCTATTTCCTGAAATAACTTGAAAAGTATTGGTATTAATTCTTCTTTAAAGGTTTTGTAAAACTCTGCTGTATACCCATCTGTTCCAGGGCTTTTATTGGTTGGTAGTCTTTTGATTGCTTCTTCTATTTCATCCATTGATATTGGTCTTTTTAAATTGTGTATATCCTCCTGACTCAGTCTGGGCAAATCATATGACTTAAGAAATTTATTGATGTCTTCACTATCTTCTATTTTATTGGAATATAGGTTTTCAAAATAATTTCTAATTGTCTTCTGTATTTCTGTAGCATCTGTTGTGATATTGCCTTTTTCATCCCATATGTTAGTAATTTGAGTTCTCTCTCTTCTTCTCTTCCTTAGCATGGCTAAGGGTCCATTGATCTTATTTGTTTTTTCGAAGAAACAACTTTTAGTTTTGCTAATTTTTTCTTTTTTTTTCTTTTTTTTTATTGTTGGTCGTTCAAAACATTACGTAGTTCTTAATACATCATATTTCACAGTTTGATTCAAGTGGGTTATGAACTCCCAATTTTACCCCGTATACAGATTGCTGTATCACATCAGTTACCCTTCCATTGATTGACAAATTGCCTTTCTAGTGTCTGATGCATTCTGCTGTCTGTCCTATTCTCTACTATCCCCCCTCCCCTCCCCTCCCCTCCCCTCCCCTTTTCTCTCTCTACCCCTTCTACTGTAAATCATTTCTTCCCTTTGTATTATCTTGTCTTACCCCTCCTTTCCTCTTATATGTCATTTTGTATAACCCTGAGGATCGCCTTCCATTTCCATGCTGTTTCCCTTCTCACTCCCTTTCCCTCCCACCTCTCATCCCTGTTTAATGTAAATCTTCTTCTCAAACTTTCGTCCCTACCCTGACCTTGTTTACTCCCCTTATATCAAAGGGGTCATTTGGTATTTGTTTTTTAAAGATTGACTAGCTTCACTTAGCATAATCTGCTCTAATGCCATCCATTTCCCTCCAAATTCTATGATTTTGTCATTTCTTAATGCAGAGTAATACTCCATTGTGTATAAATGCCACATTTTTTTTTATACATTCATCTATTGAAGGGCATCTAGGCTGATTCCACAATCTTGCTATCCTGAATTGTGCTGCTATGAACATCGATGTAGCAGTGTCCCTGTAGCATGCTCTTATTAGGTCTTTGGGGAATAGACTGAGAAGGGGAATAGCTGGGTCAAATGGTGGTTCCATTCCCAGCTTTCCCAGGAATCTCCATTCTGCTTTCCAAATTGGCTGCACCAATTTGCAGTCCCACCAGCAATGAACAAGAGTGCCCTTTTCCCCGCATCTTCTCCAGCACTTATTGTTGTTTGACTTCCTAATGGCTGCCAATCTTACTGGGGTGAGATGGTATCTTAGGGTAGTTTTGATGTGCATTTCTCTGACTGCTAGCGATGGTGAGCATTTTTTCATGTACTTATTGATTGATTGTATGTCCTCCTCTGAGAAGTGTCTGTTCAGGTCCTTGGCCCATTTATTGATTGGGTTATTTGTTATCTTATTGTCTAATTTTTTGAGTTCTTTGTATATTCTGGTTATTAGGGCTCTATCTGAAGTGTGTGGAGTAAAGATTTGTTCCCAGGATGTAGGCTCCCAGTTTATCTCTCTTATTGTTTCTTTTGCTGAGAAAAAACTTTTTAGTTTGAGTAAGACCCATTTGTTGATTCTAGTTGTTAACTTTTGCGCTATGGGTGTCCTATTGAGGAATTTGGAGCCCGATCCCACAGTATGTAGATCATACCCTACTTTTTCTTCTATCAGATGCCATGTCTCTGGTTTAATGTCAAGCTCCTTGATCCATTTTGAGTTAACTTTTGTGGATGGCGAGAGATAGGGATTCAGCTTCATTTTGATGCAAATGGATTTCCAGTTTTCCCAGCACCATTTGTTGAAGATGCTATCCTTCCTCCATTGCATGCTTTTAGACCCTTTATCAAATATAAGATAGTTGTAGTTTTGTGGGTTGGTTACTGTGTCCTCTATTCTGTACCATTGGTCCACCCGCCTGTTTTGGTACCAGTACCATGCTGTTTTAGTTACTATTGCTCTGTAGTATAGTTTGAAGTCTGGTATCGCCATACCGCCTGATTCACACTTCCTGCTTAGCATTGTTTTTGCTATTCTGGGTCTTTTATTATTCCATATGAATTTCATGATTCTTTTATCTATTTCTACAAGAAATGCTGCTGGGATTTTGATTGGCATTGCATTAAACTTATAGAGAACTTTTGGTAATATCGCCATCTTGATGATGTTGGTTCTGCCTATCCATCAGCAGGGTATATTTTTCCATCTTCTAAGGTCTTCTTCTATATCTTTCTTTAGGGTTCCGTAATTTTCCTTGTATAAATCTTTCACCTCTTTTGTTAGGTTGATTCCCAAGTATTTTATTTTTTGGGGGGATATTGTGAATGGAGTAGTTGTCCTCATTTCTGTTTCAGAGGATTTGTCGCTGATATACAGGAATGCCTTTGATTTATGCGTGTTGATCTTATATCCTGCCACTTTGCTGAATTCATTTATTAGTTCTAATAGCTTCTTTGTAGACCCTTTTGGGTCTGCTAGGTATAGAATCATATCATCTGCAAATAGTGATAATTTAAGTTCTTCTTTTCCTATTTTTATGCCTTTAATTTCTTTCGTCTGCCTTATTGCTCTGGCCAGTGTTTCAAGGACTATGTTGAACAGAAGTGGTGAGAGAGGGCATCCCTGTCTTGTACCAGATCTTAGAGGGAATGCCTTCAATTTTTCTCCATTCAGAATGATGCTGGCCTGTGGCTTATCATAGATTGCTTTTACAATGTTGAGGTATGATCCTGTTATCCCTAATTTTTCTAGCGTTTTGAACATAAAGGGATGCTGTACTTTGTTGAATGCTTTTTCTGCATCTATTGAGATGATCATATGGTTCTTATTTTTAAGTCTATTGATGTGGTGAATAACATTTATTGATTTCCGTATATTAAACCTGCCTTGCCTCCCAGGGATGAATCCTACTTGATCATGATGTATAATTTTTTTGATATGTATTTGAATCCGATTCGCCAGAATTTTATTGAGGATTTTTGCGTCAAGGTTCATTAGAGATATTGGTCTGTAGTTTTCCTTCTTTGAAGTGTCTTTGTCTGGTTTTGGAATCAGGGTGATGTTGGCCACGTAGAATGAATTTGGAAGTTCTCCCTCTTTTTCTATTTCCTGAAATAGCTTGAAAAGTATTGGTGTTAGTTCCTCTTTAAAGGTTTTGTAAAACTCTGCTGTATACCCATCTGGTCCTGGGCTTTTCTTAGTTGGTAGTCTTTTGATGGTTTCTTCTATTTCCTCTATTGTTATTGGTCTGTTTAGGTTCTCTATATCCTCCTGGCTCAATCTGGGCAGATCATAGGACTCAAGGAATTTATCTATGCCTTCACTATCTTCTATTTTATTGGAGTATAAGGATTCAAAGTAATTTCTGATTATCTTCTGTATTTCTGAAATGTCTGTTGTGATATTGCCTTTTTCATCCCGTATGCTAGTAATTTGGGTTCTCTCTCTTCTTCTCTTTGTTAGCATGGCTAAGGGTCTGTCAATTTTATTTATTTTTTCAAAGAACCAGCTTTTAGTTTTGTCAATTTTTTCAATTGTTTCTTTTGTTTCAATTTCATTAATTTCAGCTCTGATTTTAATTATTTCTTGCCTTCTACTTCTTTTGCTGTTGTTTTGCTCTTCTTTTTCTAGGATTTTGAGATGAAGTATGAGATCATTTATTTGTTGTTTTTTTCTTTTTTTGAGGAATGAACTCCAAGCAATGAATTTTCCTCTTAGAACTGCTTTCAATGTGTCCCATAGATTCCGATATGTTGTGTCTGTGTTTTCATTTAACTCTAGGAATTTTTTAATTTCCTCCTTGATGTCTTCTAAAACCCATTGATCACTCAGCAACCTATTGTTCATTCACCAGGTGATGCTTGATTTTTTCCTTTCTTCTTTTATCATTGATTTTCAGTTTCATTCCATTATGATCAGATAAGATGCATGGTATTATCTCTACCCCTTTGTATTGTCTAAGAGGTGCCCTGTGACATAGTATATGGTCTATTTTTGAGAAGGTTCCATGTGCTGCTGAGAAAAAAGTGTAGCTACTTGATGTTGGGTGGTATGGTCTATATATGTCAATTAAGTCTAGGTTGTTAATTGTGTTATTGAGTTCTATAGTTTCCTTATTTAACTTTTGTTTGGAAGATCTGTCCAGTGGTGAGAGAGGTGTGTTGAAGTCTCCCATGATTATTGTATGGTGGTCTATTAGACTCTTGAACTTGTGAAGAGTTTGCTTGATGAACACAGCTGCACCATTATTTGGGGCATATATATTTATGATTGTTATGTCTTGTTGGTGTATGGTTCCCTTGAGCAGTATGAAGTGTCCTTCTATATCCCTTTTGATTAGCTTTGGCTTGAAATCTATTTTATTAGATATGAGTATGGACACTCCTGCTTGTTTCCGCGGTCCATATGAGTGATATGATTTTCCCCAACCTTTCCCCTTCAGTCTATGTATATCTTTTCCTATCAAATGCATCTCCTGTAGACAGCATATTGTTGGGTCTTGTTTTTTGATCCATTCTACTAGCCTGTGTCTCTTAATTGGTGAGTTTAAGCCATTAACATTTAGGGTTATTATTGAGATATGGTTTGTTCTTCAATCCATATTTGTTTATTGATGTTACTAAACCTGATTTGTTATCCTCTTTGACTACTTTCCCCCCTTTACTGTCCTACCTCCCATTGTTGGTTTTCAATGTTATTTTCCATTTACTCTTCCTGTAATATTTTGCCAAGGATTTTTTGAAGAGATGGTTTTCTAGCTGCGAATTCTTTTAACTTTTGTTTATTGTGGAAGGTTTTAATTTCATCTTCTAACCTGAAGCTTAATTTTGCCGGATACAAGATTCTTGGTAGGAGCCCATTTTCTTTCAGTGTTTGAAATATGTTATTCCAGGATCTTCTAGCTTTCAGAGTCTGTGTTGAGAGATCAGCTGTTATCCTGATTGGTTTACCCCTAAATGTAATCTGCTTTCTTTCTCTTGCAGCTTTTAAAATTCTCTCCTTATTCTGTATGTTGGACATCTTCATTATAATGTGTCTAGGTGTGGATCTCTTATGATTTTGCACATTCGGCGTCCTGTAGGCTTCTAGGATTTGGGATTCTGTCTCATTCTTCAATTCTGGGAAGTTTTCTCGTATTATTTCACTGAATAAACTGTTTATTCCTTTGGAATGGAGCTCTGTGCCTTCCTGTATCCCAATGACTCTTAAATTTGGTCTTTTGATATTGTCCCATAATTCTTGGATGTTCTGCTCATGGTTTCTTAGCAGACTTGCTGAGCTGTCTATGTTCTTTTCCAGTTGAAATACTTTGTCTTCATTGTCTGATGTTCTCTCTTCTAAGTGATCTATTCTGCTGGTAGTATTCTCAATTGAGTTTTTAAGTTGGTTTATTGTTTCCTGCATTTCTAGAATTTCTATTTGTTTGTTTTTTATTACCTCTATCTCCCTGTGGAATTGATCTTTTACTTCCTGGATTTGTTTGTCAATGTGATCTTTCATTGTCTGATTTTGCTGTCTCATGTCTTCCTTGAGACTCCAGATCATCTGAAGCATATATGTCCTGAACTCTTTATCTGATATTCCATCTGTTGCAGCTATTACCTCTTCTAAAGTTGAGTTGACCTGCATTGCTTGTGGTCCTTTCTTTCCTTGTCTTTTCATACTGCTCGCGTTTCTTTCTGCTTGGTGCAACTGTTGTGTTTTTGAAATGTACCCCCTATTTATTTATGTTGCTCTTGTATAGTTGAAAAGTCTCCCTTGCAGGTGCGGGCGGCGGCTGTGCCCCTACTCCAATTGGGGTGACGTGTCTACCACGCTGGCGTCTCTCTGGGCCTGTTCCGGGAGTGGAAGGCGGCTCTGCTCTGTCCCTATTCCAATTGGGGTGTCGTGACTACCATGCTGGCAGGTCGCTGGGCCTGTTCCGGGCGTGGGCGGTGGGCTTGGCTGGCGGGATTCCACCTAATGGCAGTCCCTAACCTCCCTGCTTGCTAATTAATGGCTTCTCTGAGGCGCCACGCCTTCTGTAGCTGCGGGGCAGGCCGCGCGAATCAGTTGGCCTGGATCTCCTGGGTCCTGCTGCTGGCTGTTTTGATGTTGCAAGCTGTTGGAGAGTGGTGGTGTATCCTTCAGCTTTCCCGGATGGTGGCCGCTGACTGCCTGGATGGAGTGTCCGCTGTGGTTGATGGGATGGGACTGTACCGCTTCCTTCCCCTTCTGAGATCCCATGCTCGGCCCAAGGGTCCGTGTGGGCTTGGCTGGCGGGATTCCAACTAATGGCAGTCCCTAACCTCCCTGCTTGCTAATTAATGGCTTCACTGAGGCGCCACGCCTTCTGTAGCCGCAGGGCAGGCCACGCGAATCAGTTGGCCTGGATCTCCCTGGTCCTGCTGCAGTTGGGATCCCTGGCACTCTATCACTTTGATTTTTTTCTGCTTTCCCCTCCCCCAGCGCTGGCTAGCCAGGTTTCCTTTTGGCTGCTACTGGGAGGAGGGGTTGGAGGTCAGGTGTCTCTAGTTTCCCCCTAGTCTTTTTGGAGGCTCAGCTTGATACTCCCTCTCCCGGCAAGCCTAGGAGAGATTTTATGCGAATTCCCGCTGTCTGGGGGGGTGAGCTGAATGACACCAACCTGTTTTGATGTTGAACTCTGAAGGAGAGTGGCTGTGTATCCTTCAGCTTTACCGGATGGTAGCCGCTGACTGCCTCGGTGGAGTGTCCGCTGTGGGGGATGGGACTGTACCGCTTCCTTCCCCTTCTGAGATCCCTTGCTCGGCCCAAGGGTCTGTGTGGGCTTGGCTGGCAGGATTCCACCTAATGGCAGTCCCTAACCTCCCTGCTTGCTAATTAATGGCTTCACTGAGGCGCCACGCCTTCTGTAGCCGCAGGGCAGGCCGCGTGAATCAATTGGCCTGGATCTCCCTGGTCCTGCTACAGTTGGGATCCCTGGCACTCTATCACTTTGATTTTTTTCTGCTTGCCCCTCCCCCTAATTTTTTCAATAGTTTCTTTTGTGTCAATTTTGTTGATTTCCACTCTGATTTTAATTATTTCTTGCCTTCTGCTACATTTGCTGTTGTTTTGCTCTTCCTTTTCTAGGGCTTTGAGATGAAGTGTGAGCTCATTTATTTGTTGGTTTTCCCCTTTTTTTTGAGGAATGACGTCCAGGCGATGAATTTCCCTCTTAAAACTGCTTTGATTGTGTCTGATAGATTCCTATATGTTGTGTCTATATTTTCATTTATCTCTAAGAATTTTTTGATTTCCTCCTTTATGTCTTCTGTAACCCATTGATCATTCAGTAACATATTGTTCATTTTCCATGTGATGTAGGATTTTTCCTTCCTTCTTTTATCATTGATTTCCAGTTTCATTCCATTATTTTTTTTTTTTAATATTTATTTCTTAGTTCTCGGCAGACACAACATCTTTGTTGGTATGTGGTGCTGAGGATCGAACCCGGGCCGCACGCATGCCAGGCGAGCGCGCTACCGCTTGAGCCACATCCCCAGCCCCATTCCATTATGATTAGATAAAATGCATGGTATTATCTCCATCCCTTTATATTTACTGAGGGTTGCCCTATGGCATAATATATGGTCTATTTTTGAGAAGGATCCATGTGCTGCTGAGAAAAAAGTATATCCACTTGATAATGGTTGATATATTCTATATATGTCAGTTAAGTCTAGGTTATTGATTGTGATATTGAATTCTATAGTTTCTTTATTCAACTTTTGTTTGGAGGATCTGTCCAATGGTGAGAGAGGTGTGTTCAAGTCACCTATAATTATTGTGTTGTGATCTATTTGATTCTTGAACTTGAGGAGAATTTGTTTTATGAACGTTGCAGCACCATTATTTGGTGCATAAATATTGATAATTGTTATGTCTTGTTGGTGAATGTTTCCTTTTATCAATATATAATGTCTTTCCTTATCCCTTTTGATTAACTTAGTCTTGAAGTTGATTTTATTCCATATGAGGATGGCCACCCCTGCTTGCTTACGAGGACCGTGTGTGTGGTATATTTTTTCCCAACCTTTCACCTTCAGCCTGTGTATGTCTTTTCCAATCAGATATGTCTCCTGGAGGCAACATATTGTTGGATTTGTTTTTTTAATCCATGATACCAGCCTATGTCGCTTTATTGGAGAGTTTAAGCCATTAACGTTTAGAGTTACTATTGATATATGGTTTGTACTGCCAGCCATGTTTGATTATTTATCTTTTTTTTTTTTAATTTAGTTTGCTTCTCCATGATTAGCTTTCCCAGCGGCCCTCTGTCATTACTGAGGCACTTCCCACTGATGGTTTTGGTTGTTGTTTTTCATTTCTTCCTCGTGTAGTGTTTTGCTCAAGACGCTCTGCAATGCTGGTTTTGTTGCTGCAAATTCTTTTAGCTTTTGTTTATCATGAAAGATTTTTATTTAATTGTCGTACGTGAAGCTTAATTTTGCTGGATACAGAATTCTTCGTTGGCATCCATTGTCTTTCAGTGTTTGAAATACGTTGTTCCAGGATCTTCTCGCTTTTAGCGTCTGTGATGAAAAATCCGTTGTTAAGTTAACCTTATTGGTTTACCCCTGAATGTAATCTGCCTCCTTTCTCTTGTAGCTTTTAATATTTTCACTTTGTTCTGTATATTGGATATCTTCATAACAATGTGTCTTGGCGTTTGTCTACTGTGATTTTGTGTGCTCCGTGTCCTGTATGCATCTACAATTTGTATATCTGTTTCCTTTTTTATTCCTGGAAAGTTTTCTGTAATTATTTCATTCAGCAGGTTACTCATTCCCTTGGTTTGAATCTCTGTACCTTGTCTATCCCAGTGACTCCTACGTTTGTTTTTTTATGTTATCCAATATCTCTTGGATGTTTTTTCGTGATTTTTTACCAGCCTTTCTGAGTTGGCTAGACTCTTTTCAAGATGACATATTTTGTCTTCATTATCTGACGTTCTGGCTTCTACTTGTTCCACTCTGTTAGTGATACTCTCAATTGAGTTTTTAATTTGGTTTATCGTTTCCTTCATTTCTAGAATTATTTTTTGATTTTTTTTATAATCTCTATCTCCTGATAAAGATGCTTAACGTCTTCTTTTATCTGTTTATGTAATTCATTTTCAATGTGTTCTTTCACTGTTTGGATTTGGTGTCTCGTATCCTCTTTAAGGTTCCATTCCATCTGTCTAAGGTATTCCTTGAGTTCTTTATATGACCATTTTTCTGATGACTCTAGGTCCTCCTGAATATTTAGGCTGTCCTGCATTGTTTGTACTCCTTTTCTTCCTTGCTTTTTTTATGCTGCTCATGTTACTTCTTGCTCTGTTTGACTGCTGAGTTACTGTTTACTCTTATAAATTTATTTGATGCTTGGGAGGAAAGATATTAGAAGGGAAGGGAAGAAGTCACTAAAGAGAATGAGAGTAAGCAGGTAGAATTCAAGGAAGGGGGAATAAGAAAATTGAAAAGAAATGAAAAGACAAAAGAGAAAAAATAGAAAAGAAAGAAAGAAAAATAAATTTTAAAAAAATAATAATGATAATAAAAAATGAAAATTAAAATTTAAAAAATAATAATAAAATAAAAAAATCAAAAAAATTAAAACATTAAAAAAGTTAAAGAACAACAACAACAAAAAATGAGAATGAAAGAAAAAAAACCCAAATTAAAAAAAATAATAATAATAAATTCAGAGTTCAATTAACTTCTCTTCCAGTAGGTGGAGCTGTGCCTACTGGGCCAAGCTTCTCCTCTCAATAGGTGGGAACCAATCACTGTGCAGCAGCTCTTCCTCCCAGACTGGGCGGGTCTGCAATCCTGAGTGTCTAGGGCCTTCTCTTGTGTTTCCTCAAGCCAGGCCCGACTCACCTGTGACGCTCACCACAATACTGGCTACATGCCAGGTCTGCTGCTCCTAGGAGCCCTGTTTTCATGAACGCCTGGGCACACTCTCCCTGTTTGCTTCCCTCAGACCCTAAGTTTGTAGAGCTTGGGGCTGAGAACCCCCAGAGAATTTTCTTGCCCTCAGGTAGCCATGCCCCCAGTAGCTGGTGCAAGAGACTTCAGTTGTCAGCACTGGTGGGAGTGGTAGCTGGGAGTTCCGCACCGCAAATCCGCGCCACTCCTGATTCCCTCGGTCTGGCTATTTCGCTCATGGGAGAGCTGGGAGGGGCACTTACTGGAGAGCTGGGAGGGGCCCTTAAGGTTTCCCCGCTGTGTGGAGAGGGATGGCTAGGGGATTACACACCTGTCGCCGCTGGTTTCAATGAAGTTATCTCCTCCGCCCGTGATGTCAGTTCTCTGCCATAGTGGTATCCCATGCAAATGGTGACCGTTCGTTCCCTTTGCCGGGTGACCAATGCAATGGGTGGGTCCTGTCTGTCTCTCCCAAGCCCCGTTTCAATCCTGTGGCCACTGCCTATGAAGGCTCGGTTGGCTTTTACCTCTGTAAGTTCAGAAGGGCAGACCAGTTATTTCAGCGGGATCGTTAGTGCTGAGTCATGAGAAGCAGGCGAACGGGAGCTTGAATTCAGCCAATCTGGGCTCGGTGTGTGTTCTGAGAGGCCCAAACTCTTTGCCCCAGATCCACGTCAGCTCAGCATTGCCTAGTGATCCTGAGCAAACAGCATTTAGACAGTTTACGACTCCCTATGCCCGCGCAGCTGAAGAGGTCAGAGACTTGATCTCTCCGAGCCACCGCCATGTTGGATCTCCAGGAATCTCACTCAACTTCTAAGCTTTGGAATTTTCCTACATGATATAAAATTTGGCTAACAAACCCAAGGTAATGATTTTCAGAGTCTTTTCCTAAACCAGCCATATTGGCATCATTTGGCAATTTTTTATAAATGCAAATTCAGAATCTACTAGATCTATAGATCTTTGAGGCAGGTCCCTTCAAATCATTTTAAGTAAGACCTCCATGTGATACTGATGAATACAAACATTGGAAAATCCTCAATTTTGAGAGGCTAGCTTGTGACTACTTTCTGGGACTTTCTATTCTGGTATACTTTCTCCTTTTGTTTTACTGTTAAGATGAGAGAGGGTTCATTTCTTTGTAGTTCCATGGTGTGGAATGCAGGTAGTAGTTATGGATTTTAGTGAAATTTTACACCAAGGGAAAAGTCCTTCCTGGTTTGTGCTTCATAAATAGAGATATGTATTATTGGACTCTAGATTCAAGGTGTCCCAGGATTTGGTTACTGTATTGTTTTGGTTACTCATGTTACCCTGAATCCATGAAAATATAGGTGAATGATGAAAGTGATTTGATACCTACACTTTCCACTCTTCTCTTCTTTTCTTAGCATCGAGATCCCAATTTTTGTTCAGTTAGTGATGCATATAAATGGTTCTTATTCAAGTGTTTTATTTGTTGTTTAGTTCTTTGATATAAATCCAAGATTTTTTATCTCAGTAGAATTGTACCCATTGGATCATGCTTCGAGCAAATCTTTTACAACTTCTCTTTTTGCTGTCATTATATATACTCTAACATGTCTATTATTGTGCATTGTTTCTTCTGATTCATTATCTACAAGTGTTCTTCCCATGTATGTTTAATTTAATGGAAAAAAAGAGAGTATATGTAAAGAACTAATAAGTGCAGTTTTTAAATTCAATTAATGTTTTGTTTTCTGGAAAACAGTCTTTCTCAGAGTAACTCCACTGGACAAAACATATTTATTTTTTAAAAAAATGAAAGCCCTAAGAAGTGAACAAAATTGAGCAAAAATTAATCAGCAGTCTATGAATGAAAAAGGGTTAGTGGGTAAGATTTGTCAGTAAAATAATTATAAACAATTATAAAATTTCAGAGAAGCTTAGAAGGATTGGAAGGAACCACAGGGAAGTAGGGCCAGAATCTCCATATAAAAATTCCCAAATAACTTGATAATTGCTAAAAATTCAATTTCTGGTCCACAGAGAACTATGGGAAAAACGTACTGTCTAGAAGTTTAAAGAATTGAGTGGAGATTTCTCTTGCTACACACATGAGAGAGGATTTAGAATTGAGTCCAACCAAGTAAACTGACTCTAGAAAAAAAATTGAAGTTCTTTAGATGAACACAAAATAATTCAACAATGCTACAATGTATCAAATTGTGATGTTTTATATCTGTGTGTCACATATATTAGTATATAGAGAGTATATAGTAATATATGTCAATAAGCATAAGAAAATGTGACCCATACTCAAGTCAAGAAAAAGTCAACAAAACCAATCCTCAAATAACCCATTTACTGCAGTTTGTAGGTAAGAATTCAAACACCCGATAGAAATATGTTCAAAAACTTTAAATAAGTATGTTCATAATACATAAACAAGTATCTTAGCATAGAAATAGGAATATTAAATAAGAACAACATAAACATTGAGAGCTCAAGTGAAATAGTCACTGGATGATTTCACAGAACATCAGAAAGTACAGAGGGAAAAGCCAGTGGACTAGAAAATAGTGGATTCAGAAATTATTTACGCTGAATGATTGAGAGAATTCAAATTTAAGAGCAATAAATAGAGCCTCAGAGCTTTATGGAAAGTTATTAATCTATCTAACATAAATATAACTGAAGGATCAAGAGAAGAGAGAATGAAAAAGTAGAATATTGAAGAAATGAGTTGATTTCCCAAATTTGGAAAAAGACATCATGTACAGGTTTTGTTTTTCAAAACCTCTCCCAAAAAACAATTCAGAGCTTTATGAATTTTATCAACAATGTAAGGAGAAATAATACTACTCTCATACAAACTTTCAGAAGTAGAGGAGGACAAAAGATTTTCCGAGTTGTTTTATGGAGGAAGTACAACTCTGATCAAAAAACCTAGCAAATACATTACAAGAAATGCAAATTAGGGCTGGGATTGTGGCTCAGTGGCAGAGCTCTTGCCTAGCATGTGTGAGGCACTGAGTTTGATTTGATTCTCAGCACTGTGTACCAATAAATAAAATAAAGGTCCATTGACAACTAAAAAAAATATTTAAAAAAGAGAAATGCAAATTATAGAGTGATATCCTTCATGGAGATAAGCTCAAAAATCCTTTCTCCAAGTATTTATTCAGTCAATATAAAGAAGCTATTTGGATAAAATCTATTTAGTTTATTTGTATAGTATTTATGGCTTTTTATATTTTCAAGTTAACTTTACTGTAATTATAATTAATAGTGGTAACTAACATTTATATAGAGATTAATATGTAATTGTGGCATCGTTTGAGTATTTTAGCTTTCTAAGTTAATTTCTAGCAATTCATCAATACAAACATTTGTCATTTGAAGTGTTTTAGCACTTTATACATTTCATGAAACCCAAAGTGATATATTTGGGCTTGTCATGTAATTGATAACTTCTTTAATTAATAAGGAAATCAAGGTACAGAAAACTTAAGCAACCTGTCCAATGTCATCCAACTCAGGTGATGTGACTACGGAGTGTTTGCTGTTAAGTAGCTTATTAGACTGTATTCTGCATATGATTATTTCAGTATCTGTAGACTTCTGATGTTTATTTTGTCTGCTGATTCTGCTGACTTATTTCCTTGTGTGTTTTGTACTTGTTGATGTTTACCAATGAATACAGATATTTATTCATGGAAATCCTCTGAGTCCTGTGTTAACATAGCATCTTGCCAGGGGACAGACTTTATTGCTGCTAGCTTTATATATTAATTTCTCTTTTGGGGTATAGTTACACAGTTTTTATACACAAGCCACATGAATGCAGACTTGACATTTTGAAATTTCAAGGAAAATTCTTTTCTTCCACCATAGCTGAGCTCAGAACGTGCTTCCTTGTAACCTTAAGTCACTGATGGTGACTTTAAAAAAAAAAATTATTCACCTGGTTCCGTGGGCATATGCCTTATTAAGAGCCACAACTCCTAACTTTGCATGAATTCAAACCTCATTTCCTTAATCCGTGGGTTCATTTTAACTCAACTGGTGGGGAGGAGGAAGTTACTGAGTTAGACAAATGAGCCTAACTGGGTGAAATGGCAGTGAGAATGTACCAGTGACATCTTTAATTCTTTGGAGTTTAGATTCTGGGAATTTCTTTTACTTTCTTGAAAACACAACAATATATATATACAAATATATATAGGAGTGTTATATATATGTTATATATATGTGTGTGTGTGTATTATGTGTGTGTGTGTATATGTGTGTGTGTGTGTGTGTGTGTGCGTGTATATATAGGAGTTATATATATGAGTTATAACATATATAGGAGTATTGGGAGACAATGAGATGGTGCCTTCTGGCTAAATATGCTGAAGAGATTGCCCTGAATTTTTCATTATTCAGTTTTTTACTATCATTGGAAAACCTAGATAGTGAGCTGAGTGACAGTTGTAAACTTATGGTCATCTGGCCATCTAGAGCTCTAGATATTAAGGTTATATACTATGCTTTGTGGCATCTGCTAGACACTGCAATCCTTTGACAGCTCAGAGGCTTCAAATCATTTAAAGTCTGGGCTTACAGTGATGTACTTGTTGACGTTTCAGACTAGGAAGATTCCTCTATGACTGAGCATTTAAACCACACACCCAATTTATTTTTAGGTGGGAATTCTCTGCAGATAACTGAATATGGATTTTATAAAAGAGTGTCTTTGCTTGCTTTACAACCACTTATTTTTATCAAATGACATCTGTCCACTTGCAATACTTGTTAAACCAGTAAATTTAAATTTAAAATAGCTGTCCCCAGGAATCCCTGCAAATTAATACTGTTCACTACATTCCATTTTTCTTAAAATTAATATTTTGGCTCTCTATAAATTAACCTCTAGCAATCCAACAATGCAAACATTTGTCCTTGTAATTTAAATTTTTTTTGACACAGGAGGTGTTTCCAAAAGTAGCTTAATATGTAATTATTCTGCTTAAAAAATGGCAAATGAAAATGAAAGCATAGTTATATCTCTGTCATGTTATTTTTTTTTTTACAATTGCTGCTGGTACTCTGAATCTGGATTTCTTTTTGTTGAGGCATTATCTACTTTTCCCTCTTTATATTTGGCACATAGACCCACTCTTTCACCAAAAATATTTTATAGTATTATTTCCTCCACCCCTCCCTCCCTTCCCCTTTCCTTCTTTCCTTCTTTTGTTATTTCTTTCTTTTCGAAATCTGCTCTCTCTTGTTATAACATGCTGAGAGCACAAGTGGAAACAAGTGGACAACATGATCCTTTTTACCTTCTCTGTTTGCATCAAGATCTTCTTTCCAGTTTAACAAATGGATTTGATTTAGTTGTCTATAAATGAAGCATGTAAGATAACAATGTCTTCAACAAACCTCTCTCTTACTCTGTCAGTGCATCTGTCTGTAGGCTGGTTGTTCTCTCACACATAGTGCAGGGGGAGACTTTCAGGGCGGGTGTGGTGGCTGTGTGTTCATCAGTGATATGAGCTCCTTCCTTTGGCCCCACTTCCTGCTGATGTCCTCTCAGAGCCCGCAGTGACTCTGGCACTGAATTCAACTGTGTACTTTGGTTAGTGGGAACCCATCCCAGAGCATGAATCAAAAAAGAGATCTTCAAATCTTAAAGCTGAGCCAGGTTTCTTTAAGTGCCTGACCAGGTCAAAGGACAGGAATATGACTAATGATAGTCTAATGTATCAAAGATTAAACAGGGGGAGCTGGATCATCCTGATGAATATACTAATCATTCCTGCTTCATGTATCCTCAGTGTCTATGTTTCCTCTCTTTTCTGAGAGCTACTGTTTTGTTTTGTTTTAGCTGGGGAGGGCATTGTGTACCAGGGATTGAACTCAGGGACACTCAACCACTGAGCCACATCCCCGGCCCTATTTTGTATTTTATTTAGAAACAAGATCTCATCGAGTTGCTTAACACCTGGCTTTTTTGCTGAGGCTGGCTTTGAACTCACAATCCTCCTGCCTCAGCCTCCCCAGCCACTGGGATTACAGGTTTGTGTTACTGCACCCAGCTGAGGACACTTTTAAAGATTTAACTTTAAATATTGGAATCAAATATATGGCTACAGTAAATTCTACTTATTTAAATTACGTAAGTTGACATGAGTTAGTTTCTCTGTCTTGGAATAAAAGGAACAGCAAAAAATAAGAAACAATCAGAAAACTAAACCAACTGAATTATATTATTCTGTTTTATGTGTCTGTAGAGGGTGGAGAGAGCAAGGGATACAGGTAGGTGAGCTTCCAGAGAAATGACCATAATTAGAAAGCCTACACACAATAATGAGGATACTTAACATTTGTTATGTCTTGCCTCCCCAATTAGTTAGTATTTCTTCTTTTGCACTTAATTAAATACCTGATAAATGGCTTCTACTTTAACATTGGTGAATTATGATGATATATATTTTCATATATGTTTGTGCATTATGGACAACTTGCAGAAATTTGCCCACATAAAATATGTGTATGACTGAGAACTATGTTGGTAGTTCTTCAAGAAGCTGCAGCAAACATGCTAACTATTTTAAAGAAACAAGTTGTAAATACTAATACTAAGTAACTAACACTGAAAAGAAAGAGAAAAGTTACCTTTAAAAATGTTCAGGTACAGGGCTGGGGGTAGTGCTCAGTGGTAGAGCACTTGCTTAGCACATGTGAGATACTGGGGTTGATCCTCAGCACCACATAAATATAAATAAATAAAGGTATTGTGTCCATCTACAACTAAAATTTTTTTTTTAAATGTTCAGGTACTTGTAGTTTATTAGAAGCAATTTTAGCAAGATGCATGGAAAGAATTACTTCCATTTGGGTATGCAATCATATTTGTACCATGAGTAAACATTTACTAAATTATCTTTACAAATATAACAATGTTTGTCTTATAATTTTACTTGTTTTTTCAACATAGCAATTATTTAAGCAATTTAATTTAAAATTTGTAACACATACCTTTGGTTGGGTTCATTCAAAGATACTTTGAGATGGAAGGTATTTGGGAGGACCCAAGGGAGGTACAAGTGTAGTATGTGAGGAAGGCAGAATTGGCCAGAAGGAGAAGTTGACTCAATGTGATTGAAATTTTAGCCCCAGATAATCCTATAGGGATGGCCATTCAAATTAACTGTAGTTTAAGACAAGAGCACTGTGACTTTGGGTCTATTAGCTAGTTATTAGTTAAAGATTCCCTGTGAAGGAAGTGTAAGCTCAAGCAAGGTAGAATCCATGGCTGAGAAAAATTGCCAGTAAGTAAATCAGTATTGTGAAACTGATTTGGGATCTGGGTGGAGTGCCACAGTATTCACTGTATCAAGTATATTTCCCACTTATGGACACAAATTAGAAAATAAAAAGTGATAGTGTATTGTAACAAATGTGCTCACAATCAATAAGGATAAATTTACTGATGAAACATATGATCCCCTCTCTGAAAAGCTTTTCTCTCTATCCCAAGGGCATGAATCAAAAAAGCTACTATTTCTGGACTCCATTATCAGAAAGATATGGTTAGACTCCAGCAATGACTGGCGTTAGCTTAAGAGTTGAAAGGCAAAAGAAAAGCAGCCACTGTGTGCTCTACTACTGGTAACAGCAAGTGTAGGTTTTGCCAAGCTTCCTCTGAAGAATTTCCGACATGAGTATTTGTAGTATTTGTGGTATATGAGATCACCAATTGCTGTTTTCAGAAGCTCCAGGGCTCTACCAGAGAATTCCTCACCTCTGGGCCTCAGACACTGGCAGCTTCCCTTGAAGCCTTGTGCATTCATATTTTCTGAAAGCACCCTTTCAATTTTCAGTCTCATAGTTTTTCTCCTGGTCTGTAAGCCTCTAATTCCGATAGTTACATTTCTCTTTCTGAATATATCCTGTCTCATACCAACTTATAATTCATTAGGTACCTCTTTTTGCCTTGCAAGAAAATCGAACAACTTGACATTATAGTCGGCAAAAAAAAAAAAGGAGAAGTACAGATATATACTAATGTCTATTGTGCTCATGTACTATGTTAAACATGTTCTTAAGAATCTAGCTGGGCACAGTGGCACATGCCTATAATACCAGCGGCTCAAAGAGGCTGAAGCAGGAGGATTGCAAGTTCAAAGCCAGACTCAGCAATGATGAAGCACTAAGCAACTCAGTGAGACCCTGTCTCTAAATAAAATGCAAAATAGGGCTGGGATGTGGCTCAGTGGTTAAGTGCCCCTGAGTTCAATCCCCAGTACCAAAAAAAAAAAAAGAATATGAATGTATATTTAAGATTATTTAAATTTATAGTCAAATAATATAATGCTGAACAAATAAATATTTGTATTATTTTTTTGAAATAAAAAAACTGAAGAAGAGAGTATATGTTGGCCTTATTCTCTGAAATTCAAAAGAACTAGAGGTCACTTTTTCTAGAAGTTCACAAAAAATTCTTCAGGGATGATTATATGGCAAGACCAATCTGGAATTCAGAGTTATGAAAAGTTTGATAATTATAAATGAAAAGAAGTGAAGGACAGCAATAATCAATATAGAATGAATATTATAAAACAGCATTTTCAATCTTTTTTATACCTTTTTTGTGGTTATACATGATGAGGTCGTGTATTCATGTATAAACATAGGAAAGTTATATTCAATTCATTTTATTGTCTTTACCATTCCCATTCCCCTTCCATTTTCCCCATTTGCCCTTATCCAATCCAGTGAACCTCCACTCCTCACCCCTCCCCACCTATTGTGAGTCAGCATTCACATATCACAGAGAATATTTGGCTTTTGGTGGGGGGGGAGGGGTTGGCTTATTTCACTTAGCATGATAGTCTCCAGTTCTATCCATTTATCAACAAATGCCATAATTGTATTCTCTTTTATGGCTAAGTAATATTTCATTGTTTATATATACCATATTTTCTTTATCTATTCATCTGTTGAAGGACACCTAGGTTGGTTCCATAGCTTGACAACTGTGAATTGAGCTACAATTGATGTGGCTGTGTCATTATAGTACACTGATTTTAAGTCTTTAGATATACTGAGGAGTGGAATGTGGGAAACCAACCTCGCACGTGACTGAGTTAACTCCCCTGCTGGGTGATTTGGCGTCAGACACCCATGCTGCTAGACTGTCCCGCTCTTCTAGGGTTTGAGTGACTGTTTTTGTGCCTGAGTGTGTCTTCCTACAGCCCCATGGGTGGAGCTATGCTCACCTGTTCCTTTGTAATATTACCCCTTGCCCTGATTAGGATAGAATGTTCCATGAAAGTGCCTTGTGTGTGTCCCCTTCTCTTACTGTGCCCTTGGGTGTGGCCTACCCAGGTGTCAGTCAACCTGCTGACAGTGGACGTCATGAAGATAGACTCAGCCCCCTGAAACCTGATCCCTTGCCTCATTTGAATAGCTTCTCCTCAATTAAAGAGGTCAGCGCATGCTCTCTCTCTCTCTTCCTGCAGACCTTTAAGGTCAGAGGAGCCGTCACAACAACCCCAAAGAAAAAGGTATTTGTGTCTCTTGTGTGGTTATTTTGCACAGCCCAGTCAGCCCAGTTTACCTGGAGTGACCCCTGAGCATTTTAGTCGCAAATAGAAACCCGGCAATTGGCGCCCAACATGGGGCTGAATGGTCTGAGTCTTTAACCTGCCAGGACAAAAAGCCACAAATGCTGGCTCATGCGGGAACTTCAATATAAAAATTTTAAAAAGTTTAAGTGAGTTTTGTATTTCTCTCCAGAAGTTAAGCATGCTTAGGATTGCAGAGTATTGTGGGTGGAATTGTAGAAAATAAGTGAATTAGATAGAAGGAAAATCTGTGACATTAAAATTTTTAATATTGGGGTATAATTCTAGAGACTCTAAATAAATGTAAAGAGTTACTAGGATGATTAATGGGCTGTGTTGTTGAGTTGAGTCCTATCCCATGGAAAGAGAGCTTTTATGGACTTTTTTGAATTGTTTTTGTAAATCTTTATAAAAAGATTTTTTGGGTTAAATGTACTAGAAGTTTGTGCTAGGAGAGTGAGAAAAGGGGAGAGAAAATGTTGTGATGTTTACCTGGAGAGAAGTAAATTTCAATTTTCTATTGTTTTTGTGAATACTCAAGAAAGTTTGTACTAAACCTCTTTGCTATATGATTGTCTTACTGGATCAAAAGGGCTGTAACTCAGCCACTGGGGACAAAAGACTTTAGCCCTCCTCCCTATGGGGTCTGTAACTAGACCCACTGCTAGCAGTGCTTTTTAACCCTTTTAATCTTTTGACTTGACCTGAATGCCAAACACACACTAGCTTAATATCTCATGGTAATGCTGGTGTCTGTTGCTAAAACTTTTAAAGCACCCATATGCTATGAGGAAAAGTAGAAAATATAAGAGGACACAAGCTGCAACCACAGGTCGCAGAGACAAAGTAAGCCACTACCTGCTGTAGGATCTTGGCCAGGTGGGGGGAATGCAGACAAAACCAAATGAAATGCAATTGGCTAGGAAAACTCAGGGAATTTTTGCCGTGAACAATGGGCAATGAACTCCATATTGTTTTTATCATCATGGTAACCACGTGAAGCCTCTCCAGAGCGGGCTTCCTGGTCCCACTTCCATATTTTCACGGGCTTCCCATTGGTTCTTCCCCAGTCACTCAGACAGGACTTCTGGTCCAGTCTTCCAGCCACTACCCTGTACTTCCTGTTTCAGACCTGCCAGAGCTATTGGAGCTGCTCTTCCTGTTTCAGACCTGCCAGAGCTATTGGAGCTGTTCAGAGCCTACATTTTTAAAAACACTCACCTGTAAATGCTAATGAAGAGATATCTTTTTCAAACAAAATTTAATTTCTCAGGTGTCTACGTTGCAGCACTAAATTTAAGTTAGTTTTTAGTTAAATAACCTGATTTTTCTATATAGTTGTGTTACTAAATAATGTTCTATTAATGAGAGACATCAAAGATGCTTCTTTGTATTTAACTTTTAATTTTGGAGGTTATGGGGATGCATTTGCTCGCCACAGGAACAAAAGCCAGCAATGTTCCTGTGATGAACAAAAAATCCTTATTCTCATTCCTGGCATTATGATTACAAGAAATAAATATGTATACATAGGGATCTTATTTCAGTTACATCAAGTGATGTCACATAAAAGAGTGCACTCCTAATTAAAAAATATATTGAAATGGATCCAAATATTTTAAGAACCACATGGTTACCTAAAGTTAATACAATTATAAGTTATATCCTTATTCTTAATATATATTTTTTCTAGATATTTAGATAACCTATAGTTGTTAATCTATAAAATAATTAGCACATATATCTAATTGTTTAGTATATATATATATATATATATATATATATATATATATATATTTGTCTAATTGTTTTTCTTCAACAGAAAATCCATAATTTGTATGTTTTATAGATACATTTATCTAATACTCTTTCAGTTACAGATTTTTGAGATAAATGTATTCATTATAAATTTGCTTTTAAGAGACAATACAATCTTCAAGTTGTTTCTAATTCTCAAGTTATTGTACAAACTTATAGGATGATAAACAAAAATAATTCTGTCTGCATAAATATCTAAGGATTATGGGGCTGGGATTGTGGCTCAGCAGTAGAGCACTCGCCTAGCATGGGTGGGACCCATGTTCTATTGTCAGAACCACATAAAAATAAGGGCATTGTGTTGTGTTCATCTACACCTAAAAAATGAAAGAAAAAAAAATCTAAGGACTTTAACTATATTTTTATTGATATTTCTTATCAAAGTATAATAATTTGTTTATTGATTCTAAGGTTTTCAGAAATTGTTCTAAAGTATAACTATAAAAAATTCTAGAAGATAAATATGCTTCAACAGAGAGGAAGCACACATTGGAGATCCAAAAAAGAAGGGAAAAAAATCATCTATGGGTAAAACAAGGTCTTTATATTCTAAATTTTAATGATAAAAATATTTTTCTAAATAGAAAGATCTTTATATCATTATCTAACCAGACGATATAAAAAGTTAGAACAAATTAAAAAAGAGATTCATATGTACTGGACTAACTATAAAAATTTTAAATAATTAATTCAAGAATATTTCAGTCTATTTTCCTAATTTGACTCTACTGATGTGATCTAAGATTTTATCCATATTTTCACATGATAAAAAACTAATAAAATGTTAAGCTTATTTCTTTTAAAAAGGTCTTTATTGACTAATGATTCTTGATATTTAAGACAAAGATTAATTTTGGTAAATAAATTCACATCATTGATTAAACACTAAGTATATTAAACTGCTAACTTAGATTCCAATTTTGACAATTGTCCTTGGAGACTAAATTTGATTGATTCAAAAACATTGTTGATTCTTACATTTTGTTTGTTAGGACTGAGGTTCTCTAAATTAAAGTATATGTAACTTTTGAGTAATAAAGATTACAAACTTTAAAAATTCATTTTGATATTATATAAATTCTCTGGCTGGACCTATTTATAAAAAATACAGTAAGATTTATATACTGCTCCCCACACTGGGAAATAACCTTAATCATATTTTTAAAGACAATTAAGAGATACCTATTTAAAGGATAATATTCTAAAATATAGAGATATTTTGAGACCTTCTCTCAAAAAGAGATTGAGAGTTCTAGCGAAATTATTAGGATGGATCAACTAGTCTATATTAAAAAATTACAATAATCAATAAAATGTAAATCTATTCTAATCATTTAAATACTTGTGCTATTATCTATAACTTAAACTAATGATACTATGACATGTGGCCTTTACTCAATTTTATTAAAGAAAAGGGGGAATGGGAAATACAGGACCCCAGATACACACTAGATTTTACAAAATATTTTAAATTTTTTTCTTCAATTGTAATATTGAGAGTCTTAATGTTACTAAACATGATTAAGTAAATTAAATCAGATATCAAAGGAGAGTTTAAACCAGTCATCATAATAATGACTGAGAAACCTGGCACAGGAAGGTAAATCTCCAGCTACAAGTTTACAACAACCATGCAGCTTCACAAGCTTGTCAGGTAACTAAAAATTATGAAAAGCCCATTTCCCAGATCCACCTTTAATGTACATTACAGTGTGGACTAGAAGTCCACTCATATAACTAGATTAATTGTACTGTCTATAATGGTCAATTATATATTGATTCTATGGAAAACAGGCTGTCTGGAAGTATCTTTTAAGAAAAAGACAGTGTTGGAATAATAGATTCTCCCGCTTCTGTACGGATGGCGGCTATGGACCAGATGTGAGTAACACCAACTAAGGGCCAGTTCTCTATGAGGGATCATGCCCTGAGTCTTAGCACTGCTCTCCTTTTCATCTATCTGTGTCTCTCAGCTTTGTCACAATATTACTGTTTGTCTATGGCCTTTCTCCTTCCTTCCTGAATGCAGCCTCACCAGCCCAGTGCTGTGAGCTGGGCCCTCCATGGAGGAGAAGAAACCTGAGTTTGCTGATCCTAGGGTAAATGCTGGCGTGGAGGCCACAGGGGCATTATCTATCAAGGAGACAGAGAGCCCTCTCAGGGCAATGCCTTGCACACTCCACATCACCCTGTTTGGCCCGGAGGATGGCTGGTTAGTCAAAGACGGGTAAGATTCCTCAAGGGAGGAACAACCTAAGACAGGCACAGTCGCAGACGGGCCATCAGGAGAAAACTTGGGGGCCAACAGAGGTGAGGCACAGAACCTCACCCCCCCACCTGTGCAAAGGCCTAATTCTTCACCCTTTCTGAGAGAGGTCTCCTGCCCCATGGCTGCTTTGCTCCCCACGCCCAGCTCAGATCGGGACCCAAATGAGAGAGACCTAGTCAACAGCAGCTGCCTGCTCACCAGAGCAGGAAACAACTGCAGCTACAGAAATGGGCCATGTCTGGATGTTTCTTCATTTTCCCCTTTTCTCTTTCTTGCTACTTATTCCTTCTTTCTATGCTTTTCCCTTTTCCTTTCTTCTCTCATCATGGTTCTCCTTTGGCAACAAATTTAATAAAAGGGGAGGAAATGTTGGAATAGCCTTCAGTTGCAACTAGCAGCTACGAGCAGCTTGGAGTGCTTGAGGAATTCACATTCCTTCAGGCCTGACAGGAACACCTGCAGGATGGGGTGCTCTGCTCTAGCGATGAAACCACATCCTCAGCACTTGTGGTTAGCATTGCCAAACTACTGGGCCAGGAAACCAAGAGTCAGGAGCTTCAGGGCATGAAATCCCTGACTCAGTAAGCCCCTTCCCTTAGGGACAAAGACCCTTCCAGATTGCTTTCCACCATGACAGCAATATTTAGAGTGTCCTCACAGAGTGGTTACATTAGGCAGAAGATGATTGGCTTATGTATATTATCTTGCTTATGTATGATTGACGGGCACGCACCACTCCACTCGAACCCTGTAACAGTTGTGTGCATTCCCAAAATAAACTGAGCTACTGGACATTGACTTGAGGTTTGTCACCAGCCCACCCCAGTGACAGGAACATATACAAGACAGCATATGAGAAACCTAAACCAGCCAATTATGCTGGTCTTCAATGATTAACACTATATATGGACAATTGTCAGAAAGATTATTAAAATAGATTTTCCAAGAGTATTTACATTACTGACAGACCTATAACTCTTTTAATGTGAGAATTAAGAGAAAAGATGATAAATATCCTGTAGCCTATAAGAATACAACTTATTATATCATTAGTTATTGCCAGCTAATATTTCAGAGCTATAATATGCTGAGGTTAATATCCATGCTTTAAAACAGGTGTATGTCAATTAACCAGACCTAAGCAAGCTGCTGGTCTCATAATCCCTAAAGTGACTACTTTAAACATTATTCCTTGCTTTTTTAATTACAGATTTTGTGGATATGTCTTAAAACTTACAATGTATGGATTTTCTTAATATTTGACTTAAATTACTTCCAAAATCCTTCATGGTCAGATAAGTGCTGGTGGAAGGATGAGAACTAAGTTATAATGCTCTAGAAGACAATGTAATAAGTAATGTGAATAAGCCCTCTGCTCTGTGGTTTATGGAAAGGCCTAACTGTCATGCCAATGAAAATGTCTAAGTTACTATGGCCAAACACAATACCTCCCAATAAAATTGGGAAAAGATTAAGAATCTTCTGGTGAGTGTTTAGTGATGTAATAATAATAACCTGGATCCTCCAAGTTTATTGTGTCATGAAAATGATATGTTTTCTACTAATTCCTTTTGTGTTTCAATAGCAGATTATGATGACCTCAGACCAAGAATCCAGTGACTAAAGGATAAAATTTCCCAGTTACATTTTTTTATATATTAAGAAAGGGGGAATATGTGGGAGACCAACCTCACACGTGACTGAGTTAACTCCCCTGCTGGGCGATGTGGCGTCAGGCACCCATGCTGCTAGACTGCCCCACTCTTCTAGGGTTCGAGTGAGTGTCTTTGTGCCTGGATGTGTCTTGCTACAGCCCCATGGGTGGAGCTATGCTCACCTGTTCCTTTGTAATATTACCCCTTGCCCTGATTAGGATAGAATGTTCCATGGAAGTGCCTTGTGTGTGTCCCCTTCTCTTACTGTACCCTTGGGTGTGGCCCACCTAGATGTCAGTCAACCTGCTGACAGTGGACATCATAAAAATAGACTCAGCCCCTTGAAATCTGACCTCTTGCCTCATTTAAATAGCTTCCTCTCAATAAAAGGGGTCAGCACATGCTCTCTCTCTCTTCCTGGGTACCCTTAAGGTCAGAGGAGCCCTCTCAGCGATTCCCCCCAAAAAGGTATTTGTGTCTCTTGTGTGATTATTTTGCACAGCCCAGTCAGCCGAGTTTACCTGGAGTGACCCCTGAGCGTTTTAGTCATGAACAGAAACCCGGCAGTGGGATATCTATGTAAAATGGTGGTTCCGTTTCAAGTTTTCTGAAGAATCTTCATACTGCTTTCCAAAGTGGTTGTACCAATTTGCAGTATCACCAGAAATTTATAAGTGTTCCTTTTCTCTCACATTCTTGACAACATTATTATTATTACTTGCATTGTTGATAATTGCCATTCTGATCAGAGTGTGTGATGAAATCTCAATGTAGTTTTAATTTGCATTTCTCTAATTGTTAGTGATGTTGAACATTTTTTTATATGTTTTTTGACCACTCTTATTTCTTCTTCTGTGAAGTGTCTGTTCCGTTCCTTTGCCCATTTATTGAGTTACTGTTTTTTGTTGTTAAGCTTTTTGAGTTTGTTATATATTCTGGAGATTAATATTCTATCTGAGATGCAGGTAGCAAAGACTTCCTCCTACTCTATGGGCTCTCTCTTCATGTTCTTGTTTTCTTTGTTGTGAAGAAGCTTTTTAGTTTGATACCATCCCATTTACTGAAACTTGATTTTAATTCTTGTGCTTTAAGTCTTGTTGAGGAATTCAGTTCCTAAACCAACATGATGGAGATTTGGGCCTACTTTTCCTTCTTGTAGGCACAGGATCTTAGGTTTAATGCCTAAGTCCTTAATCCACTTAGAGTTGAGTTTTGTGCAGAGTGAGAAATATGGGTCTAATTTCATTTATTACATATAGATTTCCAATTTTCTCAGCACCATTTATTGAAGAGGCTATTTTTTCTCCAATGTATGTTTATGGCAACTTTGTCTCGTATGAAATAACTGTATTTATGAGGGTTTGTCTCTTTGTCTCTTATTCTGCACCATTGGTCTACATGCCTCTTTTGGTGCCAATACCATGCCATTTTTGTTACTATAACTCTGTAGTATAATTTAAGTTCTAGTATTGTGAAGCCTCCTGCTTCACTTTTCTTGCAGATACTTGCTTTGGCTATTCTGGGCCTCTCATTTTCCCAGATGAATTTCATGACCACTTTTTTAATTGCTATGAAGAATATCTTTGGAAACTTGATAGAAATTGGATTGAACCTTTATCGCATTTTTGGTAGTATGGCCATTTTGACAATAGTAATCCTGCCTATCCAAGAGAATGGGAGATCTTTCCATCTTCTAATGTCTTTTCAATTCCTTTTTTTCAATCTTTGTATAAGGATATTTCAATGAAAATACCCTTTTTTTTTTAGAAAAGCATAAATAAGCATGAGAAAATCTACCATGACATCTTGTATCCCCATATAACAATAACTTGTTTATAATAAACAAGTTATTCAAAGAAGAGTCCCTCAATAAAGTACTTTATATAATAGTCTGTAGAAAATAAATTCTTCTGACAGAAATAACTGACAAGAAAGAAAATCTCGAGCAATATGTGTGCATTTTTTTTATAATTATTTTTTTAGTTATCAGCGGACACTTTGTTGGTATGTGGTGCTGTGGATCGAACCCGGGCCGCACACATGCGAGCGAGCGCGCTACTGCTTGAGCCACATCCCCAGCCCAATATGTGAGCATTTGAGTTAACATTCTTCTGGGAGTGTTTTTTCCTCCCTGGTGGCCTACGGACAGGTTTAAAGGTCCACAAGACCACAAAGAAGCTAGGGCAGGAAAACAAGACTTGTCATCAGCAGGTTATGAGTTTATTGATTGTATTTTCTTTTTTGTTGTTTGTTGGGTTTTGTTTATTTGGTTTGTTATTTTGATTGTGTGTGTGTGTGTGTGTGTGGTGCTGGGATTGAACCCAAAGCCTCATGTTTGCTGAGCAACTGCTGCACCTCTGAGCTACAGGTTGTATTTAAAGTAGAGATGAAGAAGGGTTCTGCAGTTATGATTATGGCTAGATTGGAGATAGGAACCTCTAGTAGAAATTTCTTACCACAAATGCACTTTTTTAAAAAATCACAATCCAAACTACTTTTTTGGCATGAAAAACCCACAGTTAAAAGTTTATCACACAGTAATCTTGACAGATGGTGCCAAGAAATCTTCAACAAAGGAACAAAGTCTAAATCTAGGCCTCATATTTTACTATGGACGAGAATGCACAGAAATCATGTCTCAAAGCAGCAAATGACTACAAACAGAAAAATATGCAGAAAAGTAGAGAATACAAATGTTAGAACTCTCAGAAATAGAAAATAAATATTTTATATGTTAATAAAAATAGAGATAGGATATATATGAAGAAAGATAACAGTCTTTCAAAGCCAATGAGGCAATTTTGTATAAATTCTAATGGGTCAGGAAAAAAGGATAAACCTATATCCAACTAGAATTCTAGAAGTAGATAAAGAGAACTGGATACAAAAATTGCAAAATAATATGGAAATTTTCAACATATGAGAATGACATAATCCTCAGATTCCAGAAACCCAACTAATCCAAATCATTATTTTAAAATCCTCAATAGCAAACTATAGTGAATCTGTAAAATACTAAATTAAAAAAATCTCAAAAGAAGCCAGAGAAAATGATATATGTACAAAAGATTAAGAATTAATTTCATAGGTGATTTTTCACAGAATCAACAGAATTAACTAAAGTCAGGAGTCAGAAAATTATCTTTATTTATTTGAAGAAAATTTAAATTATTAGCATTTTAATTTCACAAAAACTGTGAATACTTATGATAAATAATATGTTGTTTTGAAATATGTGTACATTGTAGAATGGCTAAATCAATTTAATTAGCATATGTGCTACCTCACTTATTTTTTTCCGTTGAAAACACATAAAATTGTTAAATGACTACGTTTTATAAATCATTGAGATAACAATGATAATCAATCTGAAATATAATCCTAGTATCTCCCAGTAATGAAAAATCAATGAAGGAATTTAAAAAAAAGTTACAACTGAAAGTGTTTACTACCAACAGTCTCTTAATAAATAGATTATAAAGTCTATATTTCAAAAAGAAAAGAATTAGATTCAGAAGAAAGGGAGGAGGAACCAGAAGGAAAAAAAATGGTAAGTAAAACAGAGTTAAAAGTATTAAAAATGATTTTTAAAGTGGCATTTGAACAAACATTGACTCTATAAAACAACGAGAATGTCTAATTTTGGAAACAAAAAATTAATAACTAAAATCTTGATGATAATGTTCCAGAAGGAAATTATTATACAGTATTAATTTTAACCTCCTTCAATTGTTAATATAAATGTTGAGCCTTCTATGAAAAATATTATAATATTAGATATAAACCTATAACTTATAAACCAATAGAAAGAAGCATAAGTGAATTTGGGCATATTTCCAAAATAAGAGAAATTAATATGTAAAGTGTAGAATAAATACACAGAAAACAGAAATTAATAAAAATGGATCACTAATTATGAACCATTTTAAAGGAGTAAATTCTGCAGTTAAGACAATGACTTTTATATTATAATAAAGAAAAGATTACAAAGACACATAACTATACTTGAAAATTAAAAACAACAAAAATTTAAGGCAAAAACTAATGAGGAAAGAAGCTATTGCTATAGAAATAGCAAAGTGGTCTTTGAGGTATAAAATAAGAATTGGTATTACTACCCAAGATAAATAGGGTTATTCTTGGAGATAAAAATGGTCTCTCAAAAGAGATCAACTTACCAGGAAGTTATAAAACTTAAAATTTCTATATACAAGTTTTATGCTATATAAAATAAATACTCTGATAGAACCAAGGGAAAAATGCCATATTTCCATCAGTGTGGAAAATTTTTAACACAGCTCAGTTATTAACTTAGATCAGGCACATAATAAATCATTAAGAAAGAAAGATTTGTGCAACACAAGAAGTTTGATTATATCTCAGCAGTATGAATGTATGTTTTCTTTTTAAGCACTTGGAACATGTACAAATTCTAACTACATACAAAATGTTAAAGCAATTCAATAAATTACTAGGCATTAAACAAATCACATTTCCTAGCCCATAACAACAACAACAAAAATCTTCAAAATGTTTCAAAATTCCATTATTGAGAAATGTGAAAACACTAATTTATCCATGTGTTAATGAAAAAAAATCCTGTTAGAAATGGAACACTACTTCGAACTGAATGCTAATGAAAATGTATTTTGTAAAACATGTTCAATTCAGGAAAAGAAGTACTAAGCAGGAATTATGTAGCATTAGGAAAGAAGTCTTAAATATTCACGAGTAAAGAATTCAAATAAAAAGTAAGGAGAAAAACAGAACAAATTTAAAGTATATAAAGACAAGCATATGATAGAGCTAACAGCAGAAACTAATACAATTTTAAACGAACCTAATATGGAAAAGCTTAGCAAATCTTAAAGTTGACTCTCTAATAAAACAATATATATAGATAGATATATAGCTATAGCTATCGATATAGATATTCAAAAAGAGAAAACAAACATAATATTAGGAGTGATAAAAAAGACAAATCTAACTTTCTTAATCCCTGGGATTATAGGTGTGCAACACTATGCCATGATCGGAAGATAGTTTTCTTGAACTAAGTCCTGAAGCAGTAGGAAGAATTTGTTTCAGATATAAAAATACAACTTTTGAAAAGCCTGAGAGACATTTAATATGTGGTAAGTTCATAGTAGTTCAGAAACATGGAAGGCAAAATAGTATTAAAATGAGACAAGAAATGAGAAAGGTAAAGCAGGTAAAGTAGTGTCAAGTCAAATCAAAAGCTAAATAGTAAATCTTTGTTTCTTATTTATATTTTAAGAAGATATACAATTCCTCACCTTTTTCCCCCTTTGCATATCTTACAGGTGCTGCTATTACCTAGATTACCTAGATTACCTAGGTGCTGCTATTACCTAGATTCTAAGTACAACATTGAAACCCACTGTGATAGATATTAAGGTCTGTTGAAGGATTTTCATGAGGATCAACATGCTTAGATGTGTTTTAGCAGGACCTTGGAAACAGGAGTAGAAAAATTTAGAAGGACATAATGAGATGGTACAAGCAAACACATTTAAATGGCTTTTGCAATATTTGAAACAAAATGATGTCAGGACTTAGAGATCAGCAGTGTGGATGGTTTTAACCATCCTTGCTCAAAGTATAGATTAGGATTCTGGGCACAAAAAGCATCTTTGTTAGTATTTGAGTCTGCATATGACTGTGCATTTCTAACCACCAAGCATCAAATTTTAGGTGTATGAAATAATTTATTCATTTGCATAACCCAAGGTAGACAGATTTTTTTCCTGGGATTGCTTCACTGGGATTTCATGACAGAAAAGCAGTAGGGATGACAGAACTTCTTTCAGAGTGCCAATGCATTACTCTATGAGGAAAGTAGAGAACTGGTGATGGTATCACTGAAAATTCTTAAGAGTCTAAAACAATTTATGGATGTATTCAGGAATTTCAGTAAAATACCACAGAAAGGTGATACTAGTTACTCAGGAAGAAAAAGAAAAAAGAAAAAGAATGAGAGAAAAATTCCATATGAATGAATTTCTGGGAAAGTTTCAGGCAGAAAGTTGATAAAATGTTAACAGGAGACTAAATAGCAAACACAAACCCTGAGAGAATTGGAGATGAGGCATGGGGAGTTTTAGAACACATTGTCATGGCTGCTGATCTGAATGTCTTTGAATACACCATTATATATAGACTGCTACACATGAATATCTGGCCTATATTAGACTTACTGGAAAAATAAAAGGATCAAAAAGTTTTTGGTTGCATGAAGCACAGTAAGATAAATACAAAAGGTAAAAAAAAATCTATCTTATGAAATAGCTTGAGTCAGAAGTTTATGGAAAGATATATTTCAGAAACATCTTGAGCATTTATCAATTTGTTAAAATATTCATAGATTTTCAAATTCTTTCATTAAAAAATGGAATTTTTTTAATAATGCAATTGTTCTAAAATATTCATAATCAAATGCTCAATTTGATAGAAAAAAAAACCAACATGACCCACCTTTGGCATGGAAAATTATTTTAAATTGTAGGATAATCAGGTCTTAAGTCAAATAAATTAATATGTATGTGTGAAAGTAATGAAAAAAAAGAGTAACTGTAAATACTGATTTATCTCTTATAGCATAAATAGCCTTTAGATAACATTTCATTATTTTAACTTAAACTTTTTATTTTTATTTTTAAAAATTTTTGTTTTCCTTCTTTCTTTTTTCAATGCAGGAGATCAAATCTGTGGCCTCATGCATACTAGGCAAGCACTTAATCACTGAGCCATACTACCAGCTTATTTTGAGTTATTTTATAAGTTTCAATCTAACAAACAAGACCACCAATGGAGGAAGATCACCATGCCTGTCAGTGAACAGTAGAGTCTGAAAAAGAGAAAATGTTTTATATCTGATTTATTAGAAACTTAAACACAGATCTCTTTTTCCAGATTCTGCATTTCAATGGGCTTCCCAAGCTAACTGCATTTTGATATTTTTCAAACATGTTTGAAGTTTTTCAGACTTCAAAGTTATATCTAAGCTTTGCCTTTAGGAAAAAGGAGAGTTTCAGGGGACAAAGAATGTTAACTCTCTGTAGGGCCATCCTCTCATTTGGAGGGTAGGTCTGTGATTGAACTCTTACTTTTTCAAGTGATTGAATTTTTAGTTTTTGTAGATATTAATCAAATGTCTTCCCTTTAATCTCAGGGGGAAGTAAAAGAGGGCAACAAAGGGGAAATTGTCATTGAAGTCAGAAGCCACTTGCTCCAGATGCAATGAAGCACAGTTTAAAAAGGGATAAAAACCCTGACACTGATTGGATAAAGAAAATGTGATATATATTCAAAATGGAATATTACTAAGCCATAAAGAGGAATGACTTTATGGTATTTGCTGGTAAATTGGTGGAACTGGAGACTGTCATACTAGGTAATAAGACTGTTATGCTAAATAAATAAGCCAGTCCCCAAAAAAGTCAAAGTCAAATGTTTTCTCTGATATGTGGAAGCTAATCCACCATAAGGTGGGGGAGGGTAAAAAAAATAGAAGATCAGAGGAGGGGGGATGGATGGGACAGGAAAGACAGTGGAATAAATGTGACCTAACTTTCCTGTGTACATATATGAATATACCACAGTAAATCTCACTGTTATGTACATCCACAAGACAAAAAAAAACTATAATAAATGGCCAAAAGATCAGTAAAGCATAGGGAAGAGAACAGGAGGAGGAAGGAAAGGAGGATAAGGGCAAATACTGGGGACTGAATAGAACAAATTATAGCCCATGCTTTTATGATTATGTCATCGTGTATTCTATGGTCATATATAACTAAAAAGAACCAATTGAAAATAAGAACTGACATTTGGTAGATAGCTGAAAGCTATCTAGAAAATCAGTCCTGCAGAAATTATGAAGTATATTTGGGAACCCTAGATGCTTAGTAGTTGCCTCTCATAATATTTTAAGAACATACCCCAGAGAAGAGCCATGTTCCCCCCTACAGAGGACAGAAGTGGCATTAGCAGAGACCATTCACAAAGGACAGCTGTATCCAGGGAGCAAATAGAAGATTGGCAGATGCTGAGTGTGAGCTCCAGCAAGTTACACCACACAGCCTGGTGCAAAGTCATGTTCGAGTCTCAGGCTTATTATACATGTCAAACCACACATCAGGCATTGAAAACAGATGACCTCATTTAGTAAGCTTCACAAATATTTAACATTAACATTTTTACTGCCAACTTGCATACAATAAAAGTGAGGATTCGACATAAATAACCAATCTCTTGTCAAACATTGCAGAAGGCACAATTTGACTCAGACTTAACTCCACAAACTGTCCTCCTTATATTACTCTGCACTGAAGCCCAACAAATGATGATTTTCTTGTTCATTTTTGTTTCATTCTCTAATTCATGCTACAGTACTTTATATACTGTGTTTTTCATTACTTTTTAAAAGCCACAATAGAAAAATTTCCTACTTTCCATGCAAAACGGTTATTGTTGTTGATCAGGTCTCTCACATGAACTTTTTTTAATGGTCAATTGATTTTTTACTGGTTCTTTTCAGTTGTACATGATAGTAAATTCTGTCTTGATATAATTATATATACATGGAATATATCTTATTCTAATTAAGACCCCATTCTTATGGAGGTACATGATGGTGAGATTCAACTGTGGTGTTTTCATAGGAAAATTATTGCAGATTCTTTTCACTGTCTTTCCTTTTCCTATCCCCTCTTCCCTCCATTCACCTTTGAAATAAAGTTCTAGTTTATTCATTCATTGAACAACTATCATGCTCTTTATTTTTCATACACAAGTCAAATATTTGCTAAAATATCATTTCTGAACATTCAAACAGAATATTTAAAACACCAATTAATTTAAAGTACATGCTAGCTAGGCAGAGTGGCACACACCTATAGTCTCAGACACTTGGGAGATTGAGACAAGGGGGTCATTTAAGCTTAAAGGTTTAATGAGAGTCTGGGCAATATAGCAAGACCCTGTCTCAAAAAACAGAACACACACACACACACATACACACACACACACACACACACACACACACTCACAATACCTATGCCCTGTTCGAAAGCTTACCAGGAGATTTCTGTCATGCATTAAAAAAAATATGTCACTGAGATGGAATATTTCATGTCTGGAGAGTGGTTAACTTTCAAAAAAATGTATGCAAAGTTAAAAAATACTGAAATGAATAGTCTATATTTGGGGAAGATTAACATATTTCTAAGTTCCATGTAGCAAACAATTTTTTGGTATTGATGGTCATGTATCCAATCTCTGTAGCCAAAGGGGCAGTGCACAGAGTAAATGGGCCAGAAAGTATGGGGGTTAATGACCATTTCAGTTTCTAATTGCTACCTCAGTCAATCATATTGCCACTATGAAAACTGACAATAATTCAAACAGAAACTATATATCCACCGAGACATACACAAAAAGCCTCTCATGGCTATATAAGAGGGAAAAAAGTGATTTATTATATCACTTTATACTGACTTAGGAGATTAGAAAGCACCTCCAATATTTTAGACACAGCTATTAACATGAGTTTAAGGATTCAACAGCTATTTTCAGAGTCTTATTCACATAAGTAGGATATAAGCTGTAGGAAAATAAGGACCACAGTGATAATGATTGAACATTGCTTTTGAAATTAGAGTATTTAAATTAAATATAGTTTTTTTTCATTTATTAGTGAATTGTAGTTATACATAATTTGGGGGTTCATTTTGACATAATCTTATAAGCATGGAATATAATTTGCTCCAATCCAGTCCCCAGTACTTCCCCTTTCTGTCCCTTTCTCCTTTCCCCTGTTTGCTTTACTCTACTGGTCGTTCTTCTAATTATTTATAGATTTTTAAAATAAAATTATGGCATTTGTTGGTAAATAGATGAAGCCGGAGAACATCATGCTAAGTGAAATGAGACTCAAAGTCAGGGGTCCAATGTTTTCTCTCATTTGTGGAAGCTGGAACAAAATAAAGAAAAAAAGAAGGCAGGGTGGATCCCACAACTACAGAAGAGAGATGGGAGCAGAGAGGCCAGGGGAACAGAGAGCACTGGGAAAGGGAACAACATTGGGATGAAATTCACCACACTATCCTATGTACATATATAAATATTTCACTTTTATGTATATAGATAAAGCACTATTGAAAAAACATAATATTTTAGAATAAAAGGGTTTTAATTTTTTTTTATTTTTTTAGTTATAGGTGGACACAATATCTTCTTTTTTATTTTCATGTGGTGCTGAGGCTCAAACCTAGTTCCTCACACATGTGAGTCAAGTGCTCTCCCTCTGAGCCACAATCCCAGCCTAGAATAATAGGTTTTAAAATTAAAATGTATATTACTTTATTTTCCAATTAAAGCATGATCATTGTTAGACAATGAAGAAAAGTAAAAAGAAAAATATCACCCTTATATACTCTCAGATTGTGATGATTTGGATGTGGTGTCCCCCAAAAGTTCACATGTGAGACAATGCAAGAAGGTTTGGAGCAGAAATGATTGGATTTTGAGAGCCTTAACACAATCAGTGAGTTAATCCCCGCATAGGATTAATTGAGCAGTAACTGAAGTCAGGTGGGATGTGGTGGAAGAAGGTGTGGAGCATTGGGAGAGTGGCTTTGGGTTAAGTATTTTTTCTGGCAAGTGGAGTTTCTCTCTCTCTGCTTTCTGATCATCATGTGAGCTGCTTCCCTCTGCCACACTCTTTCACCATGATGTCCTGCCTCACCTTAAGCCCTGAGGAATGCAGCCAGCCACTTATGGTGAAATTGTGAGCCCCTAAGTAAGTCTTTCCTCCTCTCCGTTGTTCTGGTCAGGTCTTTCAGTTGTAGCATTAAAACAGGGTGACTAAAACACAGATCTTCTGATTTGTTCTTATCCCATTCCTTCCCTCCCACTGACTCCTTTATACCAAATCCTTCAATGTCCAATCTAGGATTCTTTCTGAATCCTAATTCTTTATATTCAATGACTTATTGAAAAACACTACAGACTGTAGTGCTTTAATGAATCCCAATTTGAACTGAACACCAACAATCACAAACTAAAAAAATGATAAAATGTATACACAATTTTTTTCTGCTAAGTTTGACTCTCTCTAATCTTACTCAGGATACAGAGATTTTCTCATTTGAAAACGAGTAACAAAATGATTAAAATTAACCTAGTAAAGATTTTCCAGGGAAACACATATAAGTTGTTTTGTGAGATAAAACTTTAGGGTGGTTCTCTTGGTGCTCATATTTAATTAAGCCAGTAGGTATAACTGTGTGGTTCTTAGGAAGTCTGTATAGCTTTATTTATTTCTGTCAAGGATATTTTCGCCTAGTAAAACTACTTCTCATGGGTGTGCCAAAACTTTTATCAAGAAGGGAAACTATTTTTTCCACAATCTTCAAGCAATGTAATCTGCAAAGAAAATATGTGAGCAAGTAAAGGACCTGAAATACTAAGCCGTATTGATTTTCATCCTATCCCTTTATAACTATTTTGGTTTATGTTTTATGATGTGCATGTCCCCCCCAAAAATATGAATGCCAAATTGTTAGCACATAAAAGTATGGATGCCTACGATAAATGGAACATATTTAAACAGTAGAGATAAACCTTAGTAAGTATACACAAAAATTGAATTTGACAACAGAGAAACCAAAACATATACTATTAAGTGTTGATATCCCTGAATGTGTGAGCTGAAATTTTTGCAGTGTCTGTTGGTAAAATTTGTTTTTGTTACTTATACTATGTTGTTAAGTAGGTAGTAAAGACCAAATACTTTCTTCAGTTTTAGTGTTGAACTACTCTTATCATAATGGTCTCTCTGTGAGTTAGGGCATTGAGTGACTTATTAAAATTAGATTCTTAGTTGAGTTTTCCTTGGTTTTAGAATGTAATAGTAATGCAGGTTAATTTTTTTTTTCATTCAATGCTTGATCCCTCTATTTCAATAATGTATAGTAAGATTTAGACTACTTCCTTTTTAAAGAATGACCTTCATTGAGCTGAAGAATGGGCATGGAGCAAAGAAATATTAATAAGCTTTTATCTACCCAGGGCAAACTAAGAAGTCAGTTTATTTCCTGGACTGATAAAAATCACCTCCAAAAAGCATCAGAGTAAGTCTTTTTAAAGTTAAACAAATGTAGATTTGGACTAGCAATTAAGTATCCCCTTAATTTCAGATAAATATAAGTAAAACACATGCATAAGGATCAAGATGGCCTTAGCATTTCTACTGGCACTTAGATTTGCATTTGTTTAATCACTTGAATAGGATTTCTCTTGAAGAGCTACACTGGCACAACCAAGAATCCTGGAGTTAGTGGTTTTCACGTTTTCAGTTAAGCAGGTGCTATTTATTTGCAGACAGACAGCTGTACCAGGCCATTTCTAAATTCTCAAAACCAGAGCTATTCAAGTAGTGTGCCCCATCACACTTATTACATTACCTTCTCAAAATGACTTAGTGTTTTGATGTTAATTAATCTATTCAAGTTTTCCACATCTAGAGATTTTCAATTTTGACAATTCAAAGTACTGTGAGAAAATTACTCATTTCTTCAAAGTTTTTTAAATGTATTACCATAAAGTCACAAGTATTACTTTAATTCCATCTTTTCTGTGCCTGTTTCCTTTCTCATATTTGTGCATGTGTGAACCTGTATGTGTGTATGTCTTTCTCTTCCCCTTTTCTGGTTGGAATAACAAGAAATATATAAAAATTCATAATTCCAAAAAAAGTCTTTAAAATTTTCTACTTATTTCATTTTCTGCTTCATTAATTTCAGATTATCTTTATAAAGTTCATCAAATATCTTCAATTTTGACTATTTTTTCTTCATGTTAAGGATAATATTTTTTTCATTTTAAGTTTTTTCTTTAATTTCAAGAATGAAGTGCCACACAATTTCTAAACACAGTTTTTATTATATTTCATAGGTTGTGAGTATGAAATATTATCTTTCCAATGACTTGAAGGTATTTTGCAACATTTTATTGATTTCCTCTTTGATTAATAGGTTATCTAGGGGCATGTTTATCAATATCAAATAAACTAAGAACCTCTGGTTATTTTTTTATTCCTAACAGATTCCAAACAGATATGATCTGCAATTAAAATTTTCCATGTCTTAACGTGTATAGTTTCTATATGGCCCAGAAAATGATTATATTTTTTAAATGTTTCACGGACATAAGAAAAAATATGTATTCTCCATTTAAGGGATGTAAGATTATGTACGCATACACGTGTGTGTGTGTGTGTGTGTGTGTGTGTGTGTGTTTGTGTATGTTAAAAGTTATTGATTTTCGTAATTCAATACTTGTAAATTCTCATTGATTTCTGATAATTGGATGTGTCCCAGATGGGAAGATAGTTATTTTTGTCTCCTACTCTATTTTAAATCAAGTTCTTGCATTTGAATAGCTTTGGCTTTGTGTATTTATATACTGTTTTATTTGACACACACAGTTTTATGCACCTTTTATCTTGTTTCATAAATTGGAAATTTTATATTAAATACTCTCCATCTAACTTTTGATGTATCAGTACATGTGCAAAACTGGGACCTGAGGTCCTCCTCCTCATTATTCCTTCTTGGAGCCTGATTGTTGGTTTAGGGATGTTGTCTCCCAGTTTTATATGCTTAAATATTGTTGAGGCTCAGGTGAGGCTATATGATGTGTGATTGAAATTTGCAGTAACATGGGTAACATGAGTCTTTCTTGGCAGAAGGATCTCTACTTTTTGAAAGTGTCCCAATCACATTTCAACCCCATCTTAGAAGAAGGGGTGAACCAGGAATGGTAATAATGTTAGTAACAGATTTGTGGCCTAAAGATAACTGTCTGGTGTATACTTTGATATCTATAACACTAATTGCCACCTATAGGAATGGTGGTGTCAGCATTTAATATCAGCACCAACAATTAAAAAAAAAAAAAACCACAGTGAACCAAATCCGGCATTAAAACAGCAGAGTTTCTGACTATATGATATTGAATTTCAGTGAATTCCCCCTTTAACCTACCTTGCTGAGCAGTATTCCTGCTGTTTGAATCTCGAATCATGGAGCGAGTAGAAATGCAGCCTCCCTCTAATCAGCCATCTTAAATCCTCTCATGTTCTTTTAAAAAACAAAAATGTTTATTTTTCTGTGTGATATTGGCACACTTGAGTTTCACTAAATGCTCCTTCCCATTCCTTTTAAAGTTAGTATCCAGATGGTCCAAAATTTTTATTTTATTATGTATATGTCCGTGACTGATCTTTGTCTGTCAAGTTGATAGGCACCCAGACATGTCTGCTGTTTTCTTTTTTGGCTCCCTGGGGCTCAGATTCAGGGGCTAGAGTGTTTTAAGAAGTGGCATATTAACCAGCGGTAGATGGTTTTGGCATTACACACTGCAGATCTAGAATCGGGCATGTTCCCATTTTTTGCTGAGGTACTTGGGGGGATGTTTTTTACTATTCCAACTCCTGCAGTCTTAGAGAAAAGTCAGGTCATTTTTTTTTTTCCTTAACTGCCTATAAGCAACAGAAAACAAGGAACACTGGGAAAAGGGAAGGGATGAATGTTGACTTTTTAAACAATATACAGATCTCTGAAGGTCACTGCTTTCTACTTCTCACCCTAGGGCTCCTCAGGTATCTCCAGACATCTGCCTAATTGCTAAAATAAAGCCCTAAATAAATATTTTTAACCAGAATTTTCAAAAAAAAACTAACTTTAAACTTCTTTTGAATCAATGAGCTATGGAGAATGAATGAAAATCTTGTTCCCTTCTTTTCCACATAAAAATTATCAGATTATCAGAATAGTGTGAAGTGTGCAATATTCCAAGGAAACACATTTATGTTTGTTCTTAGGCCATGTATATACAGTATGCAGAATGGATTTCCTCATTGGCCTTCTGAGTGCCCTGCTTTAGTTCTAAAGTTCTAAGTTACCCAACATATGATTTTTATGAATAATGTACAAATATTTCACAAGTTTATTTTAAAAGTATCAGAAACTTTATAGCAAAATCTTTACAAGCTATATTTTAGAGTATTTGACAATTTAATTTTAAAGTAAAAATAAAATAGATTTCTCCTTATGAGTTGAAAACACCATCCAAAATTTAGATCAGATCAGCAAGCTAAAGTTATATTTCATTGTATTTTATAAAGATTGAATTTCCTTATTAGCATTCATGGTTTATAATAAATAAAAGGAGAGAAGTAATTGCATAAAAATTTTATCTCTGTCAGCTCAGTGGTTGGACTTGTAATTATGAAGCAACCTCTTTTTTTTTTTTTTTTTGTTTGGCTGTGTTTCTTTATTTTATTTATTTATTTTTTTATTATTTTTTTATTGGTTGTTCACAACATTACAAAGCTCATGACATATCATATTTCATACATTAGATTGAAGTGGGTTATGAACTCCCAATTTTACCCCAAATGCAGATTGCAGAATCACGTCGGTTACACATCCACAAGTTTACATAATGCCCAATTAGTAATTGTTGTATTCTGCTACTTTTCCTATCCCCTACTATCCCCCCTCCCCTCCCCTCCCATCTTCTCTCTCTACCCCATCTATTGTAATTCATTTCTCTCCTTGTTAATTTTCCCATTCCCCTCACAACCTCTTATATGTAATATTGTATAGCAATGAGGGTCTCCCTTCATTTCCATGCAATTTCCCTTTTCTCTCCCTTTCCCTCCCATCTCATGTCTCTGTTTAATGTTAATCTTTTCTTCCTGCTCTTCCTCCCTGCTCTGTTCATAGTTGCTCTCATTATATCAAAGAAGACATTTGGTATTTGTTTTTTAGGGATTGACTAGCTTCACTAAGCATAATCTGCTCTAGTGCCATCCATTTCCCTGCAAATTCTATGATTTTGTCATTTTTTATTGCTGCATAGTACTCCATTGTGTATAGATGCCACATTTTTTTTTATCCATTCATCTATTGAAGGGCATCTGGGTTGATTCCACAGTCTAGCTATTGTGAATTGTGCTGCTATGAACATCGATGTGGCAGCATCCCTGTAGCATGCTCTTTTAAGGTCTTCAGGGAATAGTCCGAGAAGGGCAATAGCAGGGTCAAATGGTGGTTCCATTCCCAGCTTTCCCAGGAATCTCCAAACTGCTTTCCAAATTGGCCGCACCAATTTGCAGTCCCACCAGCAATGTACAAGAGTACCCTTTTCCCCACATCCTCGCCAGCACTTGTTGTTGTTTGACTTCATAGTGGCTGCCAATCTTACTGGAGTGAGATGGTATCTTAGGGTGGTTTTGATTTGCATTTCTCTGACTGCTAGAGATGGTGAGCATTTTTTCATGTACTTGTTGATTGATTGTATATCCTCCTCTGAGAAGTGTCTGTTCAGGTCCTTGGCCCATTTGTTGATTGGGTTATTTGCTATCTTATTGTCTAATTTTTTGAGTTCTTTGTATTCTCTGGATATTAGGGCTCTATCTGAAGTGTGAGGAGAAAAAATTTGTTCCCAGGATGTAGGCTCCCTATTTACCTCTCTTATTGTTTCTCTTGCTGAGAAAAAACTTTTTAGTTTAAGTAAGTCCCATTTATTGATTCTTGTTATTAACTCTTGTGCTATGGGTGTCCTATTAAGGAATTTGGAGCCCGACCCCACAATATGTAAATCATAACCAACTTTTTCTTCTATCAGGCAAAGAGTCTCTGATTTGATATCAAGCTCCTTGATCCATTTTGAGTTAACTTTTGTGCATGGCGAGAGAAAGGGATTCAGTTTCATTTTGTTGCATATGGATTTCCAGTTTTCCCAACACCATTTGTTGAAGATGCTATCCTTCCTCCATTGCATGCTTTTAGCCCCTTTATCAAATATAAGATAGTTGTAACTTTGTGGATTAGTCTCTGTGTCCTCTATTCTATAACATTGGTCCACCCACCTGTTTTGGTACCAGTACCATGCTGTTTTGGTCACTATTGCTCTGTAATATAGTTTGAAATCTGGTATCGCTATACCACCTGATTCACACTTCCTGCTTAGAATTGCTTTTGCTATTCTGGGTGTTTTATTTTTCCATATGAATTTCATGATTGCTTTATCTATTTCTTCAAGAAATGCCTTTGGGATTTTGATTGGCATTGCATTAAACCTATAGAGAACTTTTGGTAATATCGCCATTTTGATAATGTTAGTTCGGCCTATCCATGAACAGGGTATATTTTTCCATCTTCTAAGGTCTTCTTCTACTTCTCTCTTTAGGGTTCTGTAGTTTTCATTGTATAAATCTTTCACCTCTTTTGTTAGGTTGATTCCCAAGTATTTTATTTTTTTGGAGGATATTGTGAATGGAGTGTTTTTCCTCATTTCCGTTTCAGAAGTTTTGTCACTGATATACAGAAATGCCTTTGATTTGTGCGTGTTGATTTTATATCCTGCCACTTTGCTGAATTCATTTATTAGTTCTAATAGTTTCTTTGTAGATCCTTTTGGGTCTTCTAGGTATAGAATCATGTCATCCGCAAATAGTGATAATTTAAGTTCTTCTTTTCCTATTGTTATGCCTTTAATTTCCTTTGTCTGTCTAATTGCTCTGGCCAGTGTTTCGAGAACTATATTGAATAGAAGTGGTGATAGAGGGCATCCCTGTCTTGTTCCAGATTTTAGAGGGAATGCCTTTAACTTTTGTCCATTCAGAATGATGCTAGCCTGAGGCTTAGCATAGATAGCTTTTACAATGTCAAGGTAAGTTCCTGTTATCCCTAGTTTTTCTAATGTTTTGAACACAAAGGGGTGCTGTACTTTGTCGAATGCTTTCTCTGCGTCTATCGAGACGATCATATATGGTTCTTATCTTTAAGTCTATTGATGTGGTGAATAATATTTATTGATTTCCGTATATTGAACCATCCTTGCATCCCAGGGATGAATCCTACTTGATCCTGGTGCACAATTTTTTTGATGTGTTTTTGTATCCGATTTGCCAGAATTTTATTGAGGATTTTTGCATCTAGGTTCATTAGAGATATTGGTCTGTAGTTTTCTTTCTTTGAAGTGTCTGTCTGGTTTCGGAATCAGGGTGATGTTGGCCTCATAGAATGAATTTGGAAGAGCTCCCTCTTTTTCTATTTCCTGAAATAACTTGAAAAGTATTGGTATTAATTCTTCTTTAAAGGTTTTGTAAAACTCCACTGTATACCCATCTGGTCCTGGGCTTTTCTTGGTTGGTAGTCTTTTGATGGCTTCTTCAATTTCATCCATTGATATTGGTCTGTTCAAATTGTGTGTATCCTCCTGACTCAGTCTGGGCAAATCATATGACTTAAGAAATTTATCGATGTCTTCACTATCTTCTATTTTATTGGAATATAGGTTTTCAAAATAATTTCTAATTGTCTTCTGTATTTCTGTAGCATCTGTTGTGATATTGCCTTTTTCATCCCGTATGTTAGTAATTTGAGTTTTCTCTCTTCTTATCTTCGTTAGCATGGCTAAAGGTCTGTCGATCTTATTTATTTTTTCGAAGAACCAACTTTTAGTTTTGTTAATTTTTTCAATAGTTTCTTTTGTTTCAATTTCATTGATTTCCGCTCTGATTTTAATTATTTCTTGCCTTCTGCTACATTTGCTGTTGTTTTGCTCTTCCTTTTCTAGGGCTTTGAGATGAAGTGTGAGCTCATTTATTTGTTGTTTTTTTCTTTTTTTGAGGAATGACCCCCAGGCGATCAATTTTCCTCTTAAAACTGCTTTCATTGTGTCCCATAGATTCCGATATGTTGTGTCTGTATTTTCATTTATCTCTAAGAATTTTTTGATTTCCTCCTTTATGTCTTCTGTAACCCATTGATCATTCAGTAACATATTGTTCATTTTCCATGTGATGCAGGATTTTTCCTTCCTTCTTTTATCATTGATTTCCAGTTTCATTCCATTATGATCAGATAAAATGCATGGTATTATCTCCACCCCTTTATATTTACAGAGGGTTGCCCTATGGCATAATATATGGTCTATTTTTGAGAAGGATCCATGTGCTGCCGAGAAAAAAGTATATCCATTTGATGATGGTTGATATATTCTATATATGTCAGTTAAGTCTAGGTTATTGATTGTGGTATTGAGTTCTATAGTTTCTTTATTCAACTTTTATTTGGAGGATCTGTCCAATGGTGAGAGAGGTGTGTTGAAGTCACCCATAATTATTGTGTTTTCGTCTATTTGATTCCTGAACTTGAGGAGAATTTGTTTTATGAATATCGCAGCGCCATTATTTGGTGCATAAATATTGATAATTGTTATGTCTTGTTGGTGAATGGTTCCTTTTAACAGTATATAGTGTCCTTCTTTATCCCTTTTGATTAACTTAGTCTTGAAGTCGATTTTATTCGATATGAGGATGGCCACCCCTGCTTGCTTACGAGGACCGTGTGCGTGGTATATTTTTTCCCATCCTTTCACCTTCAGCCTGTGTATGTCTTTTCCAATCAGATGTGTCTCCTGGAGGCAGCATATTGTTGGATTTGTTTTTTTAATCCATGATACCAGCCTATGTCCCTTTATTGGAGAGTTTAAGCCATTAACATTCAGAGTTACTATTGATATATGGTTTGTACTTCCATCCATGTTTGATTATTTATCCTTTTTTTAAAAAAAAAATTTAGTTTGTTTCTCCATGATTATCTTTCCCCTCACCCTCTGTCTTTACCGAGGTACTTCCCACTGATGGTTTTGGTTATTGTTTTTCATTTCTTCCTCGTGTAGCGTTTTGCTCAAAATGCTTTGCAATGCTGGTTTTCTGGCTGCAAATTCTTTTAACTTTTGTTTATCATGAAAGATTTTTATTTAATTGTCATACCTGAAGCTTAATTTTGCCGGATACAGAATTCTTGGTTGGCATCCATTGTCTTTCAGTGTTTGAAATACATTGTTCCATGACCTTCTTGCTTTCAGTGTCTGTGATGAAAAATCTGTTGTTAATCTTATTGGTTTACCCCTGAATGTAATCTGTCTCTTTTCTCTTGTAGCTTTTAATATTTTCTCTTTGTTCTGTATATTGGATATCTTCATAACAATGTGTCTTGGCGTTGGTCTACTGTGATTTTGTGTGTTCGGTGTCCTGAATGCATCTTCAATTTGTATATCTGTTTCCTTTTTTATTTCTGGAAAGTTTTCTGTAATTATTTCATTCAGCAGGTTACTCATTCCCTGGGTTTGAATCTCTGTGCCTTCTTCTATCCCGATGACTCGTAAATTTGGTTTTTTTATGTTATCCCATAACTCTTGGATGTTTTTCTCGTGATTTTTTACCAGCCTTTCTGAGTTGGCTAGACTCTTTTCAAGATGATATATTTTGTCTTCAGTATCTGACGTTCTGGCTTCTACTTGCTCCACTCTGTTAGTGATACTCTCAATTGAGTTTTTAATTTGGTTTATCGTTTCCTTCATTTCTAGAATTATTGTTTGATTATTTTTTATAATCTCTATCTCCTGATAAAGATGCTTAACTTCTTCTTTTATCTGTTTATGTAACTCATTCTCAATGTGTTCTTTTGCTGCTTGAATTTGCTGTCTCGTATCCTCTTTAAGGTTCCATTCCATCTGTCTAAGGTGTTCCTTGAGTTCTTTATATGAACATTTTTCCGATGACTCTAGGTCCTCCTGAATATTTAGGCTGTCCTGCATTGTTTGTACTCCTTTTCTTCCTTGCTTTTTGAAGCTGCTCATGTTACTTCTTGTTCTGTTTGACTGCTGAGTTACTGTTTACTCCTATAAATTTATTTGATGCTTGGGAGGAAAGGTATTAGAAGGGAAGGGAAGAAGTCACCAAAGAGAATGAGAGTAAGCAGGTAGAATTCAAGGAAGGGGGGATAAGATAATTGAAAAGAAATGAAAAGACAAAAGAAGAAAAAAATAGGAAATAAAAAAAGAAAAAGAAAAAAATTTATAAAAAAAGAATAAAACAAAAATTAAAATTAAAATTGGAAGAAAAAAAATTTTTTTTAAATTGTAAAAAAAAAAAAAATTTAAAAAACAAGAAAGAAAAATGAAATGAAAGAAAACCCCAAATCAAAATCAAAAAAAGAGAAAAGAAAAAAGAAAAAAAAAAAAAACACTAATAAATGCAGTCTTAGAGTTTGATTAACTTCTCTTCCAGTAGGTGGCGTTGTGCCCACCAGGCCAAGTTTCTCCTGTCAATACGCGGGAACCAATCACTCTGCAGCAGCTCCTCCTCCCAGACTGGGCGAGTCTCCAATCCTGAGTGCCTAGGGCCTCCTCTTGTGTCTAGTCACTTCCCCACTTTTCCTCTAGCCAGGCCCCTCTCACGGTGCCGCTCACCACAATACTGGGTACACGCCAGGTCTGCTGCTCCCGGGAGCCCTGTTTTCATGGACGATTGGGCACACTCTCCCAGATTGCCTGTCTCTCAGACCCTAAGTTTGTGGAGCTTAGGGCTGAGAATCCTCAGCAAATTTTACTTGCCCTCCGGTAGCCACGCCCCGGTAGCTGGTGCACGAGACCTCAGCTGTCAGCTCTGGTGGGAGTGGTATTTCCGCGCCGCGGGTCCCTCGCCACCTCTAATTCCCTCGGTCTGGCTACCGCGCTCACGGGAGAGCTGGGAGGGGCCCTTAAGGTTTCCCCGATGTGTGGAGAGGGAAGGCTAGGGGATTACACACCTGTAGCCGCAGGATTCAATGAAGTTATCTCCTCCGCCGCAGTCTGATGACGTCAGTTCTCTGCCATGGTGGTATCTCTTGCAAAATGAAACAACCTCTTATATGTCAAAGAAAAAAAGACCTTTTTTCCACATTGTTGATTTGATGATGATGATGATGATGATGATGATATGCTCTTTGCATTTTTATCTCCTTTCTTAAATCTATTGTTGTTACAATAAGAATATTCTTTGGAATATTTATGGTAATATCATTCATATATCTTCCAACTAACTCAGATCTTTGAAAGGTTAGTCATGCCAAGAAGAAAATATTCAACTTAGGAAAAACTCAGGAATATTAGCAATACTTGTCTCAGGACTCAAGATTTCTTTCCAGCAGAGATCTGAATTTTTAAAAAATCTAATGCACTGAAATCAAAGAGAAAAATCTTCCCCTTCCATTCTTTTGAATAAGTTTTAAAATTGATTTCTTTAATAAAAAATTTGATAAAAATTAATTACCTTTACCCTCTCCTAGAACATCACTAGCTCTTCAAAAAGTGACCTCCTTTCTTCAAATCTCCATCTGATTTCTCTGCCTGAGAGCTCTAAATTATCCTTTACTTCAGTTCAACTGAAAAGCAACTTTCATCAAATAATCAGTAAAACTCACCTACCTAACTTCAAGTCACAATAATTTTTCTCAGTTATACAGAGGAAGAAGAGGTTACTTTAGGAAGGATTTTGGAGTTTGTGGAAGCCTATATCTTTGTGTAAGACATGCTACATCCTGCTTGATACAGGTAAAAAAAGAAATGACTGCCACATTCATTTGTGTGATGTCAACCTAAGCTTTCCATGTGTCTTTATGTAGAGTTTGTCTATGACCAAGTTGTGAAAAAGATGAAGGGCTTCTCTACTTGACCTTTTTAGTCCATATTTCTTCATTTCTTTGTTCATGTCCCCAAAACACTGAAAACATTCATGCTGCCATGTCTCTGCTCTAGGTCGATTGATCCTATTGTGTTTCCTGAATGTTTACAGCAGAGACTGCTCACCAACAACCAGCCTTTTCCCTCCGAAAAACATTCCAGCCTCCCTTGCAGTTCACTAAGATCATGTGATGTGACTGAATTCCTGCCAATGGAATGTGAGCAACACAAATTGCTTCTTGTCCTTGGAGGGTACTTACAAACTTCTTCACACTTGGATCCCCGCCATGCTCTTCCTTTCCCTTTATGTGTAGAAAGTGTCTGGGACTCTCAATTATCACTTACAGATAGTTACTTTTCTTAATGAGTTTTCATTTTTCAAAATCCTAAGCATCTCAGTCTTCCCTGAATGTTTTTTGGGATGGGCACATACTCTTGTTGGAAAGTAGAAAATCAATCTAATCAATTTTATTCTACTCAAGAAAATGAAATATGGGCAATGTTAATGCCCATTAGCATTACTCCATTACTTTTTTGGAGGCATCTTCAATGGGCAAGTGATTCTTTGATTTTTGTTTGTCTTATTCATTTTTTATAGTGTTTTAGGGTAAACTTTAAATAATAATATGTCATTTATTTTAAGTCTATGGCATTTCATACTAAATTTACTAGAGCATATGGAATTTATTTTCTTGGAAAGTAATGCAGATTTTAGTATAAACCTTTTGTAGTCATAGTTTGCTAAATTTGCATTATTCTTGTACGACACAGAAAAATGTTATAAAATTTATGATGCAACTTAGAACAATTTAGGCTTCTAAAAATAATTTGGATCTATCAGAATTGGTAATATCAGGTTAATAATATTATGTAAAGTTCATTAGTCCAATTAAAATAGTCTTGGTAGTTTTAAATTATTTTTCTTTAACAAGTAATAGATTCACATGATTCAAAATGGAAAAAGGATATGCTGAAAATTCTTTCTTCTTCTCAACTCACTTTAAGCCATTCAGTTTCCTTCTCTAGAGGTGATACATATTACATACATATGTGAATATCTGCAATCAGATTTGTATGTATTCTTAAGATTTTTTGCTTATTAGCTGCATATAAGTATATAGTTTATTTTCTCTTATTTACACAAATAGCAGCATACTAACAAATAACATCTAATTCTTATTTTTTATTGCTTCATTGAACTTATTTAATCCCATTAAAAAGTGAACTACATTGTTTTCAGTCTACATATGATGTTATCAATTTCTGTGAATGACCTTGTACTGTCATTTAAAGTTTCTATGGAGCTGCATATATTCTTAGTTTTCTGTATGTCTAGTACATCAAATGTCACTTTGAGTAAAATCAGAGACAAACAACAACCTGAGAAAATGTTTTAAGTCACACCAGAGACCAGGAAGAAAACAAGCAACCCAATTAAAAATATGAAATAAAATAAAAGCAAATAATACCAACAGTTAACAGAAAACTATGTAGAGTTGACTTTTAAACAAAAATATGCTTAAATTACTTTTTAAAAAATAAACAAATGAAAATTATACAGAGATATTATCTTTTACTTCTCAGGCTGACCATATCAGAAAGAATTATTTTAGAAAAATGATTTGGAGTAGGTATTTTTGATGAACAGAAAATTATTTTATTTAATCACTGAAGGCTTTAAAGTGAAATTTTTACATATACTCCACTAAATATATATTCTTTTCCTTTCTCATATGCAGCAATATCTAGCCATGTGACTGAATTACTGCCAATGAGATATAATAATGGTAATTCAAAGAGAATTCCCTTAAAGCAGATAATCACCTATGAGGCTCCTTTGTCCTTTATTATTTTGGTTTTTTTTTTCCATATGGAATGCAGAATGCTTCAATAACCCTGCTGGACTATGAGGTGACTTTGAGAATGCAAATTACTATGATAGAACAGAAAGGTACAATGAACCTGAATTTCTGAGGATTTCACAAGGCAACTTTACCAGCTGTGTATACCTACCTCTAATATCTAATACCTCAGATAATGAACCCTTCATCTCCATGATTTATTAATGTACCCTTAAGATTTATCATCCCCACACTCTGAGAAAATTATTTTAATTAAAAAAAAAAATAAATAAATAATCCGGTTTGGGGTTGTGGCTCTGCAGTAGAACACTTGCCTCGCCCATGTGAGGCCCTGGGTTCGATCCTCAGCACCACATGAAAATAAATAAATAAAATAAAAGTAAAAAAATAAAGATTAAAAAATGCTATTTAAAAACTCAGAAAATTTTTTGCTTGGGTCCAATGAGCTTAATTCCCTTGGGGACAACCATGGAATTTATTGGGCACACAGTCTCTGCCACACTGTTCCAGGGCTAGAGGAAGGAACAGTGGCCTCCTTTTTTTTTTGGACTAACACAAAGCATTAAGTGGGGAAGTGATGCCTGACTTTCCTAAATTGCTTCTCCCAGCCTGGAACTCCTACTTTGTTAGCCACTGTGTGAGGGTGATTTGGTCTGCAGGAGGTGAGGCAGTAGGATCAAAACCAGCCTCAGCAAAAGCAAGGTGTAAAGCAACTTGAGGAGACCCTGTCTCTAAATACCGTACACAATAGGGCTGGGGATGTGGCTCCGTGCCCAAGTGCCCAGAGTTCTACCCCCAGTACTGCAAAAAAAGAAATGCTGGTGGTCTTCCCCTTTGGGGTACTGGGAAGACAGCCGATCTTTTCAGCTGCACCCAGAGCTTGAGCTTCTGTCATGTTGAGGTAGAGGCTGGGCAAAAAGCTGTGGTTCAGGTCTCCCAAAATATCTCTATATTTACATTGATTCTACAGGAGTTTTAAATAAGTATTTCTTAATTTTACGTATGCTCTTAGGAAAATTTCCTGAAATTTTAAATGACTGCTTTTTTTTTAGAAAAAAATAATTTTTGTCAGTTGTTTTTGGGGAAAGAGCATGCAGACTTCCTTGTGCTGGTGATGTTCAGGAACTGTTTCTCCCTCATCCTTTATTTTATTTTATTTACTTTTTTTGTGTGTGTGTGTGTGTGTTTTATTTATTTTTAGATATTTTTTATTTTAATGATTTTCATTCCAATAATTTGCTTATTATGTTCAAAATCATGATTCATTTTCTTTTTATTCCTTTAGCTTTTTCAGCACTTATGTAAGAGTTTTGCCTTTTTCTGCTTCTTGGTGGGTTTTAGTAACCCATCTTTCCTTTCCTTCATTCATTTGCTCTTCTTCATATAGAAGACCAATATAGTAAATTACTTTGAAAAATCAGGGTTAAATATTTGATCTGAAACTCCATCTATTTCTCATGATTTAGTTTTCTCAGTGTATTCTGCCACTGTTTTTTTTTTTCTGTTTCTTTTCTTGATCTTTCATATACTATGTTGGCATAAATTGCATGATGGTACTCTTTTTACTTTTCATTTGTGATGGAGAAAAGTTTCTTCTGAATAAACTATTTACATGTGGTTTATGTATGGGAGGGATCAAGATCATGAATTGGTCTAGAAGGAATTTTCCATATAAACTACTTTTGTATGAGTTCCTTTAGCTTTTAGTGTCTCACCAATGAAACCAGAGAGCTGTGGGATTTTAAACAATGCAGTTTTTCTTTTCCCTCACTGATTCATTCCTCTCTGAATTTTCCATGGAAGTATGGCTTTTTGTGGTGATTGTTTAGCTCTTTTACTTCTCAGAACAAAACCTATTTTCAAATTTCCTGTCACTAACCTGTATATTCTCTTCTTGCAGAAATTATTTAGGTCCCCCCACCCCCTCAGGATATGCTCCTCCGTTTTAAGAAGTCTGCTTTGTCTAAGACTCCTATAACTCAGGAAACAATACCAAGAATCAACAAATGAGATAGCATCAAGTTAAAAGGCACAACAAAGAAACCAATTAACAGAGTGAAAGACTGCCTACAGAAAGGGAGAAAATCTTTGCCAGCTACTCTCCCTTCAATGCACAGATCTCTACCTCAGGCCAGAGATGATCTAGAGATTTTGTATGTGTGCTGAGGCCTTCGGTTCCTACGGGGCCCACTGTGGTCAGCACTGTCTTGCTGGTAGGAGTCATGGGGCTTTGCCCCACATGGGTTTTCACTATTGAAGGGTTTCAAATCTAAGGTCTGGACTTAAAACTTATCTCTCCCTCCTCCAAATGGGAGTCATCTTTCTTCATGCTGGGATGCTTGAAGTTCACAGAGAGGTGACATGAGCAACTCTTTCCTTCCTGCCTTCTTTAATAGGTTTTTCATTTTATTTTACTAAAGCAGGCACTGTCTTATTAGGTCTCTCACCTGATTTCCCTACCTCTTTATTAAGCATGTTGGTGCGTGAATAGCTCTGCAGCATGGTGTCAGGAGAAATTGCCAGAGGATATTACTCAGCCGTCATCTTGCTCCACTTCATTTATTAAGGGTTCTTACGGGATTATATGAATGCTTTTCAAATGTGTGTGTAATCATATAGATATTGAAAATCATCTCTTCTAGGAAAAATATTTTTACCTGTGGAAAAATACAAGTGACACTGGAGGCAGTCTCTCCAATCCCACCCATCTGCACTCATTTCCTCTCCACTCAACAGTGCTCATAAATTTTAGTAACAGATGCCAAAGCAATTAAAATAATTATTTTGTCTCAAGTATTGGTACCAGTAATTGGTAGTACTTTCATTAAAGTACAGGCATATAATAATACCTGAGTCTACTTTCATTCATATACTAACAGAGTAACAAAATATTTTGTATACTAGTGAGAGATGAAGGTGATGATATTTGGATTAGTCATCTCAGCTTTCTTTTAATATTTATTAACTTGAATATCTGTATGTTTCTGTGTTTATGTTTGTCTCTGTCTCATTACCTTTCCTTCCCCCTTTAAAAGTCCTTTAGGATAATCTACTAAATTAGAATAACTCTTATCAATCTCCTAGAATCTATTTTTAGCTATTATAACTCTTTCCAGAGTGGCTAACATGTGTCAGTAATAGTAGAGAATCCCAACATCAACATTATCCCACCCCTCACACTCCCCATACACAAAATATACTTAGGAATACAAACAGAAAAACAAAGCTGATGAATTAAAGAATCCAGTCTGTAAAGGCTACATACCATAGGGTTCCAATTATGTGACCTTCTGGAAAAAGCAAAAGTATAGATACCTTAAAATTATTGATAATTCTCAGAGGTTTTGAGAAATGGTTAAATGGGTGAAGCTCAAGGTATTTTTTATGGTGATAAATTATTTAACATGATATCTCAATGATAGATACACAACACTATGCATTTGTGAAAACCCATAAAACTTTACAGCATAAAGAGTGAACTTTAATGTATGCAAATCCTGAAAAAAATTAGCTAGCAAGTTGGAAGATCCTTGGAAAGAACACAGACAAGGATGGGAGAATCTAGCTGTGTGACAAATAGATGAAACAGCCTCATTAAGGAAAGTAAGGAGGAAAGATACTGACCCAAGTTAACTGAAAATGAGTGTAGACTGTAAGATTAAAGGCGAAAGAAACTGTACATACAATTCTCGTATCACCACACAGGTATACTGGAATTAACAATCAGGTGAATGTTTGAGGAAGGATGGAACCAGGTTTCTCCCTGTTGGAGCGGAGGTTGCCAGCAAATGGCAGGAGGACAATGAAGTGACACATGGCATCTGATAGCCAGAAAATATGAAAGTACTTAAAATTAAAGTCTGACCTCGTGTGGGAAAAGTGCCATAATTATGATTACTGAGGACAGATTTTTGTGCTCATTTAATATTCACCTATGTTCCAATCCATTATATACCTTTTTCATATTGGGGAAAACATTTCTGAGAGAAAAAAAAAATATTAGAGAACATTGCAATAGTTAAATGTGCCTAGGAATTCTTTAATTAAGCAGTTTTAATGTCTTCCTATGTTTCAATAACATTTCTCTCCTCTAATTCATGTAGTTATCTTCTTGACATTTCCTCTGTTTCCTTATGGATTCTTTAAAAGAGCAATAGACTGTTTTTACTACTTGGCTTCTTAGATTCAGTTACTCTGGAAAGAAGATTCTTTCTCTGCTACCTAAACCAAGAAATTCTGTAGCCAGAATTTGGAGAAATTTCTGGAAATTAGTATGTTTGATGTGCCATAAGATTTTCAGGAGAGAAACTTTGAGAGAATATGATACATTCATTGTTGATGAAATCAACAGATTTCCTTATAGAGAAAACAGGATGTTTTGTCTAATAAAAGTTAATTGTAGTATGTCAAGTTATAGAATGAATAGGACAAAACAGTGAACATTGTATTGCCAGCCAGTGAAATTAAAGAGGGATGGGAGATACCAATTGAAGCATAAATGGGTTTGTGTGTGTGTGTGTTATTGTTGTTTGTTTGTTTTTTTGTTGTTGTTTTGTTTTGTTTTGTTTGTGCTGGGGATTAAACTCTGGGCCACTGGGCCACTGAACCATAACCACATCCCCAGCCCCATTTTGCATTTTATTTAGAGACAGGGTCTCACTGAGTTGCTTAGGGCCTCACTTTTTCTGAGGCTGGCTTTGAACTCTCCATGCTCCTGCCTCAACATCCCAAGCTGCTGGGACTACATGCATGTTCCATGACATCCCACTTAGGCATAAATCTAGAGGCAGAGGAGATTTGTCTCATGGGCTTTTCACTATTTATTTATTCTAATTACTCGGGATTATTTGTAGCATAAATGAGAACTAGAATTAACATCAGATGGAAATTGTGCTTTTATTTTTAAAAATTCCAGATCCTTAAATTATTTACACCCACTGATTGTTATATGTGGGGGGCCAGCATTAATTCTTTTACATAAGAACCCATGAATAGTTATAGCATTGAGTGTCCACCTCAAGCACCCTTGAGAAGATGAGAATAAATGATGCCCAGCCTTCCATGTCCTCAAACCTTTCCTGTCTGGATACATTCAGCCTGTCTCTAGCTGCCAGCGCCTATACTTCTACATAAAGGATTCTCTAACCCAGCAGCTTACAGGCAGGGCCAGCCTGAAGTGCAGGGAATTACTGCCGTTCCCTCACCCCCACATTCATGATGCAGTGACTGACTGGACTCCCTATACCAAGGTTCTACTTCCCTTGCCCCTGGGGTGGATTAGCCTGACATGCTCTAGGGTGGCTTCCAGATTTCTCCTGGAATGTTAAGATCTAGTTTCTTTCAGGGATAACAAATTTAATGATGCACTTTATTGGTTCCATTTCTTCCTATCTTTTCCCTGTCTCACCTTTCCTGGATCTATGGGAGGAGGGTAAAGTTCAGGGCTAAGGTTGGTGTTTAATGGACAGGAACCTCCCTAATAAACTGCTCCCACTCATATATGAAGAAGTCAGTGAAGAACAGGTTCATTTTGACATCATTTTATTTAGAAAAAACTTTTAACTATTTTTCTGTATAGATCCCATTGCCTTCTTGAGATCACTGCATATTCCCTCTAGGTTATTGAGAAAGGTCAGTGCTTTATATGCAGTAGTGTCAACCCCATCATTTGATACTCATATTTCTTCAGTATTTGGGAGTTCTAAATATGAATTCTACCAAAAGAACATTTAACAAAACATCAATTTTCCCTCAGTGTTATTTTTCATAAATTAAATTGTTTATTATTATCAATATTAATATATAAAAGGTCTTAGTAGTCCTAAACATCAATAGGGAAATAAGTGGTTTTTACAATTTGTGTTTAGACATATGCAGATTGAATTTCTGTCCAGATGTTTAAGCATACCCAAGACCTATTTTCATTTCATTTAATGTTTGACAGGAGTTAATCAGAAGTAAAAAGATACAATAAAATAGTATCTCATCTATATTTCCTTTGTATTTTAAGATTCGTAGGGATGGGCTGGGGATGTGGCTCAAGTGGTAGCGCGCTCGCCTGGCATGTGTGCAGCCCAGGTTCGATCCTCAGCACCACATACAAAGATGTTGTGTCCGCCGAGAAATAAAAAATAAATATTAAAAATTCTCTCTCTCTCTCTCTCTCTCTCTCTTTAAAAAAAAAAAGATTCCTAGGGATACTCTGGTGAAATAATAAAATACAATTTGACATATTCTTACAAAATGGTATTTACTTCTCTGCAAAGAATTATAAAAGTAAAGAAATAATTGAGATCTTCTAAAAATACTATCTTCATTTACATTTTTAATTAATGCAGAATGTTTCTTGTAATTTTCTTCTAAAGTAGCATAAATGTCATATTGTCTTAAACAAAGTATAAGAAAACCTAGTGTTGAGATCTTAATCTATAAACAACTCTATAATTTATAAGAACTGGAATTTTGAAGGAGGAGGAGTGGTAGGAAGCATATAATTTTTCAAAACCAGACCATCCACCTACATAATAAATATCACACGTACATTTACAGCTGGACTATAGTAATCTTACCAACCACTATTTTAGCCAGTTTTTACCAGATATTTGCAGAACTAACAGCTCCTGCGTCTTACTAATGACAGGTTCATTGGTTCATGCAAAGTGGAGATCCAGAAAGGCACCTGCCTGTTGCTGTGCCTAGACATAGTGTTTCAAGTGACGGTGCCTATACTATGCTTTCCTGTCTCCCAATTTTGTTTCCCCCTGGCTTTTCCCCATCTTAGGCAGTCTCTTTCCACATGGTTACAAAAATTTTTCTATGATTTCTACAGGTTTACCTTATCCTTAGAAATTTTATTAGAGAATCTACACCAGTCCTTTCAAAGGACTAAGGATTCTGATTGTCCTTGATTGAGTTCCATGCCAATATTCTGGTTGGAACATTGTGTCACTATGGTTGGCTAAAGTAGTATTCATAAAGTATCTCTAAAAAAGAACATTTTACAGTTTGCATTGGGGTACAGACAAAAATATACATACAGAATGAATCCGTGATTGACAAAGTGTTTTCAGAAGAAGTACAATGAAGAAGGTGATGCAGGGTGCCCTGGTGGAGAGTGACTGTGCAACCAATCTAGTCTGGGCTGTAATAGGATTTCTGAAGGAATGACGTTTGAGCTCACATGCAAATGACAAGAGTGCACATTTTAAGCAAAGGAGACAGCAAGTGAAAGGTTCTGGAGCTGGAATCTCCATGACATGTTAGAAGAGTAGAAAGAAATCCAGTATTACTAGAGAATAATGTTCCAAGAGCCACGGTGACAATAGTAAGCTCATGGGTCTTACAGATCATTCTAATGGGTTGATATTTTTACAAGTCCAATGGGCACCCACGTGTGGGTGTTCAGCAAGGATGTGATAATATGTTTTATGAAAAGAGCAATCTTTTTGGGTAAAAGAATATCCAAAAGAAGAAATCTTTTGTGAAAAGAATGTTTTGAATGGGTAGACAAGACTACAGAGGTGTAAAAGAGAAAAGCCAGTTAGAATCATGGAGGCATCGAGGTGAACCAGAACAATTGACTTGTGCGGAGTGACAGAAGGGAAGATGAGTGGAGTGGACTAAGATATACTTTAGATTAAGAAATTCCCAATGAAATAGATGTGAGGGATGCAGGAATGAGGGGAATCATGAATGAGTCCACACAATGTAATTAAATCCTCACAGCAACCCTGCAATTTATCCCTAGCAACACATGAAGAATCTCAAGGCAGTAAAGAGCAGAGAGTGGAAATTTAAAATAGTTTTTGTTGTTTTTATCTAAACACATTCTTTCTGTAATATCACAGAGCTATCAAGGAAAATATACTTTAATAAACTCATAGACTAAGAGTAACAACTTGACTTCAGCCTAGCACTAGCTGAAAGATGCTGAAGCTCTTAGTGATGGCCTCTCACAAGGGGAGAAGATGAGTAGAATGACGTAGCTGTTAAAAGTAGTATGAGAGCTGAGAAAATGGTTTTTCAATATCTTTTAACTATAAATACAGCCTCTCTAATTTTACCAGGAATTCAAAGAATGGATGCTATATTTCCAAAGAGCTCAGGCACCAGCTTTCATGGAATTACTTATGTTGTTTTATGGACCCAACTATTTGCTTGCTCTTTGCAAGAAACATTGGTGTAACTTGACAATGGATATTGTTCATATTGATACAAATAATCTTTGGGGATACATTAGAAAAACCTCAGATATCTAATTAATAGTTAGCACTGCTTAAACATGTCAGTCTCTCCCTCCTTAAATTCTCTTTGTAATTATCCCAGAATAATTAATTTCCGTACAAATGATTCAATTATTACTGACAAAGAGGAGTAACTTAGCCATTTCAATTTCTTTCTATTGAAACAAATAAAATCAAAGGCCCAACCAGCTCTCGTTGTTCTTACAGTCAAAAATCTCTTCCACATCTTTGTTAGTCTCTTGTTTCTTACATATATACCAAAATAATATCACATATAATCTTTATGAAGTCTGTGCATTACAACTTACCTATGGGTCACTGTATTTGTCTGCTGACCTTGTCTAAGTTTCTGAATAAATTCTAGAAAAATCCCACCTGAATCCAAAATTAAATTTCTCAATTAATCCTCATTAAATGCTAGCGCTGTGTTGGATTCCCTCATTTTTTTCTGGCACAAAGCTTTATAAAAATGTATTTGTTTCATAAGGAAATAAAGTTACAACATGAAATTCAGATTTATTTAAGAATTTAAACCTTGTGATGGAAAAATAGAGAAGCTTTAGTCTCCAGAAAGTGGAGGCCAAAGTATCTGAACACAGCAAGACATTGACAATGCGGCCAACTTGATGAACAAACTCATGGAATTCATCTAATACACTTCCAAGTATTAGAAAACTTGACAATGCCTTAATCATACTGAACCTTTAATCCCCCAAACTCACATTTTTTTTAAATAACCAGAATATTGGGAATCATACTTTATCATAATCACACTGAAGTCAATAAATCAACCAAACAACACTTAAGTTTGATTCTTTTTTTTTTTTTTTTTTTTGCAAAGGGAGAAAGGAAAGAATGGAGAGAAGAAGAGAGGAAGGCAGGAGGGAGGAGGGAGACATAATTCAAGCCTACAGGCTAGAGAAGATGAAGTGTTTAAAAGTAAATGTTTTTAATGTGCACTTAAAAACTGAAAATTCAAGCTTTCTGATTTGTTGTAATTTAGTCAGAATACCATCACATGAAACATTGGAATCCATAGGTTCTGATAGCTCAGTGTTCTGAGACAAAATTCTGAAAGTAACGCAAACACTTCATATGATTGAATAAAGTCAAACCCTGTCACATTATGTTATTCTTTTTAGTTTTACATATTTTTATTTGGAAGTTGAGTTCAACAAACTAAAGCTACAAGTGGAAGGAATTTGCAAACATCACATCAGAACCTGACAAATATATGGACTGTGTTCAGCTAAAGAATGAGCTGTGCCAATGCATTTAATCAATGCCTCCATCTAGTCAAGGTGCTATTTTATCCAAATGTATTCCATTTCAGTGAGCAATGCAAATAAAAGGAAACCATTCTTGGTTCTGACGATGTATGTAACATTTTGTTTTTTAAAGTTTAATTTCTAAACTAGTTATTTTTTCTTAATGAATTAACTGGTGAATTTTGTGTCTAGGAAGGGTGACACCACACTTAGGTGCAAAGAAGTATCTACATAGGCCTGTGCTTCTCTTTTAGGCCCCACTTTTCCCACATTGGATCCATCTGAAAGTTTATGCACACATGAGGGTGTACTCACTCATACACAATGATACATATCTTAAGAGTAATGAGTAAGGTGACTCTGATCTTTTAATTTAAAAAAAGGAGAATTAGTAGTTAAAATATTTCCTTCAATATTTATAGACTTCTAGAATCTTGTGACTCCAGAGGCAACTGTATCTCTAAGGCAGATATTCCATGAAAGCATATTCTAGGCTAACATAAAGCAGGACTTTTTATTAATAGAGTGGTGAAAACCTATTACTCCTGGGGTAAAAGTGTGGGGAGAAATAGAGTGATGTCCCATAGCACAGTGTAGCATTTTCACTTGGGTGAGATTTCCCAGTTTTCACTATGGACCCTGATCCCCTCATTTACTCTGACATTGACTAAGTAATTCAGACTATAGATATTGACAAAGCCCTTTCACAGAACTACTTGCTCTGCCTTTGAGCAAAGTGATAATTCTCCCTGACCTGATCACCCCTAATGAAAGCAATTTCAAACAGCACCACATCTCTGAATAGGAAAATTAGCCTCTTTAGGTCAAAACACATTTAAATTCATTGAGACAAAATATACCTTCAAATTTATAAACGAGAAATGTTTAACTAATTAAGGGATATCATTACCATGTCATCCTTTACTGTTTGAAAATGACAAACTAGCAAAGTTAATCATAATGCAATCAGTGATGGTTGGCTTCATTCTATATTAGAGAGACATAATGCAAATCAGAGAGGTTCCAAGAGAAGTTAATGAAAGAATTCCACTTAGCACAGAAGAGAAATGAAAAATGACTTCTTAAATATTCATTATGAAGTAACTGTGCTAAAACTATCTTTGCTACTTTAGTTCAAAATATTCAAAATATTCATAATAATTATTCTAGACTACATGCTAGACACAGTGCAAGGCAACTAATGATAATGTTATATTTAATCTTCACAAGAATCTTATTAATTGGGGATTATCACCTTTGAAAAATGAGGAAAAAAAAAACTTGAGTCACTAAATTACTTGCCCAAGATCAACCAACAATACCTGACAGAAAAGAAATGAAAATCAGAGTTCTGAATCCCTTATAAGATAACCTTGCAGCTTTTGCATGTCTTGCCCCAGTTAATTTTTTTTGTTCTTTTTGTTCTTAGCCCTGGCTAATTTTCTAATTGTATTTACAAAAATTAAGCAGTGTGGAAGACCTAGCCCACACAGTATTTTCTGCTTTTGATTATAACATTTATTTCCTTGAAAAAACAGGAAGTCTATCGTCATTCATCAATTTATTAAACACCTTTGCATCCATTATCTAATATGTGCCAGGTATAGAGTTTAAGTACTAGAGCTAAAACAATGAATAAGGTATCATCTAAGAAGGAAATAATTATAGCTTTATTCATTTAATAGCATATATATTTGTGTTATTAAAATTTTCTTTCCTATATGCTATGCCCAAAGTATCTCTAAGGATTACCAAAAAAGAATTTGTATTAAATATTTTGTCAAGTCTTTTGGCTATAAGAAATTACAACAGATTACTTGCCTTTCAGTACTATTATATCTACAAAATAATGTCAGATCATCTCCAGTCGATATCATCATTGTGTTAAATAAATTACTTGAAAGAACCAAGAATTTCCCAATCCATTAGCATTTCTCTTGAGACTAAGCTTTTTGAAAGTAATTACTAACTAAATTTATCAAAGTTGTGCCCTCAGATCCTTGATTTTAAAACTGAAAAGACACTCCATCACCCCCTACTCTGGTGTACCTTCCTAGCATTCATTTGAGCTGAGCTGTCCTGAGGGAAATGTACAAGATAGGAGTAGAAACAAAGTGAGAAATACATTGCAGCCAATTACTATGTAGAGATTGGTATAGTATAGTGGTATATCTTTAGAAAAATGATCATATTAAGTCCTGCTAAAAATTACCACTTTTGCATCATTTTCTAGTCTAGAGTCATCTTTTTTCAAAGTGATCCTATATTGCTGGGCTATGTTCTGTGTCTTACCATTTTGGACCTTTAACAATGCATTTTAATGATCAATTTGTGCATATTAAAAATGCTTCTGATAAGAGAATAATATAATGATCATAAGTTATCAAATATGAGAGTCAGGATAAGCAGTGCATATCTGAAATCATAGTATTTACCTAAGACTATAGAGAGAAGTACAGAAGGAAGAAACAATGTTTTACAACTTCTTTGAGTTAATGTTGTAGCAACTAAATGGTGGGATGCATCAGTATATGAAAATGTTTATCACTTCTTGGGTCTGTTAATCTTTAGCTACTGTCATATTCATGTTTTTATAAGCATTTCTTTTACTTGATTTCCAATCTCAGGATAATTTCTCAACATCTTAAAAGTTATAACTTGGAAAGGACATTTATAATAGGGGTTGGTTTTAATTATCTCCTTAGAATTTTGTATCACGAATATGTTTATATTTCTATTTTTCTTCTGTATTTCATTCTTAGAAGCAAAACTATGCAGCTTCTTACTAGTTTAGATTGTCATAATGATATGTCATTAGTAGGTAGGCATATTTTATAGAGTCAACTGGATAATTTTCAAACTGGTAAAAAAGGAAGAAAACTTCAAAAACAGTAAGAATATATAAGCATTCAAGTTTCCAATATATTTCTAGCCTATAAATTCATATGATCTTTCAAATTTTTCCTTTATTTAATTTAATATAGGATTTGTTCTACTTCCTCTCTGGTTTCTAAAATCAGTCATATCTAAGTCTGGTGAATTTTCAATTTTACAACCTGTCCTCCTAAATGTATAGACATTGTTTTTTTATTCCATAATTATATTAGTTTTCTATAGCTGCTTCCACAAACTATCACAAACTTAAGGACTTAAAATAACACACATTTATTTCTTCACAATTCTGTAGGTCAGAAATCTGAATGGTCTCAGAGGACTCTTCTCTGGGTCTTATAGGTCATCAGAAATCTACCAACCTGGACTCTTGGCTAGAGATTCTGAGGGAGAATTTGCTTCCAGACTCATTCTAGTTGTCAGCAAAATCAAGTGCATGCAGTTGAAGGACTGTAATCCCTGTTTCTTTGTAGACTGTCAGCTGGTGGCTGCACTTAGTTCCTAGAGGTCACTCTGCACATGGGCTCTACATGGCCAGTGATGGCACATGGACTTCTTTTCACCCTTGGAATATTTTTGCAGTTCCCTACTGCTACATATCTTTTGTCTTCAGTCAGAGAAAGTTCTGTTCTTTCAAGGACTCATTGATTCGTTCAAGCCTAACTGTATAATTTAGGGTAATCTCCTTACTTTAAGTTTAGTAATATAATTACATGAACAAATTCCCTCTGTCCGTGTTTGGGCTCTAGGACTCACACAAGTGACAGTTCCCTTCATGAGCCTTCAGTCTCCCACTGGGACTTACACCTTTGGCTTCCCTGGTTCTTAGCATTTCAGACACTGACTGAATTAATATCACTATCTTTCCTGGTTCTCATTCTTTGAGAGAGTATACTGTGAGACTTCTTGCCCTCCATAGTCCTGTGAGTCAGTTTCCATAACAAATTTTCCTGTATATTGATTATGTTTCCCTGAAAAACCCTGGCTAATACAGCATCTTTGGGAAACATTAATCTGTCTACGATAGCAATACACTACTTATTTTTCACAGTTTAACATCCTTGAAATAGGATGAATCTTAAAATCAGTGATGTGTCATATTCTAATTGGCAACAATGTCCCCCTTGTTCTACCTAATATAGTAATACATATTACCATAAAATGTAAGTCTATGGATTATAATAATTTATTTTATGCTACTCTGAATTATAATGGGAGCACAAAATCATGAGAAATCCTGAATAAAAGACAATTTTCCTTCTAGGAAAATTGACAGCTGAAATAAATAACTCACAAAATAAATCTGAATTGACAATATATATATACACATTTCAACTTTAATTTTAATCAAAGAAAATAATTTTTAAAAAACTAATTTTTTCAGGGGCTGGGGTTACATAGCTCAGCATTAGAGCACTTGCCTAGCACTTGTGAAGCAATAGATTCCATTCTCAGCACCACATTAAAATAAAAAAAGATATTGTGTCCAACTACCACTAAAAATTAATTTAAAAAAAACTAATTTTTTCAACTACAAAAATGGCAAAATACCAAATACATGGTATCCACCAGTTATGAGAGTAAAAGAGAATCGATCTGGAGATAAAAACACTTTTGGAAGCCAGTTTTTTAATGTTTCCTAACATTTAAAAGTCTTTAATTATTTTGACTCTAGGAATTCTTGCCACAAAAATATTCAAAGACTTGTGCAAAGACATGTACCTTTATTCCATGTGTATATGCATATGTATTACATATATCACTGCGTCTATATTAAGAATATCTATATATTTCAAACTTCCACTTGCACCGCTACCACCATTGCTGCTGCCTCTGATTCCGCTGCTGCCAGACTGAGGTCACCTGGAGGTCTTCTTTCTGGGTGCTGCTGCCACAGAAGAAACCACTGCCCCAGATGCAACTGAAGCCAACACTGCTGCTGACCCCTGGAGTTGCCTGGTGTCGCTTCCCCCACAGCTGCATTTGCAGCTGCCACTGCAGCCACTACTACTGCTAACCTGCTGCCTGCTGCTAACAACTATCACCACTACTGCTGTCACCATGGCCTAGAGGACTGCTTTGGGGAGGCTTCAGGTTTGGTTGCATGTGTGCACCCATTTTGGGACACCAGCCAGGGCCGGGGGCTCAGGTACCAGCAGGTTTACTATCACAAGAGCTTCTGTCTGGGGACTCCAAATGGGACCTGCAGGTTTAATGTGGGGTGTTTGTAGGTTTGGAGGAGCCTGAGTTCTTCCTGATGAGAGTGCTGGGAGTCCTTGTCTTGCTGCTGTGTCTTGGAGTTGCTCGTTTGCATGAGTGTATCCTTGGTGGTCTCTATGTAGGTAGGAGCAGCATTGAGATCTTGGGACTGCAGCATGACTGAGCCTGAGGTATCTGAGGCCCAGATTGGTGGATAGAGACTGGGTTTGTGAGGGCTGATCTGGGATTGGTGATTCTGAAAGACATCAGAGACAGGGCTGAGACACCATTGAACATGGACAGAGATAGTTTGACTTTCCAGCAAGATTTATTTATTTATTTTTTTGATTCACTAATCTCTCTACCATATTTGGAACAGGATGTTTTTATGTATCAGTGTGTAGAGGGCAATGATTTATGAATGGTGTTTTGCATTTTTGTTGTATTCTTATGTATTTAATTTTTTCTCTTTGTTCACATTCTTCCTCTCTCTTGTGTATTTCCTTTCCAATTTTTCTTTTCTCCAACCAACAGCCAGTCTCTGTCAGCTCCTCTTCCACTCTTCCTGTGAATTTTTACTTCTAGCTTCTCTCTTCCTCCCTCATGAATATTGCATGTTACACTACCTCTGTTTTCTCTCATCCACCATCTGAAATTATAAATCTTTTAAACGAATTTTCTGTCTGTAGCATAGATAGTTATTGAAGTCATCATTTTGGTTTAATGCAAGAAAGCAGTAGACACCTTAGTGGGAGTTATCAGGTTTAATAAGGCTATATACTGTGTACACAGGGTGCTGTTGATATTGAAGTAAAGGTGAAATGCTAGAAAACCTTCAGGGACAATATAGGTCTACAGGGTAGAATTTATCCTGCCTTAGATCCATATTTCTAGATAGGAAAACACACTAAAACATGAAAAAAAACAAGGGAATAAAGTGCCCCCAAACTAACCAAGATGCTTCAAGAAGATCTGATAATATAGTAGAAAAACATCTGATAATATAGTAGAAAAATGTTCAAGAAGGAGTTCAGATTGTACATAGTTAAAGTGATATGTGAAGTAAAGAATAGTACAAGGACTGAAATCAAATAAAAAATACAGGAAGTGAAAGACCACTTCAATACAGAGTTAGAGATTGTGGCAGGGGTGGGGGTGGAGGAAGCAGAAAGAAATCCTAGAAGTGAAGAAATCAATAAACCAAATTATAATTTCAATAGAAAGTATCACCAACAGACTAGACCACTTGGAAGACAGAATCTTAGACAATGAAGACAAAATATAGAGAATATAGAAAGTAGAGTTGACCATGCAGAGAAGATGGTAAAAAAAAAAAAATCATGAGCAGAACATCTAAGAATTATGGGAAAAGATGCAAAGATCATATTTAAGAGTTATCAAAATAGATGAAGGAGCAGAGATACAAACCAAAGGAATGTATAATCCTTTCAATGATATAAAAGCAAAAATTTTCCCAAGACCAAACAATATGCTGTCTTAAAGAATGGAATGGAAAATGAAATACAAGAGGCTTACAGGACACTAAATATACAAATTTGCAGCAGACTCACACCAAGACACATTATAATGAGAATGACAAATACACGGAATAAAGGTAAAATTTTATAGGCTGTGAGAGAAAAAAAATCAAATTACATATAGGGGGAAACCAATTAAGATCTCAACCAATTTCTCAACCCAGACCCTCAAAGCTAAGAGGCCCTGGCATAATATATTTCAAGCTCTGAAAGAAAATGGATGCCAACCAAGAATTTTATATCCAGTAAAATTAAGTTTCATATTTAAAGATAAAATTAAAACATTCCATGATAAACAACAATTTAAAGAATTCACAAGTAGAAAGCCTATACTACAGAGCATTTTCAACACAATATTCCATGAAGATGAAGTGAAAAACACAAAATGAAAACCAGCAAGGAAGGATCTACACTAAAGAGACATTCAACCAAATGAGAAACTAAGATAAATAAAAAACCAGAAATAAATCAAAATGACAGGGAATACAAATCATACCTCAATAATAACTGTAAATGTTAATGGCCTAAACTCATGAATCGTAAGACATAGACTGGCAGATTAGATTAAAAATCACGACCAAACAATATACTGTCTTAAAGAGACTTACCTCATGGGCAAAGACATCCATAGGATAAAGGTGAAAGGATGGGAAAAAACTTATCACTCATATGAATTAAGTAAACAAAGCAGGGGTTTCTATTCTCATCTCAGATAAAGTAGACTTTAAATCAAAGTTAATCAGAAGAGACAAGACCATTTCATACATCTTAATGGAAGTATATATAAGCAGGACATAATAATTCTAAATATTTATGCCCCAAATAATGGAGCACCTAGGTACATCAAACAAATCCTTCTCAATTTCAAGACTCAAATAGACCAGAACACAATAATACTAAGTTACTTTAACACACCTCTCTCCCTACTGGACAGATCTTCCAAACAAAAACTAAACAAGAAAACTATAGAACTAAATAATACAAATAATAATTTAGACTTAACAGACATATATCAAATATTTCATCCATCAGTTAGCAAATATACTTTCTTCTCAGCATCCCATGGCCCCTTCTCTAAACCAGACCATATCTTATGCTACAAAGCAACTCTTATTGAATACACATAGCAGAGACAATACCCTGCATTCTTTCAGACCACATAGAATAAAATTAGAAATCAATGATAAAATAAAAATGATAAAATAAAAAATGGAAGCTACTATAATGAATGGAGACTAAATAGTACACTATTGAATAATGAATGGATAGTAGAAGAAATCAAGGATGAAATAAAAAAATTCTTAGAAGTAAATGAGAACACTGATACAACATATCAAAATCTCTGGGACATAATGAAGGCAGTACTAAAAGTAAAGTTTATTGCATTGAGTACATTCATTATAAGAATAAAAAGTCAACAAATAAATTACCTAGCACTACATCTCAAAGCCATAAAAAAAAGAAGAACATATCAACAGCAGTAGCAGTAGAAGGCAGTAAATAATTAAATTCAGAGCACAAATCAATGAAAATGAAACAAAAGAAACAATTTAAAAATTGACAAAACAAAAAATTGGCTTTTTGAAAAAAATAAATAAAATAGATAAACCCCTGTCTGTGCTAACAAAGAGAAAAAGAGAGAAAACTCAAATTACTAAAATACAAATGAAGAAGAAAATATTGCAATGGACACATCTGAAATAGAGAAGATAATTAGAAACTATTTTGAAAATTTATACTTTAATAAAATAGAAAATCTCAAAGACACTGACAAATTTCTAGAGACATATGACCTACCCAAACTGAATGAGGAGGTCATACATGCTTTAAACAGATCAATTTCAAGTAACGAAATAGAAAACACAATAAAAAAACTTACCAACTAATAAAAGCCCAGGATCAGATGGATTCTCAGCCGAGTTCTACAAGACTTTCAAAGAAGAATGAACACCAATATGCCTCAAAGTATTCCATTAAATAGAAAAGGAGGGACTCCTTCCAAACTCATTCTATGAGGCTAATATCACCCTGATACCCAAACCAGACAAAGACACATCAAGAAAAGAAAACTTCATACCAATACCCCTGATGAACATAGATGCAAAAATTGTCAATAAAATTCTGACAAATCACATACAAAAACATATTTAAGAGATAGTGCACCATGATCAAGCAGGGTTCATCCCAGGGATGCAGGGTTCAGTCAACATACAGAAATCAATAAATGTAATTCATCATATTAATGGACTTAACAACAAGAATCATATGATCATCTCAAGAGAAGCAGAAAAAAACATTTGACAAAATATAACACACCTTCATGTTCAAAACACTAAAAAATCTATAAATATTAGAAACATTCCTCAGCATTGTAAAAGCTATACTACTAAACCCAAGGCCAGCATCATTCTAAATGGAGAAAAATTGAAAGCATTCCCACTAAAAACTGGAACAAGAGGAGGATGTCCTCTTTCACCCCTTCTATTCAACATCATCCTTGAAATTCTAGCCAGAGCAATTAGATAAAAGAAAGAAACTAAAGGAATATAAACAGGTAAAGAAGAACTCAAACTATCACTATTCACTGATGTCATGATTCTATATCTAGAAGATCCAAAAAATTTCACCAGAAAACTTCTAGAACTAATAGATGAATTCAGCAAAGTAGCAGGATATAAAATCAATGCTCATAAATCAAACATATTCCTATACATCAGCAATGAATCCACTGAAAGAGAAATTAGGAAAACTACTCTATTCACAATACCCTCAAAAAAATAAAATACCTGTGAATCAATCTAACAAAGTAGGTAAACTCTCTCTACAATGAAACTACAGAACACTAAAGAAAGAAATTGAAGAAAACCTCAGAAGATGGAAAGATCTACCATGCTCCTGGATAGGCAGAATTAATATTGTCATAATGGCCATACTACCAAAAGTGTTATACAGATATAATGCAATTCCTACTAAAATCCCAATGACATTATTCATAGAAAAAGAAAAGGCAGTCATGAAATTGATTTGGAAAAATAAGAGACCTAGAATAGCTAAAGCAATCCTTAGCAAGAAAAGTGACGAAGGAGGCATCACAAAACCAGAGCTTAAACTATATCACAGTAACAAAAAAAGGCATGGTATAGGCACCAAAATAGACTTGTAGACCAGTGGTACAGAATAGAGGACAAAGAGACAAACCCACATAAATATGATTATGTCATACTAGACAAAGGTGCCAAAAACATTCACTGGAGAAAAGATAGCCTAATTAGCAAATGGTGCTGGCAAAACTGGAAATTCTTATGTAGCAAAATAAAATTAAACCTCCATCTCTCACCCTGCACAAAAGTCAACTCAAAATGGATCAAAGACTTACGCACTAGAACAGAGACCCTGTGCCTAACAGAATAAAAAATAGGCCCAAATCTTCACCACATCAGCTTAGGGTCTGATTTCCTTGACAAGACTTCTAAAGCACAAGAAGTAAAATCAAGAATCAATAAATGGGATGGATTCAAATTAAAAAGCTTCTTTTCAGCAAAGGAAACAATTGGTAATGTGAGGAGAGAACCTACAGATTGGGAGAAAATTTTTACCACGTGCACCTCCAATAAAGCATCAATCTCTAGGATATATAAAAAACTCAAAAAACTTAACACCAAAAAGGCAAATAACCTAATCAATAAATGGGCTAAGGAACTAAACAGAAGAAGAAATACAATTGATCAACAAATATATGAAATGTGCTCAACATCTCTAGCAATTAGAGAAATGCAAATCAAAAGTACTCTAAGATTTCATCTCACCTCTTTCAGAAAGGCAATCATCAAGAATACAGGCAACAATAAATGTTGGTGAGGATGGTGAAAAAGGTACACTCATACATTTCTGGTGAGACTACAAATTGGTGCAACCACTCTGGAAAGCAGTATGGAGATTCCTCAGAAAACTTGGAATGGAACCACCATTTGACCTAGCTATCCCACTCCTTGGTTTATACCCAAAGAACTTAAAATCAGCATACTACAATAATGCAGCCACATCAATGTTTATAGCAGCTCAGTTCATAAGAGCTAAACTGTGGAACATATGTGTCCCTCAATAGATGAAATGGATAAAGAAAATGTGGTATATATACTCAATGGAATATTACTCAGGTTTGAAGAAGAGTAAAATTATAGCATTTGCCAGTAAGTGGTTGGAGTTGGATAATACTATGCTAAGCAAAATAAACCAATCCCCAAACACCAAAGGCCATATGTTTTCTCTAATATGCAGATGCTAATTCACAATAAGTCAGGGGGCACTAGGCAAGAATAGCATTACCTTAGATTAGGTAGAGGGAAGTGATGGGATGGAAGGAGAAGGGATGTGGAGATAAGAAAGACAGTAGAATGAAACAGACATGATTACTTTATGTATATATGTGACTGCATGACCAATATTATCCTATAAGATGTACCCTGAGAAAAATGAGAAATTATATCCCATCTATGTTTGATATATCAAAGTGCATAAATGCATTCTACTATTATGTATAACTGATTAAAACAAATAAAAATTTAAGAAAAAAGAATATATATCTCATATGTATATATAGATATATATAGAGAGATCTATATAGAGTTTGATGCAATCCTATTTTAAGAATGAACAATTTGAAACAAACTTGCTACTACCAATAACTTAAAAATACTGTCATATATATCTAAAAAGAACAAATAAAAATAAAAGACTTGCTTTTATCAAATTACCAAAAAAAAAAGAATGCTGGTTAAATAAACATGAAGCATTCTCATAAAGAGCACTTATAAGGCCAAATACAGTGACTCTATATGAGAATCTCTAATGAGATGCTTTTATGATTATGTCAAAATGGATTCCATTGTCATGTAAAAGTATTAACCAATGGTGTTTTTTTTTTAATTTTTAAAAAGAAGAGAATTTCTAATGAAAGAAGAAAATATGCATGGAATATAAAATGAAATAATAGGTTATACAGTAGCAGGTATGGAAATTAAAAGAGGGAAAACAGTCAAGCATTTATATCCTTATTTCTCACCAGTTTAAGTGGCAGAGCTCTCTCTCTCTCTCTCTCTCTTTTGTTTCTATCAATGGCTAGTAAGTCCACCAATACTCTGAATATAGTACCATCCACTTTCTCAGAATCTGTTATTCTTCATTATTCCCTCTATCTTCTGTTTTATTTGGTCTCCCACCTCTCATTCTCATCAGATTAAAAAATGCTAAAATCACTGCAATCCAATCTACGCACCCAAACACACACAAGAATCACCAGTAAAGCCTGCTCACTCCAAGAACTGCATCGTTTTTCTTTGGTTCTAGTCAAAATTTAACAATTTATTTTTTTTTACCTACAAAATCTCTAGTCGCTCCTTGTCCTGTTTATTTTTCATCTCACTGCAATTAACACAGGGATGTATGCATTTATTCAGCCAATAGTTATTAGCATGAAAGTTACTTATGAATAAGGCAATATATCTGCACGAATCTTGAGAGACCGAAAATTTAAAAAGCAGATGCTGACTAGTAGGATGTGAAGAATTCAAGCAGGTTTTTGTGACAGAAAAATAACAGACTATGCATTTCAATATTCAGGGGAGGCTTCAATTCTTTTAAAACTTAGCAATATGAAACCTGTGGGAAGGGAATTTCAGGTAGACATAAGAAGCTGGTTACCTAAGCAAGAGAATGCTAAAAACTAGGAACCAGCCAGTACAAACTAGGAAACTGCTAGGTTGGGAACAATGCTGGAGTTATTGAAATAAATAAGTACAATATGGGGCTGGGGATGTGGCTCAAGCGGTAGTGCGCTCGCCTGGCATGCGTTCGGTATATGCCATGACTATCTGATTCTTCTTTTAAAGGATTAGTTGTAGGTGATATGAAAATGGATTGTGGTAGTGGCAAAAGTGGAGGCAGGAGACTTGCCAGGAATTTCCTGTAGGAGGTGGTATTTCTTCTGATGGTCTAAGTGATGAATGAGATAGAGAATTGGGTCCACAGAGGGCATGTTTAAGAGAAGTATTACCCTAGTCACTGAAACACAGAGATAAAACATACAGTCATGGCCCTAAACATTTTTCAAGCTGGTTGGGGTGGGGGTGGTGAATGACAGGGCTAAGGAAAATAGATGAAACTAGAGCAGCTGGAAGATAGAGGGAATAATGAAGGAGGACAGATTCAGTAGTCTCACGTAAGACACCTCCAGACTCTTAACATTACCACATTATTGAAATGGTTCTGGTAAATGCCACTAATAATATTTTAATTTGAAATCCACTTAAGAATTCCGAGTCTTTCCTCTCTGGACCCCTATACAGTTTCAGCACATGAAATCATTCCCTTTTTGTTTTATATCTCTAACATTTCTCTCAACTTCCTGTAGATGCTGCACATCCCTTAAATGTTGGGATTCTTTTCCTCAGACTCTTGTCTTTTTATTCTTCCCTTCAAACTTAAATATATTTGGGGTAAGTGCTTTCTGACTCATTACTATTCTCACGTGGATGAGAACACCTTATTGGGGAGATCTGGTGTGTTGGGTATGCCTTCATACCAGTGATGGCCTCCAGCCTAAAAGAATAATTGGCCAGTTGCTATTTGTTCCTTGAATTTTGCTGGAATGAATCTTCTTCATTTTATTGACTTGCTTCCTTTCTTGTCTTCTAGCCAGCTTATACATTTTTAGAGCCATGATTGTATCTTTTATCTCTGTACTTTTAGTGACTAGTATAACGTCTCAAACTTTATAAATGAAATTGTGTTGTAAATGAATGAAAAGGAGAATTCTTAGAAGATAAAACTAAGCCCCAGAAGTTTTAGTCAATTTTATCACTGTTAGTCATCAAATAAGTGAAGGGAAGGAAGGTTATGATTCCTTGGCTGATCCTTGCCTAGTTTTTTAACTAGTACTTTATAATTTTAACATGTTGATTACTCAGTAAACATTTTTAAAAATGGCACTCCCAATGAGGGAAAAGAAAAACTCAAAATTAAGTATTACTAGCTGGGCACGGTGGCACTTGCCTATAATCCTAGCAGCTCGGAAAGCTGAGACAGAAGGATGGAGAGTTCAAACCCAGCCTCAGCAACTTATTGAGACCCTAAGCAACTTAGCAAGACCCTATCTCTAATAAAATATTTTTTTTTTAAAAAAGGGTATGTGGCTAAGTGGTTAAGCACTCCTAGGTTCAATCCCCAGTACCCCCCCCCCAAAAAAAAGACAAAAAAATTACTAGAAATAATTACAAGTTTTTTATAAAGGTTTTTTTTTCAAATCATAGGCTAGAGCAAAATATTTATGTTGAACACAGACATTATCTTGAAGGTCCATATCTATTGGACTTTGTGCAGATGATTTTATAACTTGTAAAAACAAGTAATGATTAAACAAGTTATAATAATGTCATTATAATACACATAATTGCATCTATATTACCTTTGCATATTGAATATAATCAGTCGATCAAACCCAATTAACTTCAAACATCCATCTCTACCCCATCTCTCCTTGAGTTGTCTTTCCTCGTGTAAGTTTTTATGGACCTACTCTACTTATTTTAAACAACTGAGTGAAACTTATTACTTTCTGCATGCCTGAGTCTTCAGTATTTTTAATATAACTTTAATATATCATCACTGTCCAAATAATGTCCTTAGAGCCTCTTATTCCTTCTTGTAATTATGCATGCATGTGTGTGAGAGAGAGAGAGAGACAGAGAGACAGAGAGATAGACAATGTCTTCAGGTGTTTGTGTGACAAATCTGTGTACCCTAATATTTTTAAATTCCTTTAAAGTAGAAATTGTGCATTCCTTTTTGTAACTCTCCAGAGTTTCTACATCAGGTTTCATACACATAGATTTTTCTCAGCCATTAACTGAGATCCCTAGACGTGTTAAACATGGAAAATGTGGTAAAGTTTTCATTTTATATTTTATATTGGCTCATTTTGCATTAACCGAAGTCTTGACCAATAAAAATCAAATGAATTTATTGGTGAAAAGATGGAACTAGAGTTTTAGACTCTTATGTCATAGTGTGGTTCTGGTACTCCTATAGCACAAGTCTCTTCTATTAATTAGCTGAAGAAATAGCTGCTGTAGTCTCTGAAATAGCCTAGAATTATAAAATCATATTAGTTTGAAATTGTAGGCATTTCTCTTAAAGTTATTCCAAGACCTCTTGATGGAGATGCACTTTAGAAATGATTAAATAACAATGATTCATGATGGTCAAATAATATTTTAAAAGAATTAATGCTGCTTTAATTTTCCTCTATCAGAGCAGCACATTATTTCTACATTATTTTTGAGATTGTACTTCTGACTCAGTGGTGATAATGATGATTACAATAGCAGAACCATATTATATTCTTTAGATCTTTATACATTTTTAGTACCTTTGTAAGTATTCCATTGATCTTTACCATATTCTGAAAAAGAACATATTAGTACGTCTGGTTGGAATTTAAGTTACCTTTGAATTTTTGTAATATGGTTTACTTTCACAAAAGAAGTAATGGGAAAATAGTGTATATTTGACTGGGTATTAGGTTATTACAATGAATTAAGGCATAATCCCAGATTTTAAGAATTTGGTGGTATAGCAGAAGAGTCAGTACAGAATAAGGAATTATAATGTGATGAGACATTATTTCAGGATTAAGGGATCAAATAAAATTTCATGGAAAAGGCAGCTTTGGAATTAGACCTTGAAATTCGAAGGTTGACATAGAGATGGCATGATGATGGGGTGCCAATATCATGGAATTTGTTCCTCTTGAACAAAACTTCCTTTGATACTTTTCCAAGTAAATCAACCAATATATGTTCTATTTAAATATTACCAAAGGTCTCATGTTTTAATTTATTCTTATAAAAAAGTTGTCATTTCTTCTTCTAAGAGAATGTTTTGGATATTGATCATGTTTTTGGTTTGTTTATTGTTGTTACTATTTTTTTAGATAGAAAACTGTCATTGGGGGAAATATTGATATAAAATTGAATAAAACTATCCTTTTTTTTTTGAAGACTTGCTAAGTCAACATAAAATAGGGTTGTACTATTCCATGTTCACCTCTTTACCTAAGTATAGTCTTCTGGAGAGGAATACCCAAGGATCAGTGATATTTCTGTCTCTGTTCTTACCTGTTTTATTCTGGCACTCTATTTACCGTTCCCCTAGAATATATCAGACTCCTTTGAAGATATCTTGTTATCCATTTCCCTGACCCTATACTCACTACTATTGATTATTCCCTTTCAAAATACTCAGTATCAACAAAACTCCAGGCCCAAAGATTGCAATAGTTATTCAGTTTAGGCTGAGTTGACTGTGGCTTTGGTGTGCATGTCTGTCTGTGAGAGATATGTTTGCTCATCTCTTTGGTTTGGCTGTTTGGGTTGTTTCTAAAGTCTTTACATTTAAATGTTCTAATATTTGAATATAAAATATATAAATGCTGAAGACTATGCACAGTTGTAATTGAGGTATTTTTATATACATTCTTTAGTTGTTTTATATTATGCTAGTCAAATAGAAAAGAAATTATTTTAGCTCACAGTTTTGCAGGCTAAGAGTTGAAATAGAATGGCATAGGCTCTGACCAGTGTCCTCACTTGCTGTGTCACTCATGGAGGATGGCCTTCCTGCTGGCAGGGTCCTGAGAAGGCACATGATATTATATGGCAAGAGACGGGTAGCATGTGTGTCTATATCTGTGTCTGGTCTATCTCTCTTATTATGAAGCCACCAGGATTCACTCAAGTTTCTACTCTAATGACCTTCTCTAAACATAATCTCTTTTCAAAGACCCCCGTCTCTAAACACCATAGTCAAAGAAGCTTCCCACCCTCTTCATACCATTATAAATGACTTTTAGACTATATTCCTGCATAAGTTTGGGGGAAGAAACAGTATTCAAATCATAGTAACTTCATATCAAATATCTAGAAGAGACTGAATAGTCTGTTTGCTATTTTTCTCAAAAGGATAATAACATGGTAAAAACTTTGGCATTTCAGCTGCAAAATTTCATTTAGAAAATGGGATTCCTAACCAGGCTAATCTAATCTTGACATTATCTGAAGAATGAATGTTTTAGACTGGGCTGCTTAAGGAAAATGTTTCCACTGGGTCTATTTATTGTACTTCATTGACTTTCTGCCTTACCAAGTCATTTGAAATCTAAATATCCAGAAGATCATTCTCTTCCCTAGAGGAAATATATATCACATCATAGTCCCTCTTTCATAATAACTTATTTGCTTACAATTGTCAAGGCTGAGCTATCTGGGCACTGAAACTACAATATTAACAATTTTGTTACCTACCAAATATGAAAAGACAACAAAATTTAAACTATTCTTTTAAGTGTGGGATTTCTACATTCTTTAAAACAATATATGTTCTGAAATTTGGCTTTGAGAAACAAATCAAATGATATGAATCAGTGATTTTGCTCTGTGGTCTTAAGTAACTAGAAATCATTATTTGTATTTAGTCACTTCAAAAGCTCATTTATAAGAAAGTTTTGTAATGGAAACTTACAGCCTACTTATGATGCAAAATACTTTAGCATCATATAAACTTGGGCTTGAAACCTAGCTCTACCATTTATTGTCTCTGCAATCTTTTGGGGGGAAGGGAGCAGTACCAGGCATTGAATTCAGGGGCACATGACCGCAGAGCCATATCCCCAGTCCTATTTTTTTGTATTTTATTTAGAGACAAGGTCTCACTGAGTTGCTTAGTGCCTCACTGTTGCAAAGGCTGGCTTTGAACTCGTGATCCCCCTGTCTTCAGCTCCTGAGCAGCTGGGATTACAGGTGTGCACCACCACACTCTGCTCTGCAATCTTATTCAAGGTATTTAAAACATTTCAATTTTGGTTTCTTTGATCATAAAAAGAAAACAACTATTCCTAATTCACAAGGCTTTCATCTATGGAAGAAAGTCCATGCTTTCGATGTTGGAGTCTTGTGATAATTACTTTCCATATTCTGTTTTTTAACTGTAGTTGAGAAGGATATTTCTCTGCATTCTCTGGGGAAAACTCACATTGAGATTTTAGAGCCATGTTTCAGAAGGAAAATATAAGGTGAGCTTACTTTTTTTTTTTTTTTAGAGAGAGAGAGACAGAGAGAATTTTTTAATATTTATTTTTTAGTTTTCGGTGGGCACAACATCTTTATTTTTATTTTTATGTGGTGCTGAGGATCGAACCCAGTGCCCTGCACATGCCAGGTGAGCGCACTACCGCTTGAGCCACACCCCCAGCCGGAGCTTACATTTTTAATGAACTGTTTTCAACTACATCTTCTTGAGCTTTTGTACTCTGTGTCCTGCTCCATCCCCAGATGCTGTGGTCACTTGGTGCTAACTACTCACAATCCGTCCCCTCCCTGACAAACCACAGTCAAGTATTAACTGATATGGGGTTATAAAAGTTCAGACCCCTTGCCCTAGGGTGGAACCAACTCTGGCAGGCTTCATACTCCAGTAGTGTCCATGGAATTAGGCTGCAGCTAGAGCCCAGCTAAGAATACATCCTTATGTAGCTCCTTCTCTTGTCCCATCCTGCCTCCATCAATATTTTTCTCTGGAGAACCCCCTCAGTAAATTCACTCACTGAAATCACTGTCTCAGGTTCTACTTAGGCATTCTTTTAAAAAAAATATGAAAATATTATATGTGAACAGTGTGCTTCATTAGAAAATATAGACAGATCTGGCTTTGAATTCTAGTTTTATAACTTGGTGAATATATAATCTTGGGTAGATATATTAATCTCTCTCTGAGTTCCAGTTTATTTAGCTTAAAAGAGGTAAAATATAGTCTACTAAATTGTATGGAAACGAACGAAATTATACATGTATATAATATATGTTTATGTATATAAAATAATGCATGAATGTATGGATCTGTGTGTATGCTATATATGCTCATATATATTATGTATGCATGTATTTTATACACACGCACGTGCGCACACACACGCATAGCATTCACCACTGATTTGGGCAGTATAAAACCCCACAAATATAAATTACTTTTCTTTGTATCTAATGCTTTCTATCTTCACTGCCTTGATCTCTCCCCTGATCCAGTTTTCATTGTTCTTTACTTTCTTTAGCTTCTTTTCAGAGTCTTTTTCTAGATAACCTTTTTTCTGCTTCATGAGCCAATAAGCCTGTCATAAGAGCAGATTATGTAAACATATTATTTCTCTATAATAAGAGACTACACAATGTAGAATGTTAAAAGTTGAGGACATTGAAGAAATAGCTATTACTGACTCATGAAATAAAAACACCATATACGTCAAAAATAAAGTCATGAAATTGAGATTAAGAAAATTTGGGGTTATGCAGGCAACTGGGAAACTTTTGAAGCACAGACCAAAAAAGAATGCTTCTCTCTACTGGACTCTACCTGCTCTGGGATCCTTCTCAGTAGAACCTGGATCTCTTCAATGGTTCAGATACAATAGGGACACAAAGTTCTCTGATAGTGAAAAATGGAAAAAACAATTGCTTTTGAACCAACTTTTTCTAACATTAAGAAAGATAAAAATGACCCAACAAGAATTCCATTTATAATGTGAATACAAAAAGGATGATATTAACAGCAAATAGAGTTCCAGGCTTTGATATCAAAAACAGCAAAGATATTGCATGCCCCCCAAAATTCAGGACTTAAATTCTTACATGAAACCAGAAATGCATGTTTTCTCAATTAAATTTTTTTTGTAAGCATTTTCAACTAATTTTCCAGTGTTCCTGAGTATCATTCTTGAAGAGCAGCAGAACTCTCAGCATCCTATACCATGTCATGTCAGTTCCTGGAGAAGATTACTAGAGTCAGATTTCATCTTATCATGAGTAATTTCTCTAAGGAAACACAAAAGAATGCAGCATTAATTGAAAATGTCAGCAATTTTTAAATTATAGAATTTTATTTTTGTTTTATATGAATTTGAAAAGCCACATTCATCTCCTCCAGTGGGTATGATTTTAATTTGTAGCATTTCTCTCTAAAAATCCTAGAATATAACATTAAGGAAACTTGGGACTGAACTCTCTGCCTCTATATTCTCAGAAGATGATGTACAATCAATCAACAAATATATGAAAAAAATGTTCATCATCACTAGCAATTAGAGAAATGCAAATCAAACTACTCTAAGATTTCATCTCACTCCAGTCAGAGTGACAACTATTATAAAAACAAACAACAATAAGTGTTGGCAAAGATGTGGGGGGAAAAGGTACACTCATATACTGCTGGTGGGACTGCAAATTGGTGCAGCCAATATGGAAAGCAGTATGGAGATTTCTTGGAAAATTGTAAACAGAACCACCATTTGACCCAGCTATCCCTCTCCTCAGTCTATACCCAAAGGACTTAAAAACAGCATACTAGAGGGATACATTTTGAAAACTGCCTATTTCACCTTGTGAGAGGCTTAAAGGGCACAAATGCAAACTCTAAAAACTTTTCTTATAAAACCCAACTACTATGCTAAGATATGTATGTTCACTATATAACAAAATCTTGCATTAGGTTGGATTTAACTCTAGTATTAGATAAAGAAACTGTGTTTCACAGAGTTTTTAGTAATCTGCCCATTATTATATGAAATTATTAGGTGACAGCTTCAAACCTAAATCAGTCTGATTCCAGATCTCAGGGTAGTGATGCACCAGGTGGTAGTTTAAGGATTCTTTTAACAACCTCACAATAGTCACTTCCCTCCACAAAGTCAGATGAATTGAGATTTTTCTCAACCATATTTATATAAAATAAAAATAAAGCAATATTCCAAACTTTGTTATTTTTATGACTCTGTAGCATATAATGTCAACAAAAATATTAACTCAACCTGGAAATGTCTCAAGACCTGTCCACTAGCTTCCTCTCTGAGAACCTGGGTTACCACCCCTCAGCTCTCCGCATTCAAAACCTTGGAAGACACCCTTCAATTATGCTTTTTAGCCAAGTACATTTGGGGTGAATGACGCAGTCCAGCTGCAGCAGAATAGCCAGGGGGTGACGAATAACTTGTGTACGTTGATACAGCAGGAGTATGAGCCATTTATTGTAGGACAACAGAGGTATTTATACATTTTGCACAGCTTATCTTAATTAGCATAAACTAGATACATCAGTCAACCAATAAGGAATCTCCACACTTAATGGCTCGATTTTGTTACTTCTCAAACCACTCCCTCTGGCATTTTGCCAGGCACCATCCAGACTTGTTTACAAACTCTAACATTCCCCTGGCAAAATGCCAGGTGTTATTTTGACTTGTTTACAGACTCTAACAGGTGAACAAAGAGAACTTCTGCACATACTGAAAAACATGAAAATTTGTGATTATTATGTTTCACTGACTCATTATTTATAGTTGATATTTCTTTATTTTTTTTTAAGAATTATGTCTGCTCTGGATATTACAGTTATATCTTCTGGGCTTACCCTTGGATTTTTCCTATTTTATACAAGACTGTCAGTTCCAGTGTTCCTGAGTGTCATTCTTGATCTTTAAAAAAGGACTATTGAATTTCCAAACTAGATCGACTTTAGAACCAGTTTGAAATAACAGGTAAAAAATATAAATTTACAAAAATGTGTGTGTGTGTGTGGGTGTGTGTGTGTGTGTATATATATATATATATATACACAAATCAAAGTATAATAAATTTTTAATTCCTTCCATTCTATTCCTAGGAACTGGTACCACAACTCATAAATGTTTAAAGTCAGGGGTCCACAAAATCAACCGTCCACAGAAGCCATCAGATAAAAATGTATACAGGGAAAAAAAACTGGAGATTTTACATAATCCTAAGATTATGTAAGGGAGAAAGATATTGTATGCTCTGAAAAATTCAGGACTTAAATTCTTACATGAAACCAGAAATGCATGTTTTCTCAAGTAATTTTTTTGATTTGTAAGCATTTTCAACTAATTTTATAAAATTTAAAATACAGCCTTTGCCAACACATCATTGAGCCAATTTTGCCTATATTGTACTAATTTTTGACTTCTCTTTTTATTAATCCAGTACGTTCAGTGATGGGCCTCAAGATTATTTGTGCTGATGACCTGAACTGTAGCTCTCAGCTCAGTCCAATGTGTGACTATGATTTATGTACAGGGGCAAGAAGCTCTTCCTACCAAACCTCACTAACTCAGCTTCTTTCCTACATCATCAAGAAGCATACAAAAATCCTAATGAACTACTACCTATTAGGTTTTTGAAGAGGGAATGACATAATGTGGACTACTAAATTATTTAATTCATGTTTTAAAATGAATTTTATTTCCCTGAATAAGCTATTAAAATAGAGAAGAAAACAGTTGAAATGTAATCAGGATAAAAGAGATGGAGAAAGGAAATAATACTAGGAGAAAATGATGGAAATAGGAAAGAAGGAAATAAAAATTGAACGAGTTAGGTAATTAGGGAGTTAAGGGGAAATATAATGGCTAAGAGTATTAGAAATAAAAGGTACATCAGAGAAAAGTTCCACAGACTCAATCATAGTTAAGAAAATGGCTCAAAGAAACTATTTTTTTTAATTTAATCACTGAGCCATATTCCCAGCCCTTTTTATTTTTTATTTTGAGTCAGGGTCTCACCAAGTTGCTTAGGATATTGCAAAATTGCTGAGACTGACTTTGAACTTGCAACCCTCCTGCCTCAGCCTCCCAAGCTGCTGGAATTACAGACCACGCCCTGCTTAAAGGCACAACTTATGGCTCTGGTATTTATCAACCCCAGGACCTTGGCTTCTCTAAATCTGTTTCCTCATTAAGAAAATGAGGAAAATAACATACATTATAGTACTATTTTAAGAAATGAATCAGTTAAATATCTGTAAAGTGACTAAAACAATGTCTGATGTGCCATAAGCAATAAATAAATATTAAATATTATATTATTTTATCCAAGTACTAATTTTTGGTAAAGATATTTTTATACTGGTAAATTTTTTGTGAACTTTTTTTAATTTTCAATTTTTATTTTTTTATTTTATTGATTCTTTTTAGTTAATATATCACATTAGAATTCAATTGGAATTCATCCTGACATAATTATATAAGCATGAAATATATCTTATTCTAATTTAGTCCCCCTCCTTTCCCCATCCCCATGCTCCCTTCCCTCTACGGAGCTTTCTGCCCTAACCTGTAGTTGTTTTGGCTTGTTTTTCTTAATTAATTTCTTGTTGATGTACATGTTGGTTGGTAAGATTCACTGTGGTATATTCATACATGTACATAGAAAGTTATGTCAGATTCATTCCACTGTCTTTCCTTTTCCCATCTCACCTCCCTTCAACTTATTTTGGTTAGCTTCCACATATCAGAGAAAATATTCAACCTGTGGTTTTCAAATTTTATTTTTAAAATGGAGCTCCCCTTCATTATAGCATTCTGAAGATTTTTAAAAAATTGACAAAGGGATAATTAGTGTGTGTATATGTGGATATATTTTCACTTCTAAAAGTTTTGATTGACACATAATAACTGTATTTTATAGGGCACAGTGTGCTGTTTTGATATATCAATATACTGTATAATGAACAAATTGAGGTCACAAGCACATCCACAACAGGATAACTAGAATTAAAAATAATGTATTGTAGATGTGTTATTTAATTAATCTATCCTAAATTAATAATTGCAGTAGCTAGTGTCACTCTGCTTTGAACCTTGTCTTTTCTGCAGACTTAACTTCTATATTTAAATTCCCAAGCAAGTTTGAAATTCTTTTGAGTGGAGATTGTTTTGGTTTAGTTTGGGCTTTGGGCTTTGGCTTTAAAAGAGCCTCAAACTGCCTGAACTTGATATATGCATGTCAGATGACCATCAAGTATCTTTTCTCTTTTGCAATTTTTATACTTCTTTTTGCTTAAACTCTGTCTCTTCCTGCTTATTATTACCATTTTGGATATAGTTCATAACATAGGAAGAAAAGAACTATAAAATCAAGTCTTTATTTTGCAATGTTTACTTTTTTTTTTCTACCTACTAGACTATGCAGTTTTTGCAGAAGCATGCAATTTAGAATGATTAGTTTAATGGTTAATTACAAGTCTGACTTGGGCGGTCTGCTCTATTTCTGATGTTTTCTGACCCTGGAAAAGTTCAGATCACTGCTGAATGCCAACAGAGATTCGGCCTCTAAATGGCATTTGTAACAATAATAAAAGAGTTGTCAAAAACTTTTAAAAAGAATTATTTGAGTGATTTTGTCTTCTTTATAAAATAATTAAATTCTTTAGTGAATTAATGTCTCCTTTGAGAATCTATATGAGCTCACCAGAAAACTTTCCCTTATCTATTTTTATAAAATAACTTAATTTTCCAGTGCTATCATTTTTTTCTCAGAAATATTCCTTTTTTATTCTTTAATTTCTAAATATGTGATTTTATAATAACATTTTATTTTTCTAAATGACCCTGTAGGGGTTTGTTTTGTTTTGCTTTCTTTTGTTTTGTTGCAGTTGAGTTGAAAATGATTGCTTCCTTTCTTTCTCCTTTCTTCACATTAACTTTCTTATTAATCCTAAAAGGATTCACTTCCACCACCTACCCAAATCAATGACCAGGCAAGTGGTTTGTGTTTCATAAGCAAAGTGCTATCCTTTTTAACTCTGTCTTCTATATTAAGATTGGCTTTCTTGCTTTTCCTTTTAGTTTTTGCCTTGTGATTTTATTAAGTTCATGATTCTAGGGTTGAGCTACTTAATTTGTCAGCTTAAGTTATACATAGGTGTCATGATAGTCTTCCCAAAGTACTAAGAAAAGCAGAAATTCAGGGACATGAGAGCCTGAAGAAAAAGAAAATTGACAGACTGACAACAGTGAGATTGGTTCTGGCAATGGTTGAGATAGTATTTTTTATTACTATCATCTTTATGTATTTCCATTCTTAAAGAATAATTTGGGAGGTAATTATAATTTTATACAGTTAGCATTATATGTTGTCACTTTCTAATAAATCACATATATCTAAGTAAACTAAAACAAAACTTTATATAATTAATTGGTAAATGAATTTTAAAGAGGAAATTATTTTATTGCTGTCTACTTCAGCCATATTGCCAACTTTCAAATGCATCCTTATATTCTCTCGCACATGTATGAGTGTGCACATACACATCATATTTTATGTCATATGTTCGTATGTATATATAATCCATCCTTATTTACTTATGTATTTTATTTTTGTAAATAAGACTACTTGTTCAAATTTTTTGTGACCCTCAATACTTGTAGTCATTTTGTGGTCATCCATGAATAAATATGCTCAGAGGGGAAAATTTTTTAATTGGCCCCATGCAAGATTCCCACATTCGAGATCAACCAATGTGCTTTATCTCTCCCATTTTCAGTGTGTTAGTGGTACATTTTTCTCATTATTGCATTTTTTTGTTGGTTCTTTCTCTGTTTCGATGTCCTCCAAACATAGTGCTAAAATGCTGTCTAGAATTCAGAGGTACAAGAAAGTTGGGCTGTGCCTTGTAAAGAAAATAATTATGTTAGATATACTTCACTCAGTTATGAGATATAGTGCTATTTATTGTGAATTTAATGATAATGAATTAACAATATGTTAGTTAGGGTGTCAATAATCAGAAACACACAAAATCAAGTAATGTCCTGATCTTTTGACAAAAATATGGTCATAGATTTGCTGGAAACTGACCCTGTTTGTCCCCTAAGAGCAATAATTCATTATTCATTAATTAATTGTTTATGGTGGCTTTATAAAACATCACAAATAAGGAGAATAGACTATATATACCTTATTGAGTTTTGAATATGTAATTACATATATACTTGCCTCCCCCACACACACATTTACCATTATTTAGTTCTTCATGTATTCAACCAAAGTTAGAGGAAAACGGCTTATTGGGATATGCAGTTTAAAAAAAATAAAACTTCACAGTTTTGATTCAATCAGCTAACAAAGGTTGCCAGACATCATTTGTGAAAGAGCAATTCTAGCAATGGAATCAATCTTTTATTTCAGTAATAAATCCTTTTCTGGGAATTAAACAGACTCCAACACTTTTCATCATATACCAGGGGCCTCTTGTTCCTATTATTGCAGTCATCTTTTCTGGAAACTCACTTCTCATCAGTTTGCCTCTAATGGATTTCAGTTGCTGCTCACACTGCATCTTAAACTGGGGATTGATGACAGTAGCAGGGAAAATGAAGAGTACCTGTGCCTCTGCATGCCACCTCTTGAGCCCAGGCTTCTTGAGGAAGAGCCAGCAATGTAGTTTACCATGCCCAGAGCCTGCTCTCCTCCCATGACTTAGAAACACAGTGCATCACTCTATCTGTATCACACTGTAGGACCATCTTTTAGAGGTTTAAGAGGCTGCTCTCTCGCTCTCTCTTGTATTTTTAATTCTATTATTTTTAATTACAATATATTAGAATACATAGGTAGATATTCATTCAGTTGTTTATTCATTTAATAGTCATTAACTCCCAACTGTGTTTCAGGCATATGTAAGACAATGGTAAATGAGACAAGTCTCCTGCTCTGAAGGGGCATTTAGTTTCAAATATGAGACAGAGACATTAAACAGGGAACACTAGTCTTTATTTTTTTAATTTTCATGGGAGTTCTTAAGAGAGGACCTGACATGATCAGAGCTGTACTTAAAGATATTTCTGCATTGGTTCTAAAATAACTGTTGGAGGAGGTGGGAGACTGGAAGAAGATGTCCTAGTAGCTATTACAGGAGTTCTGGAGAGAACTGAACATCTCAGCAGAAATAAGAATGGAAGGAAGGGGTGGGAAGCAGTGTTTAGACTGAGTGGCTTTATCAATTTGGTGCACACAAAGGCTGGGAGGATTAGTTTTAGAAGCCATGATTTCACCTTAAAATGACCACTAGGTCTTTGGTGGGTCTTAAAGCCAGGTAGCAGACATATAAAATAATTCTAGCCATAATGTGGTGAGTTATATGAAAATTAGAGGGAATGCACATAATTTAGTTGTATATATAAGACACAGAGATTGAGGAAAGTAGATACACAGATCCACTTTAAGGATATTTAGGAGGTATAATTAACAGGACATTATCTTGTATTAAATATAGAGTCAAGGAAACAAGCAACACTGGAGAAGTTTTCTGCTAGTATTTCTGCTAGAAAGAAAGACTTCAGTGAAATATGTAGCTTCCAGTGGAGATTTCATCAAAAGATTAAAAAAACTAATATATAATTGTACCAAAAGATCTAATATAACATTTAGAGAGATCCAAAGCATACCATGATTGTTTGAAATCTCAAAAGATAGCATCTTGATCTACAAGTTTTAATCCAAGAATAGAGAAAATGTTTAGGAAGCACAAAAACAGACTTCAGTCTGATTTTTTGCTTTTTCTGTTGCTTTAGTCTTATCTCTACAACATACAAATAATTAATCTGGCAAAAGGAAATTACAGATGAGATATAGTGAAGTAGGTTTATTATATACAGGGGATTGGAGTGACTCAACTGATGCATCTATTAGTAAAAGTACTTCTTCTCCTTTAATATCTTCCATTTGTAAAATCTCACTGTGTAACTACTATGCTGTTATCAACTATTTCTCTTAATTACAGGAAACTTTTCTATTTTTCCCCTTCTAACATATATGTAATATCCTGAAATAAAAAGTAATTATAATTTATCCAGATTCTATCCAGTGTCAAACTCAGCCTTTGATTTCCATTTATTTATTATATAAAAAAGAAGAAAAAAGAATAACTCAATTTCTGCTTTCATGTGTAAAATATTTTGAATTCATCAAAATACCGCCACTACTACCATTTACAATAACAATAAAAACTGAACAATATGAGAATCAACTGAATATCAACAACCTACTGAGATACATCACAAAATTGAGATAAGAAAACCACTGCCCCGACCACTAAGAGGCAAGTAAATGGATATAATCAGAGCTTACCAAGGTGTGGAAGACTCTGGAGCCAGTAATGGTGGGAATACTTAAAACAGCAATGGAAAATTATTCAGAGGTTGAGTGGATTTGCTTGAGAGTTAAAATTCCTGGGGGCCCAGTTTGGAGAAGAGGACACACTTTGAGTAATTTCACTTATAAGAGACTCACTAGGTTGTTATGGTGAAAAATCAAAGGAATAACCTAGCACAAAAAAACATGGACACAAAATAGGGGTCATTACAATAGGATTTTTGAAAAGCTAATTAGAATTCAAAAAAATTCAGAGAGCTATCCCCTCTTACTGCAAACTGGAAGTGGCTGGGTAATAATCATTCTGCAATACAGACATGGAATTCTGTTTCCCATACAAAGGCCTGGCCTCAAAAGAAACTATTTTACCAGAGCCTAACAAACCTAGAGAAGGAAAGCATTAAACTCCAACCCCTTCTAGCCTTCCTATCACACCAAAGGAGGAAAGAAATTAAAAAAAAAAAAAAGCATTTATGAAGGTCATAGTCCTGGGGTACTGGCCCGCCATCTGACTTAAACCTAATCATGAAATTATAGAACTCTCCTTCCCCCTACAATATGCCACCACATCAACAATGCTTTGTGTAATATAATATATTATACAATATATTATAATAGGTGACGATAAGACTGGAACTCTTTTTAAGAAGCAGATTCTTGAGAAATACAAAGAACTATATGAGACAAAAACAAGGACAAGAGAGAAAAATTGAAGCTTCTTACCTACATAGTAAATACAGCCTTCCTCCAAGTCAGAGAGAGACATAAAACCTCACACAAAAGACCTAATTGTTTTGGTTCCTAAGATACTGCTTATCAGTCCCAGATTTTCACAAAAGAATTACAAGTCATTCTAGAAGGAAAAAAAATGGTGTGAAAAGATGATACAAATAATAAAATGAGACTCAGATATAGCAGCAATTCTAGATTATCAATCTGAAAATTTTTAAAAAACTATGATTAATATGCAAAGTGTTTAAATAAAATAGGAAAGATAATATGCAGGAACAGGTAGGTAATCTAAGGAGAAAGATAAAACCTGAGAATACAGAAGAAAAGCTAAAAATAAAAAATAAGGTTACACATGAGACATACCTTTGATGAGCTCATCAGTAGTTTGGAAAAAATCAGTGAGCTTCAAAATTAGCCGACAGCAACTTCCTCAACTGAAATACAAAGAAAGAATGAAGAAAGGAAAACAGAATAATAAAATACTGGGGGACATTTACAAATACATATAAAAGAAAGAGTAGAAAGACAAAAAAAGGCATATTTGACATGTAATGAATGAAAAAAATAATTTCAAACATCAAACTATGTATCCAGGAAGCTCAGAGAAAACCAAGCAGGTTATATAATTGTTATAAAAAATACATTATTAATCTAGTATTTCATATTCAAACTGCACAAAAGCAAAGAGAAAGTTGTAAAATGGGATTGGGATGGAGAAGAACCTCCCTTAACTTTACATGAAAAGGGAAAAGAATTCCCTTGGGTCTCGCAGAAATCATGTAAGAAGAAAGAGCATAGGGTGAAATATATCAAGTATTCAAAGGAAAACCAAAACAATATACAGCTAACCAACTTTAGCTGAATTCCAGATTCTGTGAAATTATCCTTCAGAAGTGAGGCAGAAACAGACTTTCTCTGACAAACAAAAACTAAGGGAATTTGATGTCATTACACATCCCTTGTAAAACATATTTTTAAAAAATTCTTCAGAGAAAATATTATTGTTTAAAAACAGGTTTATTTTTTAAAAAAAAGCACCAGAGAAGGAATAACAGGAATAATTAAAGGTAAAATATTATCTCTTCCTGTTTTCCCTACTTTATCTAAGCGACAACTATTTAGTAGAATAATATCAAAAATGCATTGTATGTTTATAGAATAAGGAAAAACAAGTGAATTATAGCAATGTTATTTAAAGAGATCAGAAGGAATCAGAAATACTCTTACAAGATGCCTGCAAACTAATGATACAATATGATGTTTGAAGGTAGACTCAATTTAGTAGTAAATGTATGTTGTATACACATATTATAGCAGTAATTATTTTTTATTTTAATTTTTAAGAATTAAAATATAAGAAAGTATAGAAAACAATATAAAATGTTCAATTAAAATAAAACATGGTAAAAAGGAAGAAAAATAAATAAAGAATAGTTGGTAATGCTAGATTCAAGTTAGTCATTTTTCTTCTATTTTCTGAAAGACATTGTAAGCAATTTATATAATTTGTCTTCTAAATATTTGATATAATTTACAAAATCATAAAAATGATTTAATATTCAAAAATCAGTTAATTCTTCCCCCTTGGTTACTACCCTTTTCCCCAGCTCCTGAAAACTACCATTCTATTCTCTATTTCCATGAAATCAACATTTTAAAATTCTACAGTTAAGTGAAATAATTCACTATTTGTCTCCCTATGCTTGATTTATTAAACTTACTGGTGTCTTCTAAGTTCATTCATGTTGTCATGAAGGACTATATTTTCTTTGTTGGGGTGGGAGTGGTAAGCCATTCCATTAGTAAGAAAAAGAAGGAAAACCTTATGATCACATCAATAAAGAAAGCTCTTGACAAAAACCAGCATACATTTATTATGAAAACTCTCAGCAACTAAAAATAGAGGAGAATTTCTTCAATTTAATTAAGAATATTAAAAACTTCCCTGCCGGGGTCCTGCCCTAGCGGGGTCCAGGGAGTCCTGAAGGATGAGTGGCGTCCGCGAAAAGATGAGACAGGAGTCGTTCCGTTTGAGCAATCTCCAGAGAGAGAGCTAATGCAGCTTTCTCTGGGTCATCTTTTATTACAATTTTTCTCATCATTATAGATTCAGAATACGTCATTGATTATATAATTTAAAACTTTGCCAAGACATGACATTTCCTTAACCATGATTGGGGGTACAAACAATGTAACATTAATTTACATTTTTCCAGGATATGTCCTTCAGTTATGTAATTATTAAAAGTACAGAATCATTAATAAAATATATCACTTGGGCTGGGGATGTGGCTCAAGCGGTAGCGCGCTCGCCTGGCATGCGTGCAGCCCGGGTTCGATCCTCAGCACCACATACCAACAAAGATGTTGTGTCCGCCGAGAACTAAAAAATAAATATTAAAAAAAATATATATCACTAATTTACATTTTTCAGATTTTCCCAAGATTTACTATTTTTCCCAAGATATGTTATTTTCTTATTAACTAATGCCAAACTATGTAACCAGACTCTAAGTCTCCTAACCAATCATTAACCTAAAGTACACTTGTACTTTATTTCTAATCTAAAATTCCCATCTAAAAAAGTCCCTTTGAATCTTATATTTAAAATATCCTAAAGTTTATGAATCATTCTTAAAACATATCAGAAACCTATACAACTAAAAACTTAAGAATTTCTAAACTTAAGAATCTAAATAAAATAATATTTCTAACATTATTCTAAAACTGTGTCTTATAAAGCTATTTTAATTAATTCCTAAATTTATTCTCATAAAACTGGTTGAGCTGCTTTCTCAAAGAGTTTCTTTGTTTCTCAGTCAAGGTGCACTAGTTCTCATATCTTTATAATCTTTCTCAATAGAAAGTAAGTTCTAAACATCAATCCACTTTCCACCAATATTAACTATGCTCATCATATATCCCTATGTAAAGTAAGAAAGGGTTTATAAAAAGAGAAGAATATATCTTTATACGTTTTAACTTTCCTAAGTGTATAATATAACTTTCCTTAATCAAAAATGAAACTGCATGTGGTGAACTTTGTGAAATAAGCATACTGATTAGGTTTTCTAACAGGCCGGAAATATGGGCTTGGGTTCTAGTTGATATAATCAATGTGGTGCCTAAAATTCTCATGACCTTTCAAAGGATGATTGTTGTCCATTATCAGGTTTGTCCACAATGTACTGAGATAGAAGAACAGCCTTCTACTTTGTCCTTGATATGCTGAGGGGCAGTAGAACAGCCTCCAAGGCATGAACTACCTGTTCTGTTCTAGCCACCTGAAATTTAATTTGTTTGGCATTTAACATACTCATGCCTCCTGTCAGAAACATAAGCATGAAAATGCAAAGTCCCAATTACATAAAAAAGGGTCTCATGGTTTCGGTTTCCACCAACCAGCTTGGCTTTGCCAGCATTCATCCTCACTGTGACCCTGTCAAGACAGTGAGTGGGGATCGCCTTCACCACTCCCCTCCTCCCAAAAACATCATATTTAACATCGCATTTAACATATTTAACATCATATTTAATTGAGAGAAGATTGGTGCTTTCCTCCTAAGAGGAGACCAGGGTATCTCTTCTTACCACTCCTCTTCAGCATCATACTGGGAATTTTAAATAACACAATAGTTATAAAAAAGAAATTAAAAGTTTTATAGATTGATTTAGGAGGAAAAAATAACAGACACCAATAACAGATTGCCTATGTAGAAAACCAAAACAATTGACAAAAATAGAATCCATAAGCAACTTTAGTGTAGTTTCAAGATACAACAAAAGCCAATTTCTTCCTACCTACTAGTAATGCACAATTAGAATTTGAAATTTAAAACAGTACCATTTACAATAGCACTAAAAAATTAAATGTTTAGGCATTAATCTAACAAATGTGTACAAGATACATTTTAGGAAAACTATAAAATTCTGAAGGAAGAATCAAAGAAGATCTAAATAAATGGAGAGATATTCCACATTCATAGATAAGAGTCAATATTGTTAGCATGTCATTTCTTTCCAAACTGATATATTGACTCAGTGCAATCTCAACCAAAATCCTAGCAATTGATTTTATAGATATTAACTAGGTGACTCTAAAGTTCATGTGGAGAGGCAAATACCTAGAACAGCCAATACAATAATGAAGAAGGAAAAATAAATAGAAAAACTGCACTACCTAGCTTCAAGACTGACTAAAAAGCTACTGTAATCACAACAATGTATATTAGTGAATATACATGTATATTATATAAAAGCTACTGTAATCACAACAATGTATATTAATGAAAAGGCACATAGATCAATGGGATGAAACAGAAAGTCACTTAAGGATAAACACACCAAATATAGTCAGCTGATATTTGACAAAAGGACAATTCAAGGATAGTCTTTAAACAAATAATCAACTAGACACCCACAAGCAAAAAAAAAAAAAAATCTATACAGAGATCTCACATCTTTTACCAAATGACTCAAATATATCAAATACTTAAACCTAAATATAAAACTATAAATTACCAGGAAAATAACATAGGATAAAATCAGGCTGAGTTTGAATTTGGCAATGAGATTTTTAGATATGACATGATAAGCATGATTCTTGGAAAAACTTGATGTTGACATTCATTAAAATTAACATTTTTGTTATGTGAAAAACACTGTTAAGAGAATAAAAGAGCAAGACTCAGACTGGGAAAAAATATTCACAAAAACACATGTCTGATATGGAACTTGTATTTAAAATATACCAAGATGGGCTGGGGTTGTAGCTCAGTGGTAGAATGCTCACCTACCATGTGTGAGGCACTAGGTTAGATTCTCAGCACTGCATTTAAATAAATAAAATAAAGGTCCATTGACAACTAAAAAATATATATTTAAAAAAACAAAATACACAAAGAACACTTACAATTCTTAATATTCAACATAAGAAAACAATCCATTTTTTAAAAAATGGGGAAAGATCTAAGCAGACACTTTCCCAGAAGAAAATGAACAAAAACAAAGTTGCCTATTAGGGAATTGTAAAGCAAAACAATAATATACCATTGTAAGTCTATTAAAATGGCTACAATTATAAATTTAAAGAAAAAAACACTATCAATACCAAACACTGAATTTCACTCCTTGGTGGCAGTGCAAAGTGGTGTGGCCACTTTAGAAAAGAGTTTGACAATATTTGTGCAAGTTAAACATAGTCTTATTAACAGAATTCAATAAATAGTACCCCAGATATTTACACAAATGTGTCCAGAAATTTTATCCATATGAAAACCTGAATACAAATTGTTTATAACAACTTTCATCACAGTTATCCAAAACTGGAAGCATGTCCTTCCCTAAGTAATGAGTGAACAAAATGTGCACACATACAATGGAACTCATCTAGTTATAAAACACTTAAATGCATATCACTAAATAAGAAGTCAGTTTGAAAAGGTTACATTATATATGATTCTAAATACTTGACATTCAGGAAAAGGCACAACTATAGAGACAGTAGAAAGATCAGCAGGTGCCAGTCATCTGGGAAAATGGAGTAGGGATGGATGAAAGATGGATAAAGTAGGCATGGAGCATAGGAGATTTGAGATTAGTAAATGTACTCCATATGATATTCTCATGGGGGCTACATGGTACTATAGATTTGTCAAAACCCATGAAACACAAATAGGAAATTCTAATGTAAACTATATACTTTCATTAATAATGTATCAACATTGGTTTATTAATTGAAGCAAATGTATCATACTAAAGCAAGATGTTAATGATAGGAAAAATGAGCACTGAAGAGATGGTATATGGAACTCTTTGTACTATCTGCTCAATTTACTGTAACATAAAACTGCTGTAATAATGTTCCATTAATTTTAAAAGTTGATATTAGATACTTAATAAAATTGATAATTCTTCCATCTGTTACCTTTCAATGTCAGATAATGAAAACTAGTGTTAAAAATGGCCATTATCAGTCATTATACAAATATTAAGACTCTGAATTCGCATATAAGTTGTATTTAATTGGAACAAGGATTGACTGCAGGGGCCCTTGAGTAACTAGAATGTATTTTAAGTAGTGGAGAAAAAGACAAAAGGTTTTCTTCTCTTTTCCCAGGGAAAATAGTTTGTGTTAACTCATGAAGATGGTTATTCACCAAGTTGTAGGAATATGGGACTAGCAGCAGCATATGACAGAGGAAAAATTTTAGAAAAGCAAGTTGGTCAAGATCATAGATGACTTTTGATGTCAGGGAAGGTGTTCATTCACGTCTCTAAGCACAGCACTTGCATTAATAAAGTTGTGTCTTAGGGACTAAGTAATATTTGTGGGAAAGTACCTAATCCAGTGTCTAACATAGGACTCTAAATGTTAAAATTTCCTTTTTTAATCTCACAGTTAAAATTAACTCTCAAGCAATCTTAAATTAGTGACTAATAATTCCCAAGCATTGGGATACAAAATATATCTAGTACCCTTAAGTAAAATCATTTATTTATTTATTTATTTTATTACATACATGACAATAGTGGAATGCATTACACTCATTATTACCCATTTACAGCACAAGTTTTTGTAACTGTATATAAAGTATGTTCACGCCAAATTATGCTATTATACATGTACTTTTTTTGCATTACAATTCTTAATACACATATATACCACAATTTTTCATACCTCTGTTTGTATGTAAGGTATGTTGACACCAACTTCAAATCTTCATACATATATTTTGTATAGTGATGACCATCACATTCTCCCATCCTTGCTATTATTCCCCTTCTCCTTCAGTTATTTTCCTAATTGACAAATACATGTGCTATATTTTCATTTAGATTCCAAGCTTCTGGAACCAGACTATTTTTGTTTCATAATTTTAAATAAATATGTTTCTATATTTAGGGCTTTTTAATTAAATATTGCTTAAGTGTTAAACAAGTCATTTGGGATGCAACTGAGAGATGTGATTAGAACTCAAGAGTGATGACCTAAAATGCTGTGACTTGAATGATCCATGTTACTCTTTACTTTTCAGCAACATAACAACTAAATTCTTCTTTCTCCAAGAGGATGTGGGTATCATGATTCTTTAGAAGTACCCATTAATTGAAAAAAAAAAGTTATTTAGCAGGCTCATGTTGAGGATTTTCTTGTACAAATTAAAATTTGCTTGGTTGGTCCTTTATTTAATGCAATTTAATTTCCATAGATCCTTGTGACATTATTTGAGCACTTAATTCATATTAACAGTGATTCACCAAAATACTAATCCAAGTGATTTGCAGTGACTCAGAGCTCCAGAGAGGAGGAAATGAGGAACCCTCATCTAATGAGGCAAGGGCCTATAATTGTGGAACCGTCTCATGATCAGGGAAATGTAATTAGAAAGAACAAAGCTTCTGTGGCTATCTGATTGCTAATTAATCTATTCTCAGTTAAATCAAGAAGAAATGAAACTTTGGAGGGAAAAAAGGACTTTCTATGTTTAAGCAGACTTGTAAAGCTCCCATTTCTAGTTTTCATTTCTGTAAGATTTCAAAGCTTACCTTGAAATCTGAAGTGACTATATTCAGTGTATAAAATCCAATATCAAAATCTTGAACTTCTGAACTTCTTCAAAATTGTTTCAAGTTAATTTCAGCATGACTTTTTTCCCAGCATAGTAAATGCTTTTTGGCTTTAAAAAATATATATATATTTCAGAAGTTAGTACTCATCATTCATCCATACTCCTTACTGTTATCATGAAATTTGTTTAGAGATTCATTAGAGATTCAATATTTAGTTCTAAAACCCAATGAAAGTATATCATTAAAGTGGTCATAGTTACCAGCTATTAAATCCATATGCTTATATAGGTTACAAATAGTATATTAAGAAAGTAGCTAATAATTTTATGCTTTCACTAAGCCCTTGACCATGTGCTCAAAGTAATCTATTTCAATTCTCTCTGTCTTCAGTGTTGTCAGTGTAGTAGTGGAGGCCAAATCACCATATCCATGACTCAGCCTAAGTTATGCAGCACAAAAAAGAAAAGGACTTCAAATAATCTGCATGAAATGAAGTAGTTTTGGTTTCATCCCACAGATCCAGACTCAAGAATAGTTGGGAAAAGCAAAAATACCTAACAATTATAATTTTCCTCCCTAACATTACAAACTAAAGAACTTTTCATTATTTCTTATCAGCCTAAAGGGCTGGCCTCACATTTGCCCTAGAAGATTTGAAAGGAGTTTTATGTTCACCTAAGAAAATATTATTATAAATATGTGAAATCTCTATTAAGTAATAGGAAGAATAATTCCAATAAATTATTACTAGATTCAATCATTATATTTCATTAACACAGTGTTGACTGTCATTATATAGGTAACTGATAGAAGTTGAGAACAGGTTCAAAAATATTATTCTAGTTGAAATTACTTAAAGAAAGTTTCTGTAACATTTCCTCAAAAGTTACTACTGAGTATTTGATTAATTTTTTTTATCCCCCTTACCCCTCTTCCCCAAACAAATTTGAAGGAGTTATTTATTAAACATTTTAAAAATAGTGATCCTGTCTTTAAGTTCTTTTTTTTTTTTCTTTAAGTTCTTGATTACATAATTAAGACAGAAAATAGAATGAATGAGTCCATTTTCTAGATGTTTGCAGTTGAGTAGCAAGGTTAGTATACACTTCTTCAAGCCATCAACTCATAGGGACTCAGAGCTGGCATGAAGTATCTATTTTTCAGTATGACTTGAACAAATCTAGAGACTTCTCAAGGAAGTTGTTCAAGACGTTTTCGTATTACGAGAATGTACTGTAGCCCAGGGTCTGCTGTAGAGCAGTTCTCAAACTTAAACATGAGAATCACTTCAAGAACCTGTGGAAACATAGATTTCTAGGCCTAACTATCAGGGATTTTGATTTGCTGAGTCTAGAATGGAGCCTAAGAATTTGCACTTCTCAGATAATGTTGATGTTTCTGATCTGGGGAATACACCTGAGGAGCACAACTGCTCTGGAGCAAGCTTGTATCGTGTCCGGTTTTCCCCTTGTGTTGTTAAGTCTTTAAAATAGTTCCAAATGTTCAGTAATTCATTTCAAGTGTTGTTGGTGCCAACAAAAATGAAATGCTATCATAAATTATAATCTTAAAAAGTAAAAAATAAAGGTCATACTAAGTTTTAGGTGTTGCCATTTGCATATTTGAATTAATGATGTTTGCCAATTGTATGTGAAATGTAGTCCAAAGGAAACTCTCATCTCTGTATTTGTGCCTGTTTCATATTCACAGTTTATTTTGGATCATAAAAATTGGACTAAGTTCTGGCTTTCTACAAAAACCTGATGAAATAGAGAAAAAAATAAATAAACCTGATGATTAGTAGCCATTCAAAACTATCTAGATCACTGTAGACTGTCTTCAAATGCATGAGCTGAAATTATTATTTAACTTAACATAATCAAAGGTGTGATATATACAAATTGAAATGTTCTTAAATACATTTTCTATTTGAATACTATCCTCTTCCATTTTCCAACTATATTTACCAAGTATACACCACACACTTTTTTTTTTTTAAGAGAGTGAGAGAGGGGAGAGAGAGAGAGAGAGAGAGAGGGAATTTTTTTAATATTTATTTTTTAGTTCTCGGCGGACACAACATCTTTGTTGGTATGTGGTGCTGAGGATCGAACCCGGGCTGCACGCATGCCAGGCAAGCGCGCTACCGCTTGAGCCACATCCCCAGCCCACCACACACTTTTTTACCCTTTAAATGTCCTTCTCTTTTTTCATTATCCTCTTTCTAGTCATTCAACTATGCAAAACAATGACAAAACATAGATTCAATTATGTTTTTAAAGAATATATGCATATGTATGTATTACAGAATACATATATATAATGTATGCTTTTCAATCTATTTTTAGAGGCAAAAATATATGATGGAAAAGATATTATCTTTCAATGCAACTTGTACCACATGATTCCCAGAACACTTTGAACATTTAATAGCCTTTGCATCAGTATCATTGATATGATTATCATCAATCTTGGAAGCTATTCTCAGCTCCAATTCAATTAGACATAGATAAAATGAGTCTTTCCTTTTGTCTCTGTTGTCATTCAGCCCTGACAGTTTCCCTTTTTAAAAATACAACTGTTATCTCTCAAGTAAGTTTTGTTTGCCTTTCATATCTGTAATAGTAGCTCCTCCAGATCAGTGACAGAAAAGTTTATTGAAATGAGCCAGCACTTACCAATGAAGGCATTGGGTTCAGAAGAAAGAGCCAACCTGGTTCTACATGGTTAATCAGTATTGCACAAGGGTAAACAAATCATCGTTGAAAGACAGTTAGTTATTCCCTTAATCATCTAAGGACTCTATTACTTAAATGCAGACAAATGCACACAGGGCACACTGCTGTCTTCTATCAGGTCATTCAACAAACATTAGAGTGGAGAAAATAAGGGTTATACCGTCCTCAATACAATAAACTTACCTGCTTATATATACCCTGCAATTATGGAGCAGATAGATAAAATACAAAATGTGTTTGATATATATATAGCTTTACAGGCTGGAAACATCATTTATCCCTCTGAAAAGCTAGAATGTTTTGGAACCCAAAAGATGTGTTGAACTAATTTTCATCTATGGAGTGCTTTGTTGCAGGGAATTTTATATGGTGACACTTTATGTAAACACATAAAATAAATGAAGCCAGTCTGGGGTGGTGGGTTTTCTTAACTGCCTTTTATTCCATCAGTTTCAAAGTGGCTTCCATACAAGCCCAGGAATCTCAAAACAGCATAAAAATTGCTGCACTTGAAAGTTAATCAATCATCTGTTTTTGTTTTCTGCAAAGCATTTGGCCATTTGTCAGAATATAACACAAAACATACAGTAGTTCACTTTCTTACTTAATTAGATTAAGATCTACATTCTAACAAGGGATAGACTTTTTGTTTTCAACATAGTAGGTCTCAACAAATATATGTTAAATGAATGAATGCATTAATGAATATGTTTACTAATTAATAGAATGAAAGAACAAAGATAGATCCCGGAAAAACAGCATGAGACAAAGTCACTGATCCAAAAGAGCACACAGAGTAATTAGAGCAGAATAAATGTCCACACTAATAATACAAAGCCAATACATAATCAGTTTCTTTCCAGTGGTAAAGGGACTGTATGCTAATGCAAAAAGGAAGACAGGAACCTGGGTCAAGTTGATAAGGGGAACTTTAATGAGAGAAATGAAGACAGGAAGTAGTCAACCAGATGTATAGCCTTAAATAACCTCTTTAAACATCTGGATCTCAATTTGCTCACATTAAATCATGTTTTCTAGCCACGTGACCACATATCTATAAGTTTTAAGCAAAAATAATAATAATCCTTAAAAGGATGGTGAATATATGAATTACACTGGAAATAATCTCTCTGCAAATTTGCCTTAGAACTTAAGCCAAGATTAAGCAAAGGGCTCTAAACCTCATTACACTTGCATGGCTACAGTTTGAATTTGCTTGAGAGAACTGAACTGAATTTTAAGAAAATTTAATAAAAGAATTAATTTTAAAACTATTTTTTTTTCTGACTCAGTATGCACAGGAGTTCAGAAGTGACATACTGGACTAGTACCTCAGATGAAATAGTATAGCTTTGTAAGGTACAATGTTACAGCATAGGTAAGTCTTAGATATAGTAATCAAATATGAGTTACCCTCTGCTTTCTTTAAACACACCTTTTATGTGCATAAAATATGCATTAAAGTTTATACATCAAAACTTTGAGTTATGTGTAATTTTACCTACCCCAAAGGTGGCAACTATTTGAACTTCCAGTACAATAGATTAGTTTTGGCTGTTTTTGAACTTCCTATGTGTGGAATCATACATAATGTCCTATTTTAATTGACTTTGTATTTATGAGATTTATAACACATAACTATCAGTAATTAATTACTGATATGTTTGAATTTAAAGTCTTACTATTTTCTATCAATTCTTTGTTCATGTCTCTCATTTTTTGCCTTCTTTTTGAGTGGTAAAATATTTTAAACATCATTTTGTTATTCCTTCTATTACTTTTAGTTATTTTTTATATTCATTTAGTGTAATTATTCTAAATATTAGTTTAAATGTACCCCAGGATTTCCTTTCTTTCTTCCCAACTATTGGGAATCCATGATAATATGGAATATATATATATAGATATATAGAAATAGATATATAGATATAAATTTATATTTTGCATATGAAGATCAAAACTGAAAAAGTTTAAAAGCAAAGAATACACAATCACCCATTTTAGCATTAGTTATCAGAGTGATAATATATTACATCATGTTACCTCTGGAAAACCCCACTATATATTTGTGAGAAAATGAGAGAAAAAGCAAATATCTTACTTTTGTAATGAAAATAATTATCGCTCAGACTTTCTGAAAGTTTCTCTTTTGAGAACCTGCTACACTAACAACACAAAATGAATAATTAATCAAACTCAACAGTAGCTTAGTAATTGTTGTGTAATGTTAGTCTCTTAATTGTGAGCTAGATGTAAATACTCCTAAGGAACAGAATGAAGCAAAGGGGATGTGATAACTGTTCTGATATTAAGTTTTTGAAAGACTACAGTATGTACTTTCAGTATCTCTCAAATCACATGCTATGGAGGAGCCAGCTGCCATTTTGAAAAGCAGCTTTGTGGAAAAGACCACAGAAGACTAAAGGCACACATTCCCCTGATCAAGCTTTGAGAGGAATGTAACTCTAGCTCAACCTTGATTGCAGGATGAGAAAACTTTGGTCCCAGCCATCCAGCCAAGGCCTCTCAGATTCCTAACTCAAAGATTTTATGAGGCAATAACTGTTCCTTTTACAAGATGTTAAATTGTGGGGTGGGGGGTTATATTTTAAATAATAGATAATTAATATGCCATATATATGATTTTCAGGCTTTGCTTTCTAATGTCCATGTCCTTATACTTAAATATTGTATTTTATCATGAAGAAGATCTTAAAATTTGACTTGTACATATTATTTAGTTCATTTACATATTATTGGAACATATAAATTCATATCTACTGTCTGCTATTAACTTTCAGTTTAATATACTTGTGTTATGATTTTATTTTCCTTTTTTCAACTTACTTTATTTTTTTTTTATTTATTTTTTTTATTGGTCGTTCATAACATTACATAGTTCTTAATACATCATATTACACGGTTTGATTCAAGTGGATTATGAACTCCCGCTTTTACCCCGTATACAAATTGCTGTATCACATCAGTTACCCTTCCATTGATTGACATATTGCCTTTCTAGTGTCTGATGTATTCTGCTGTCTGTCCTATTGTCTACTATCCCCCCTCCCCTCCCCTTTTCTCTCTCTACCCCTTCTACTGTAAATCATGTCTTCCATTTGTATTCTCTTGACTTACCCCTCCTTACCTCTTATATGACATTTTGTATAACCCTGAGGATCGCCTTCCATTTCCATGCAATTTCCCTTCTCACTCCCTTTCCCTCCCACCTCTCATCCCTGTTTACTGTAAATATTCTTCTCAAGCTCTTCGTCCCTACCCTGTCCTTGTTTACACCCCTTATATCAAAGGAGTCATTTGGTATTTGTTTTTTAAAGATTGACTAGCTTCACTTAGCATAATCTGCTCTAATGCCATCCATTTCCCTCCAAATTCTATAATTTTGTCATTTTTTAATGCAGAGTAATACTCCATAGTGTATAAATGCCACATTTTTTTTATCCATTCATCTATTGAAGGGCATCTAGGCTGGTTCCACAGTCTTGCTATCGTGAATTGAGCTGCTATGAACATCGATGTAGCAGTGTCCCTGTAGCATGCTCTTGTTAGGGCTTTAGGGAATAGACCGAGAAGGGGAATAGCTGGGTCAAATGGTGGTTCCATTCCCAGCTTTCCGAGAAATCTCCATACTGCTTTCCAAATTGGCTGCACCAATTTGCAGTCCCACCAGCAATGAACAAGAGTGCCCTTTTCCCCGCATCCTCTCCAGCACTTATTGTTGTTTGACTTCCTAATGGCTGCCAGTCTTACTGGAGTGAGATGGTATCTTAGGGTAGTTTTGATTTGCATTTCTCTGACTGCTAGCGATGGTGAGCATTTTTTCATGTACTTGTTGATTGATTGTATGTCCTCCTCTGAGAAGTGTCTGTTCAGGTCCTTGGCCCATTTATTGATTGGGTTATTTGTTATCTTATTGTCTAATTTTTTGAGTTCTTTGTATATTCTGGTTATTAGGGCTCTATCTGAAGTGTGTGGAGTAAAGATTTGTTCCCAGGATGTAGGCTCCCTATTTATCTCTCTTATTGTTTCTTTTGCTGAGAAAAAACTTTTTAGTTTGAGTAAGTCCCATTTGTTGATTCTATTTGTTAACTCTAGCGCTATGGGTGTCCTATTGAGGAATTTGGAGCCCGATCCCACAGCGTGTAGATCATAACCAACTTTTTCTTCTATCAGATGCCATGTCTCTGATTTAATATCAAGCTCCTTGATCCATTTTGAGTTAACTTTTGTGCACGGCGAGAGATAGGGATTCAGATTCATTTTGGTGCAAATGGATTTCCAGTTTTCCCAGCACCATTTGTTGAAGATGCTATCCTTCCTCCATTGCATGCTTTTAGCCCCTTTATCAAAAATAAGATAGTTGTAGTTTTGTGGATTGGTTACTGTGTCCTCTATTCTGTACCATTGGTCCACCCGCCTGTTTTGGTACCAGTACCATGCTGTTTTTGTTACTATTGCTCTGTAGTATAGCTTGAAGTCTGGTATCGCTATACCGCCTGATTCACACTTCCTGCTTAGTATTGTTTTTGCTATTCTGGGTCTTTTATTATTCCATATGAATTTCATGATTCTTTTATCTATTTCTACAAGATATGCTGTTGGGATTTTGATTGGCATTGCATTGAACTTATAGAGAACTTTTGGTAATATCGCCATTTTGATGATGTTAGTTCTGCCTATCCATGAGCAGGGTATGTTTTTCCATCTTCTAAGGTCTTCTTCTATGTCTTTCTTTAGGGTTCTGTAATTTTCATTGTATAAATCTTTCACCTCTTTTGTTAGGTTGATTCCCAAGTATTTTATTTTTTGGGGGGATATTGTGAATGGAGTAGTTGTCCTCATTTCCGTTTCAGAGGATTTGTCGCTCATATACAGGAACGCCTTTGATTTATGCGTGTTGATCTTATATCCTGCCACTTTGCTGAATTCATTTATTAGCTCTAATAGCTTCTTTGTAGACCCTTTTGGGTCTGCTAGGTATAGAATCATATCATCTGCAAATAGTGATAATTTAAGTTCTTCTTTTCCTATTTTTATGCCTTTAATTTCTTTTGACTGTCTAATTGCTCTGGCCAGTGTTTCGAGGACTATGTTGAACAGAAGTGGTGAGAGAGGGCATCCCTGTCTTGTACCAGATCTTAGAGGGAATGCCTTCAATTTTTCTCCATTCAGAATGATGCTGGCCTGTGGCTTATCATAGATTGCTTTTACAATGTTGAGGTATGATCCTGTTATCCCTAATTTTTCTAGCGTTTTGAACATAAAGGGATGCTGTACTTTGTCGAATGCTTTTTCTGCATCTATTGAGATGATCATATGGTTCTTATTTTTAAGTCTATTGATGTGGTGAATAACATTTATTGATTTCCGTATATTAAACCAGCCTTGCATCCCAGGGATGAATCCTACTTGATCATGATGTATAATTTTTTTGATATGTATTTGAATCCGATTCGCCAGAATTTTATTGAGGATTTTTGCGTCAAGGTTCATTAGAGATATTGGTCTGTAGTTTTCCTTCTTTGATGTGTCTTTGTCTGGTTTCGGAATCAGGGTGATGTTGGCGTCGTAGAATGAATTTGGAAGTTCTCCCTCTTTTTCTATTTCCTGAAATAGCTTGAAAAGTATTGGTGTTAGTTCCTCTTTAAAGGTTTTGTAAAACTCTGCTGTATACCCATCCGGTCCTGGGCTTTTCTTAGTTGGTAGTCTTTTGATGGTTTCTTCTATTTCCTCTATTGTTATTGGTCTGTTTAGGTTGTCTATATCCTCCTGGCTCAATCTGGGCAGATCATAGGACTCAAGGAATTTATCTATGCCTTCACTATCTTCTATTTTATTGGAGTATAAGGATTCAAAGTAATTTCTGATTATCTTCTGTATTTCTGAAGTGTCTGTTGTGATATTGCCTTTTTCATCCCGTATGCTAGTAATTTGGGTTCTCTCTCTTCTTCTCTTCGTTAGCATGGCTAAGGGTCTGTCAATTTTATTTATTTTTTCAAAGAACCAGCTTTTAGTTTTGTCAATTTTTTCAATTGTTTCTTTTGTTTCAATTTCATTAATTTCAGCTCTGATTTTAATTATTTCTTGCCTTCTACTTCTTTTGCTGTTGTTTTGCTCTTCTTTTTCTAGGATTTTGAGATGAAGTATGAGATCATTTATTTGTTGGTTTTTTCTTTTTTTGAGGAATGAACTCCAAGCAATGAATTTTCCTCTTAGAACTGCTTTCAATGTGTCCCATAGATTCCGATATGTTGTGTCTGTGTTTTCATTTAACTCTAGGAATTTTTTAAATTCCTCCTTGATGTCTTCTAAAACCCATTGATCACTCAGCAACCTATTGTTCATTCTCCAGGTGATGCTTGCTTTTTCCTTTCTTCTTTTATCATTGATTTTCAGTTTCATTCCATTATGATCAGATAAGATGCATGGTATTATCTCTACCCCTTTGTATTGTCTAAGAGTTGCCCTGTGACATAGTATATGGTCTATTTTTGAGAAGGTTCCATGTGCTGCTGAGAAAAAAGTGTAGCTACTTGATGTTGGGTGGTATAGTCTATATATGTCAATTAAGTCTAGGTTGTTAATTGTGTTATTGAGTTCTATAGTTTCCTTATTTAACTTTTGTTTGGAAGATCTGTCCAGTGGTGAGAGAGGTGTGTTGAAGTCTCCCATGATTATTGTAGGTTGGTCTATTAGACTCTTGAACTTGAGAAGAGTTTGCTTGATGAATACAGCTGCACCATTATTTGGGGCATATATATTTATGATTGTTACGTCTTGTTGGTGTATGGTTCCCTTGAGCAGTATGAAGTGTCCTTCTATATCCCTTTTGATTAGCTTTGGCTTGAAATCTATTTTATTAGATATGAGTATGGACACTCCTGCTTGTTTCCTCGGTCCATATGAGTGATATGATTTTTCCCAACCTTTCACCTTCAGTGTATGTATATCTTTTCCTATCAAATGTGTCTCCTGTAGACAGCATATTGTTGGGTCTTGTTTTTTGATCCATTCTACTAGCCTGTGTCTCTTAATTGGTGAGTTTAAGCCATTAACATTTAGGGTTATTATTGAGATATGGTTTCTTCTTCTATCCATATTTGTTTATTGATGTTACTAAACCTGATTTGTTATCCTCTATGACTACTTTCCCCCCTTTACTGTCCTACCTCCCATTGTTGGTTTTCAATGTTGTTTTCCATTTCCTCTTCCTGTAATGTTTTGCCAAGGATTTTTTGAAGAGATGGTTTTCTAGCTGTGAATTCTTTTAACTTTTGTTTATTGTGGAAGGTTTTAATTTCATCTTCTAACCTGAAGCTTAATTTCGCCGGATACACGATTCTTGGTTGGAGCCCATTGTCTTTCAGTGTTTGAAATATGTTATTCCAGGATCTTCTAGCTTTCAGAGTCTGTGTTGAGAGATCAGCTGTTATCCTGATTGGTTTACCCCTAAATGTAATCTGCTTTCTTTCTCTTGCAGCTTTTAAAATTCTCTCCTTATTCTGTATGTTGGACATCTTCATTATAATGTGTCTAGGTGTGGATCTCTTATGATTTTGCACATTCGGCGTCCTGTAGGCTTCTAGGATTTGGGATTCTGTCTCAATCTTCAATTCTGGGAAGTTTTCTCGTATTATTTCACTGAATAGACTGTTTATTCCTTTGGAATGGAGCTCTGTGCCTTCCTGTATCCCAATGACTCTTAAATTTGGTCTTTTGATATTGTCCCATAATTCTTGGATGTTCTGCTCATGGTTTCTTAGCAGACTTGCTGAGCTGTCTATGTTCTTTTCCAGTTGAAATACTTTGTCTTCATTGTCTGATGTTCTCTCTTCTAAGTGATCTACTCTGCTGGTAGTATTCTCAATTGAGTTTTTAAGTTGGTTTATTGTTTCCTGCATTTCTAGAATTTCAATTTGTTTGTTTTTTATTACCTCTATCTCCCTGTGAAATTGATCTTTGACTTCCTGGATTTGTTTGTCAATGTGATCTTTCATTGTCTGATTTTGCTGTCTCATGTCTTCCTTGAGACTCCAGATCATCTGAAGCATATATATCCTGAACTCTTTATCTGATATTCCATCTGTTGCAGCTATTACCTCTTCTAAAGTTGAGTTGACCTGCATTGCTTGTGGTCCTTTCTTTCCTTGTCTTTTCATACTGCCCGCGTTTCTTTCTGCTTGGTGCAACTGTTGTGTTTTGAAATTTACCCCCTATTTATTTATGTTGCTCTTGTATACTTGAAAAGTCTCCCTTGCAGGTGCGGGCGGCGGCTGTGCCCCTACTCCAATTGGGGTGACGTGTCTATCACGCTGGCGGCTCTCTGGGCCTGTTCCGGGAGTGGAAGGCGGCTCTGCTCTGTCCCTATTCCAATTGGGGTGTCGTGACTACAGTGCTGGCAGATCGCTGGGCCTCTTCCGGGCGTGGGCGGTGGGCTTGGCTGGCGGGATTCCACCTAATGGCAGTCCCTAACCTCCCTGCTTGCTAATTAATGGCTTCTCTGAGGCGCCACGCCTTCTGTAGCTGCAGGGCAGGCCGCGCGAATCAGTTGGCCTGGATCTCCGGGGTCCTGCTGCTGGCTGTTTTGATGTTACAAGCTGTTGGAGAGTGGTGGTGTATTCTTCAGCTTTCCCGGATGGTGGCCACTGACTGCCTGGATGGAGTGTCCGCTGTTTTGATGTTGCACTCTGAAGGAGAGTGGCGGTGTATCCTTCAGCTTTCCTGGATGGTGGCCGCTGACTGCCTCGGTGGAGTGTCCGCTGTGGGGGATGGGACTGTACCGCTTTCTTCCCCTTCTGAGAACCCGAGCTCGGCCCAAGGGTCCGTGTGGGCTTGGCTGGTGGGATTCCACCTAATGGCCTTCCCTAACCTCCCTGCTTGCCAATTAATGGCTTCACTGAGGCGCCACGCCTTCTGTAGCCGCAGGGCAGGCCACGCGAATCAGTTGGCCTGGCTCTCCGGGCCCTGTTGCAGGCTGCTGGGATCCCTGGCACTCTATCACTTTGATTTTTTCTGCTTGCCCCTCCCCCAGCGCTGGCTAGCCAGGTTTCCTTTTGGCTGCTACTGGGAGGAGGGGTTGGAGGTCAGGTGTCTCTGGTTTCCCCCTAGCCTGTATGGAGGCTCAGCTTGATACTCCCTCTCCCGGCAAGCCTAGGAGAGATTTTATGCGAATTCCCGCTGTCTGGGGGGTGAGCTGAATGACACCGACCTGTTTTGATGTCGCACTCTGAAGGAGAGTGGCGGTGTATCCTTCAGCTTTCCCGGATGGTGGCCGCTGACTGGCTCGGCGGAGTGTCCGCTGTGGGGGATGGGACTGTTCCGCTTCCTTCCCCTTCTGAGAACCCGTGCTCGGCCCAAGGGTCCGTGTGGGCTTGGCTGGTGGGATTCCACCTAATGGCCTTCCCTAACCTCCCTGCTTGCCAATTAATGGCTTCACTGAGGCGCCACGCCTTCTGTAGCCGCAGGGCAGGCCACGCGAATCAGTTGGCCTGGCTCTCCGGGCCCTGCTGCAGGCTGCTGGGATCCCTGGCACTCTATCACTTTAATTTTTTCTGCTTGCCCCTCCCCCAGCGCTGGCTAGCCAGGTTTCTTTTTGGCTGCTACTGGGAGGAGGGGTTGGAGGTCAGGTGTCTCTGGTTTCCCCCTAGCCTGTATGGAGGCTCAGCTTGATACTCCCTCTCCCGGCAAGCCTAGGAGAGATTTTATGCGAATTCCCGCTGTCTGGGGGGTGAGCTGAATGACACCGACCTGTTTTGATGTCGCACTCTGAAGGAGAGTGGCGGTGTATCCTTCAGCTTTCCCGGATGGTGGCCGCTGACTGGCTCGGCGGAGTGTCCGCTGTGGGGGATGGGACTGTACCGCTTCCTTCCCCTTCTGAGAACCCGTGCTCGGCCCAAGGGTCCGTGTGGGCTTGGCTGGTGGGATTCCACCTAATGGCCTTCCCTAACCTCCCTGCTTGCCAATTAATGGCTTCACTGAGGCGCCACGCCTTCTGTAGCCGCAGGGCAGGCCACGCGAATCAGTTGGCCTGGCTCTCCGGGCCCTGCTGCAGGCTGCTGGGATCCCTGGCACTCTATCACTTTAATTTTTTCTGCTTGCCCCTCCCCCAGCGCTGGCTAGCCAGGTTTCTTTTTGGCTGCTACTGGGAGGAGGGGTTGGAGGTCAGGTGTCTCTGGTTTCCCCCTAGCCTGTATGGAGGCTCAGCTTGATACTCCCTCTCCCGGCAAGCCTAGGAGAGATTTTATGCGAATTCCCGCTGTCTGGGGGGTGAGCTGAATGACACCGACCTGTTTTGATGTCGCACTCTGAAGGAGAGTGGCGGTGTATCCTTCAGCTTTCCCGGATGGTGGCCGCTGACTGGCTCGGCGGAGTGTCCGCTGTGGGGGATGGGACTGTACCGCTTCCTTCCCCTTCTGAGAACCCGTGCTCGGCCCAAGGGTCCGTGTGGGCTTGGCTGGTGGGATTCCACCTAATGGCCTTCCCTAACCTCCCTGCTTGCCAATTAATGGCTTCACTGAGGCGCCACGCCTTCTGTAGCCGCAGGGCAGGCCACGCGAATCAGTTGGCCTGGCTCTCCGGGCCCTGCTGCAGGCTGCTGGGATCCCTGGCACTCTATCACTTTGATTTTTTCTGCTTGCCCCTCCCCCAGCGCTGGCTAGCCAGGTTTCCTTTTGGCTACTACTGGGAGGAGGGGTTGGAGGTCAGGTGTCTCTGGTTTCCCCCTAGCCTGTATGGAGGCTCAGCTTGATACTCCCTCTCCCGGCAAGCCTAGGAGAGATTTTATGCGAATTCCCGCTGTCTGGGGGGTGAGCTGAATGACACCGACCTGTTTTGATGTCGCACTCTGAAGGAGAGTGGCGGTGTATCCTTCAGCTTTCCCGGATGGTGGCCGCTGACTGGCTCGGCGGAGTGTCCGCTGTGGGGGATGGGACTGTACCGCTTCCTTCCCCTTCTGAGAACCCGTGCTCGGCCCAAGGGTCCGTGTGGGCTTGGCTGGTGGGATTCCACCTAATGGCCTTCCCTAACCTCCCTGCTTGCCAATTAATGGCTTCACTGAGGCGCCACGCCTTCTGTAGCCACAGGGCAGGCCACGCGAATCAGTTGGCCTGGCTCTCCGGGCCCTGCTGCAGGCTGCTGGGATCCCTGGCACTCTATCACTTTGATTTTTTCTGCTTGCCCCTCCCCCAGCACTGGCTAGCCAGGTTTCCTTTTTCTCAACTTACTTTAGATTACTCATTTTTTTAACCATATTTTCTTTCTCCCACTAATGTGTTATTTATGCATTATTTTAGTAGTATCTTATATTCAGAAGGTTACAACACACATACTTCACTATTTGAGTTAATTAATTTTTTTTCATTTTTTTTCACTAAAAATTATAAAACCATGGAACATATTAACTCTGTTTATTTTCTTCTTCACCTTGTTTTACCTATCTTAGTTCTAGATGTGTTTAAAATGTCATAAAACACTGTAATCATTATTCTTATAACTGGTTTTCAATATAATGTTTACCCTTATGTTTATTGTTTTCTGTGTCCTTAATTGAATCCAGTATTTCCATGTTTCCACACTGGATCATTTTCATTCTGCTTAGATTTGTCTTCATTATTTATTTCAATATCATGTAATAAATAGTTCATTTTTGTTGTCTGAAAATGCCTTAATTTTATCTTCATATTTGAAGAATATTTTTACTGGGAATATAAATTTTGCTTGACATTTATTCTATTTTAGCATATTACACCTGCCATGCTAGTCGATAGTAGGATGTCTTCCGCTTTCTATCACTTCCCTTCTGCGCTTAATTCAGTGTAATTACATTTCCTCTCTTTCCAGGTTCTTAGCCTCACAAGTTTGTGGTTGGTTGTTTCCTTAATGCTTTCCAATGGAAGGAGTTTTTTCTTAATTCATTTTTTTTCATGGTCTACTTTGAGAAAAGATTAAGTTTCCAATTAGGCTGGACATTTTATTTGATAAAAATAAATAGGAGAAGATGGGAACCCTGCCTTTTAAGAACAGAAACATTTTTATTGTAGTTGTTTCATAATTTGAGCATATTTCCATTGTGGTTGAATAATAAAATTGACTTTGACATTTTATTTATTACACTTTGGTAGGAAGAACATAAAAGTCAAAGATGGTATGAACTAACAGATCCGTCATGCCTTGTAGTTGCCATATAGAATATATCAGTTTGGGGGAAGAATGAGAAATAAAATTGAGGCTAGAAAAAATTAAGTTGATCTAAACCTACAGGGGATATTGACTACCCTTCCAACAGCAGGTTTTCGTTTTGCAAAAAAATGTGGAGCTATGTGAGTCACATCAATTAAGATTATAACCATGATTATATCATGGCTCGGAAAAGACAGTTTTTACAAAATTCGAAGGAAAGGGTGGTGATATTAAAACTGAAGAGATTATTGAAGAAGCTGTTGAAACTGTCAAAGAAAGTGAAAGGTGATAGAGAAACTAAGCAGACACAATGGTATCAGGGAAAAAAAAGTGGAATGGAGTTAGATGATACTTCAGGAGAATAGGCTTTTGGACATGATTCATTGGATATGCAGAGGAAAGATATGCAATTAGGATACTAAACCTTAATGTTCAAATTCACATACACAAGAAGGTTGCAATCAAAACTATATTCTTAAGGTCTCTTGGCATATATGGCAGTAGAATAAGTCTGGATTCATTATATCGAATTAGAGGAGAAGGATCGGTTTCTCTTGTAGAAGAAATATTTTTTAAAAAATGTGTTTTTATACTGGATCATGGATAATGCAGTAGAGCCTGAAGGGAAATGCTGTGAGCACAGAGGGGACCTAATGTACTTTGTAAGTGGGCTCTGATGAAAGTTATTCATCACTTTGCTTTGTTTAATGACTCAGCCTTTGATAAAAAGCCAGCTAGTACTGGGGACTCATCAGCTAGTAACTAGGACAAAGAACAAGACAGATAGAAAGTAAGAAAAAAGAACTGATGAAACCTATGCACTTTCAGCCTCATTCACTCTGATGTCAATTTAATGTGCTAATTCTGATAATGCAGCTCACATATCAAACCAGATGTGGGGAAAGGAGTGACTGTTATGAACTGGCATAGTAATTGCTAAAGAGTTGTAAAACTTAGTTTATGGGGCACTATCTAAATAATAATTTTGCTGATATTAAAAGTAATGAAAGTGAATCTCACTATCATGGATAACCACAAGACACTAATTAAAAAAAAAACTATAAGTAAATAGCAGAAAGATCAGTACAGTAATAGAGGGAAAGGAAGGGAACTGGGTAGGAAAGGGGAAGTCTTCGGGAATGAATTAGAACAGATTATGTTACTATAGAAATTTTCAGAATGAACATGGAAAAAGAAAATCATGATTTACCACACTAAAATAATGACTGGCAATATTTTGAAAATAAACATTCAGCTTTTTTTAAATTTCTCTAAAATCAGCTCAAATTTATTTAGGGTTATAAAGATGATTTCTGGCCTGCTGTGGTAGCACAAGCCTGTAATCCCAGTGGCTAGGGAGGCTGGGTCAGGAGGACCATGAGTCCAAAGCCAGCCTCAGCAATTTAGCAAGAACCTGTCTTATAATAAAAATATAAAAAGATATAAAAAAGGCTAAGGAATAATGCCCCCAACTTTGTAAAATGAGAGTCATCACATTCTTTACCATTAAAAAGGCAGTAAAAATACTTTAAATTGAAATACCTTCTTTTTGATACTTTAAAGAAAAAAAGAATATATCTTTATAATGTAAACATAATAAAAATGCTGTTATATGGGATGGCTTCCTGCTGAAAGATTCCTGCATAAAACTAAGTGTGTGAAGAGAGAGCCCAGAGAATGGGAGAAGATCTTTGCCAACTACTTTTCTGACATATTAATATTCAGAATACATAACGAATTCAGAAAACATACTCCCCCGCCCTCAAAAAAAAAAAACAATAAATGGGCAAATGAGCTGAATAGGAGATTTTTTTTTCCAAAAGAAAAACTTCAAATGGCCTACAGATATATGGAAAAAAAAAATATCCAACATCTTTATTAATCAGGGAAATGTAAATCAAGACTGCACCAAGATTTCATCTCACTCCAGTTAGAATAGTGATTATCAAGAAAAGGAGTAACAATAAATGAAGGTGAGGATGTAGGAGGAAAGTACACTCACGGATTTTTGTTGAGACTGAAAATTAGTACAATCACTTTGAAAAACAGTATGGAGATTCCTCAAAAGACTAGGAGTAGACCCACCATCTGATCCAGCTATTTCACTCTTGGTATTTATCCAAAAGTACTAATGTAAGCCTATCTTATAGTGATGCATGCATACCAATGTTTGTAACAGCACAATTCACAAAGCCAAGTGATGGAACCAGCCTGTCAGCAAATGAATAAGAAAATGTATTATATAATATGGAGTTTTACTCAGCCATAAAGAAGAATGAAATTATGACATTTGCTGGTAAATGAATGAAACTGGAGAACACCAGGCTAAGTGAAAAAAGCCAGACTGCAAAAGTCAAGAGTCCAATACTTTCTCTCATATGCAGAAGCTGGAGAGAAATAATTAATTCATTTTTAAAAAGTTGGGCAGATACCATGAAAATAGAAAGGAAAATTAAGTAGAAGGAAAAGAACCAAGGGGGGAAAGGGAGGGAGAGGAAAAGGGGACAACCTGCAGAATGAAATGGGCCAAATTGTGCTATGTGCATGTATGAATATATCACATTGAATTCACTTTTATGTATAACTATAATACACTAATTTAAAAAATAAGTTAATATACAACAAGTTAACAGAAGAAAGACCTTTACTCTAGATCAGGGAGGTGAAAGAGAAGAGAGAAAGGGATAGTACCTGGGACTGAAATGGGTTAAATTATATATATTATGCATTCATGAATATGTCAAAATGAATCTCATTATTAGGAAAAAAATTATAATGCATTAATAAAAAAACTAAAGTTAAATAAAGAAATATATTTGATCACATGATTAGGGTAGCATGTGCAAATATTTATTCGAGAATTATTTATAAAAATGACAAATTTATAGAGTATTCGATTTTATATTTATTAGGAAAAGGAATAACATGAACAAATCTCCAAACTTAAAAGAAAAAGTAAGTGTTGCAAGATTATGCATTTCTACATAATCAAAAAGAGTTAACACAAAATTGTGTATGTGTATGTGTGTAAAATATTTAGAACAAGGTCTAGAAACATACTACTCACTAAACTACTAATTATAGTTACCTCTTAGAAATAAATTCTAGTTACCTCTTACAAATAAAGTGGTACAAAGAGAGGAACATAGAGTTTTTTCATTCTTAGAATGCTCAAAATTTTACAATTTTACTGTGTACAAGTTGTACTTTTTTTTAGAAGAAAAACATGTTGTTTATTTTTCACATTAATTATTGTACATTTCCTCTTCAAAAATAGTTCTATGATGATGTTACTGAAATATTGTAAACAAACAAAGAAAACAGAGGTAAAAAGTAAAAAAGCAGGGTCAAAGATTAGAATGAAGAATAAGGAAGTCAGCATGAGAGTTCAGAGCTGTTCTACAGGCAGAGCAAGCTTAGGAACCCAAAGTGCAAGGAGAAAGCAACCCGCTCAGCCTCTTTTCCTGTCATTTCCAACCTTCCCCAATACCATGATGCTACTTGGAACTGAGCTCAGTAATCCAGAAAGGGCCATTTTACGCTTGAGGAAAGTCATTAAAGTCTAAAAATGTGGTGTCTACTTCCTCTGCATATCCTAGATTATCTACAATTGTCTGGATCAAATCTGGCTATTGGTGAGCAGAGAGAAGCTAAGATAATCAGAGCAAAAGGAAATTGGCCTTACGAAGAGCACTGAATTCCAGGGAAGGTGGAGGAGGTTTCTTATGACATTTAAATCTTCTTCAACAAAATCATATGATGTTAAAAATTCTGACATTCGCATGAAGGCTTTTCTACAGGATTGTGGATGATTTCTACAACATGGTAGCTGGGTTACTCCAGAGTGAATTGTCACCGAGTCCTCTCCACAGGGAAGCTGACAAACAGTAGTTTACTTTTTCAGTGACAGAAATGGGTAGTCTCTTTAGAGGGAAATTGGCAGATTCGGGAGCAGGTCTTTCCTCCATTGTAACACCTTCAAGCGACTTCAGTAGTATTCCAGTGCTCTGAGTTCTATCAGCCCTACTGACTTCTTTCTGTTGCGGGTACTCAGGATAAATCCAATTCATCTCCCGGACCTCTTTTCTTTTCCACCACCACCCTCTCACTTTGCTCAGCGCCTCTGGAATGCTTCTAGCCCCTGCCAGTCCTCAGCTCCAGACCTGGCCCTTGGAGGTTCGGCCCTATCCGGAGTGGAGCCAAGGTGCAGCTCTCTCTCCTCGAGAAGTGAGTGGAGCGCTCAAGAAATGCCCTTCTCTCCTCGGAAATCTCTACATGTTGTGCTTTATAATTACAAATAAAATTAAAATCCATCACATAATATTAACATTCAAAACCATTTCTAATTGAGTGGCTGTATTCTCCTACAACCAGAACGCTTTTTAAAAAAAAAATGAATTAGAAAGATTAATAACTAAGAAAGGCCAAAGTACAATGTTCTTGAAATTGAATCTAATTTTTCTAGAAATTATGGAATTGAATTAAGTCTGCTGCTCTATTTGTTTTGGAAAATTTAACATGACAATTTCTTTAAAATAGCACCTAATCAGTAAGAACAGAGAATGCAAATGCATCTATCCACACAAGTAACAATCACAGTAAAATGTTTCTACCATCTACACTTCAATATGAATTGAACACATTTCTCTAATTTTTCTTCAGATTTAATGAGATATAAATGATAAAATTTGTATAAATGAAGTTGTACAACTTGATGTTGATATGGATATATGTTGCAAAGTTAGTGTCACACACTAACGTGTATCACCACACAGTTACCATTTTCTGTTTTTTCTTCTTTTCTTTGCCTTCCCTAATCTTTTCCTTCTTTCTCTCTCCTTCTCTCCCTCTTTCCTTCCTCTCTTTCATTCTTTCTTCTTCTTTTATGGTGAAAACACTTAAGATCAACTCTCTTAGCAAATTTCAAGTATATGCTACATACAGTATGATCTACAGTCACCATGTTTATATTAGAACTTTAGAATTTATTCATCTTGCATAACTGAAGCTTTGTATCCTTTGAAAAAATAAACCCATTTTCCCTTGTCCCCAGGCCCTGGCAACCATCATTCTACTCTCACAAATTCTGTGAATTTGATTTCTTGAGGTCTTACATTTATGTGAGATCCTGCAGTAAAATTTGACCTATTTGCCTGACTTATTTTACTAGGCATTAGTGTCTTGTAGGTTCACAAATGTTGGCACCAATGGCAAAATGTTCTTCTTTAAGACTGAATGATATTCCAATATAGATATATGGATGCACTTCTCCATTGATTGACGCTTAAGTAGATTGAAAATTCTTGTTGTGAATAACACTGCATTAAATAGGGGAGTGCAGATATCATTTTGAGATTCTGATTTCATTTCCTTTGGATATATTCTTAGAAACAGAATTGCTGAATCATGACAGTAAGTCTAGGTACATTGTAAGGTACACACTATGTAAGGAATCCATTTTTTCCACATACTCATCCGTATTTGTTATCTTTTGTCTATTTAGTCACAGCAATTCTAAGGGATATGAGGAGAAATCTTCTTGTGGTTTAGATTTGCCTGGTAATTAATGATGACAAGCATTGTTTCATATACCTGATGGCCATTTGTATGTGTTCTTTTTGAGAATTGTCTATTCAAGTATTTTTTCCTCATTCAGATTCATACATACTTACCTTTTAAATTGTGGAGATGGACACCTCAACTACAGACACTAATAGCTTAACAAATTCAAAGAATGAGAAATTTTAGGGCTATAATATTTTTATAAGTAACATTTTCTTATTATCCAAAATTACCATTTTACTTCAAACAAGTTACTGCTCTAGGTATGCCACAATTTAATATATGTTACGAATTGTCATAAACTGTCTTAGTTTTTAAGAAACATATTTATTTTTCCTTTAATTTTTCTTTTGCAAAATTAATCCAGATTTGGGGGTATATAAGAAACATCTCTTTCATAAATCTTTAATAAATGACTACATCTGATTTTATCTTATTTTAAGTAGTAAAGATGTCTGCCACTCTAGCTAGGTGGAGAGCCAAAGCAATGATCCGTGTAATTGAGGGAACAGTAGATTTAGTTTGATGACAGAGTCGAGGTTTTGTCAGTAGAATTCATTAGGTTTACTAAGTCCTCTGAATGTCTCTTATATTCTGGGTGATTGATTAAAGAGTTACAGGAGTAAGCACAAAGCCCCTATGATCCATCTCAAGGACATAGCGTCTGAATGTGAGACACCATGAAAATGGATGTACACAGGATGAAAACCATTTGTCATCGTTACGAGTTTTTGCACATATCTAGGATATTGTTGGATTATGATTTCTCTTCCAAACTCATCTATTACCACCTTGAAAGCAGAGAAGTTGCCTGTATTTGCACCCTGTTGTCTCTTGAATATTTGATAGAGGCTTGTCTTCAATAATTACTTGTTGAATTAATGAAATAAAGATACTAAAATTGTGTGATTACTTTATGATCATTAAAACAGAAAAAAATAATTCCTACCAAAGCCCAAGATATTATGTAACTCCTTCAGTTTCTTAGAATTTAACACTTATTATATATCATTGTATTTATTGTTTGGTTTCTCTGGTTATGGTTATGATTACCAGGGATAATTAGGTAAAGACAAATATTACGAACCCAGCGACTGCCTTTCTGTTCTCTCCTCTAACCCAGCGAAAGCATTCTGATATGAAAGAAAACTATAAATGAATAATAGATGAGGAATTGAAGAAATGTCATCTACAAAAGGGAACAAATAAGTTTGGCCAATGTAATCATTCCTTTTGTAGCTTATTTGCTTATTTGTAGCTTATTTGCTTACAAACCAAAAATTAACGACTAGACAAAATTGAAAGAGATAATTATTCTAATATTGATTGGTTGGTTGATTGACTGACTCAAGCATCCCTCAGCATAGGCCCTGAAAGTAAAATAGCAAACACTTTGGATGTGGCTGCTCATCTTCTTGAAGTGTTCTATTAAGTATTCAAGTTTAAGAATCAGTTCTTTAGCAGTTGAGATCACTGAATAAACCACACTGTTCTAGCAACCAAAAAAAATCGAAAAGCTTAATAATTTAATAGTTTTCTCTCTGGAGCAACAAAACATTTTGACTATAGTGTTTACTTAAACCAACTTGCTACTACAGGGTAATATGATCAGAATCAGAATTAATGATATTTAGTTGCACTTCTATTTATGCAACATATAAAACTACAAAGGATTCATGATGATTAAAATAGTTCGTGGTTGGCTTTTGTTGTCATTGCGTTCCTGAGTGCTAATACACATAGATGCCTAGTTTAGGAAACTGAGCCATCCTATAGGCTAAAATAAAGCTGTTATAAGCTATATCTCAAATATGTTTTTTTTTTATTAATTCTATTTAGGCATCCACACATATAGCAAATATTTCAACAAGTGCAAAGTCATTTAAGCAGAAGTTCATAAATATTTGAACGTAGGATTTTAAAAAGATCTTTAAACTTTAAAATACAAACCAAAGTATAGAAATAAACACTTGGGAATCAGTCATTTGTGAAAGAAGTCTAGAAGTAAGAAAAACATCACATTAATTACAGTATTTTAGTGCAATGGCAAAAACAAAAATGTCATTTGAGAATTGCCCTTCACAATGTAAGATAATGTTGAAGAGAACTTTCCTTTGGCCAAAATTGGTCGCTTACATCAAGGTATCAAGTATCACATTTCTAGAGAGAAATGAATGCAATTGGAGGCCCACTGGCCCCTCTGCCCACAATGTACCTGTGCTTCCTTGAGTCCTAGTCCACATTACAGAAGACTAAGAAGTAAGGTAGAGAGGAATAGATAATCAGTCCTCAGAGTTGTGAGACTTGGACCTGGAAGAGGGAACCCTATGGCTGTTTGCTTTTTTCCCTCTTCCAGGGAGAATTGGTACCCCCTTACTGAAAGAAGGGTTTAGGGGTTTAGGCACTAGACTGGATTCCTTTAAAAAGGACATCTATACACTTTCTTATGCCTAGAATTGTTAAGCAGCTCTCTATGCATATTGGAAAAGAGGAAAACAAGTCAGAGATGGCAGAGTGGAGAGAATCAGCGGAGAAGCCTACATTTCTACATTCAATGCGACAGGGCATAGGTTTCTTGTGGTTTGCACAGCCACCTCAGCAGGTAGGCATGCATAAACCAGTGGTCTATGCATAAACCAGGGGTGGGAGCTGTATATCACAGCAACAAACATTTCCCATGAAAAAAACAGAGAAAAGAGGTATGATAATCTGTGCAGTTTCAGCTGCTTTCACTATGATGTCCATTGGATGTAGTAATTCTAACAAAACAACTAACACATTAAATTTGCCCAGGGTAAGGGGTGACTCTTTTATTACTGCTTAATGGTCTATGAAAGAGCATATAATTACTTAAGACTTCTAAAAACTTAGAGTCTGGCAAAACAAATGAGAAATTTCCTGGTTTTAAAAATAACACACTGTTGTTCCCTTTAATTCTCTAGCACACTAGGGGACTCCATCCCATGGTGGTCTCAGGACAGTGTTCCAAAAAATCAAGAGGAATGCTGCAAAGCTACTTCAGGTGGTTAAGGAGGTAACATCACTTCATCTCATTTTGTTGAACAATTACAGCCCGAATGGAAGAATGGGGACATAGATTCTATCTCTAACAAGAACAGCAAAACAGCAAAAGCTCTTAACAGAAATTGCATACTGGGTTGGGAGGAATTTGTGGTCATATTTTGGAACCTACCATACAAGACAAAATTTTGTTAAAATCAACTAATTGGCATACTCTTATTTTTATTTTATTATGTTTTATCTTTCCCTAATTTTTATTGGTACATTACAGTTATACATAATGATAATAGTTATACATTATTTGTACATGCACACAATATAACAGTTTGGCCAATATCACTCCCTAGAACTTACCCCTCATTCCACTCCTCTCACACCCTAATCCCTTTTTTCTACTAATCTCCCTTTGATCTTCATGAGATCCCTACCCCACACACACACCTTTCTTTTCCTTTTTCCTCTTTAGCTTCTGCATATGAGAGAAAACATATGACTTTTTTGAGTTTGACTTTCACTTAACATAATGGTCTCTAGTTTCATTCATTTTCTTGAAAATGACATAATTTCATTTTTTTCTGACTTAATAAAACTCCATTGTTTATATATACCAAATTTTCTTTAGCCATCCAACCATTGATGAACACCTAGGCTGGTCCCACAGTTTGACTGTTGTGAATTGTGCTGCTATAAACTTAAGTATTCATGCATCACTGTAGTATGCTAACTTTAATTTTTCCATATAAATACCAAGAAGTGGTACAGCTGGGTCATATGGTGGTCCCATGCCTAGTACTTGAGGAACCTCTGTACTGATTTCCATAGTGTTTGTACTAATTCCCAAAAACAGTGTAAAAGTGTTCTTTTCTCCCCATATCCTTTCCAGCATTTATTATTCTTTGTATTATTGATGTCTGCCATTCAACTGGTGTGAAATGAGATCTCAGTGTAGTTTTGATTTTCATTTTCCTAATTGCTAATGATGTTGAATATTTTTTCATACATTTGTTGATCATTTGTATTTATTCTTTTGAGAAGTATCTGTTTAATTCATTTGCCCATTTATTAATTGGGTTATTTAACATTTTTGTATAAAGTTTTTTGAGCTCTTTGTATATTCTAGACATTAATCCTTGTCAGAAAAGTAGCTAGAAAGATTTTTTTCCCATTCTGTAGGTATTCTCTTCACATTCCTAATTGTTTCATTTTCTGTGCAGAAGCTTTGTAATATGATGCCATCTGTTTATTAACTCTTGGCATTATTTCCTGAGCTTTGGGGGGTCCTATTGAGGAAGTCCTTGGCTGTGCCTATATGCTAGAGTATTGACCCTATGTTTTCTTCTAGGAGTTGCACAGTCTTTGGTCTAATTCCTAAGTCTGATCCATTTTGAATTGGTTTTTTTAAGAGTGAGAGGTAAGGATGTAGTTTCATTTTTCTACCTAGGGATAGCCAGTTTTCTAGCACCATTTATTAAAATGGCTGTCTTTTCTTCATTGTATGTTTTTGGCATCTTTGTCAAGGACCAGATAACTAGAGATGTGTGGATTTGTCTCTGTGTCTTTATTCTGTATCATTGATATGTGTCTGTTTTATAACAGTACCATGCAGTTTTTGTTACTATACCTCTGTAGCATAATTTGAATTCAGGCATTGTGATTCTTTCATCATTGCTTTATTGGCCTAGAAGTAATTTGGCTACTCTGAATCTTTTATTCTTCCAAATAAATTTTAGGACTGTTTTTTCCTTACTCTGTGAAGAATGTCATTGGTATTTTGATGGGGATTGCATTGAATCTGTACATTGAATTTGGGAGTGTGGAACAGGCATACTTTAAATCAATACTCTGAAAGAGGAACAATGTACAGTACAGATATTGATTTCTAAATGCTTCTCAATAAAGGTTTACTGAAATTTCTCCACCCAATATAACCAAAGAAAACATGTATCTCTTTTATTAATTGCAAAATAGGGATGATGATAATAAAATAGGAACTATTTAAATGGTTTTTAATCTTTTTTCAGTGCCTACTGTAAAGTTAGCTCTTATTAAATCATAGCTACTATCATCTTTTGGATATGGGAGATGCTTCAGTATATCTCTAGAGTTCACAGGGACTTATTCTCATGGAATATATGCTTATCTATTGGCAGAAGTACTCACATATGAGTCATATTATGTTGTATTTTGGGCAAACTACAGTGAGAAAGTGAAATCCATGCCCACCTGAACTTTGGGAAAATATTTTTCATTATTTCATATGAAAGAATTTAGGTAATTTGTAATTGGATGACTTAATGTTGAGTTTCTTACTTCAAAGTTCAGATATTAACCAACCACAAAATTTATGTCATATTTTAAGTTAAATGGACCATTCTAAAGCATCTAATTGAATTCATAACCAAAGTTGGTATTTTTATTGCTGGTTCCTTGATTCATTGCAAGTAGTTGCTTTGTTTACCCAGTATGGGTCTAATATAACCTTCGGTCTCAATCTGAAAAAGAAATAGACCTGATATGTGCAATATTAAAAAACAAAAAGCCTGAGGTCTAATCTGTTCTGCTCAGAGATAAATGTTATAGCACTATATTATCATATTGTGATTCAAATACAGAGCTATCAATTCTACAGCATTTAGATATGCTGTTTAATGTCAAAGGCAGAATTCACAACACTGGCAATTTCTCACTTTCTGCCCCTCTTTTTTCGTTTTAAATAGATCAAAATCAAGAGCAAGAATCTGAGATAAATATGTTGTTTAATTGTAACAGAATCCTATAGAAGTAGAATTTAAACCTTACAAAGCAGACTTTAAAAAAAACTAAGTGAAAATATACAACCTAATATAACAGTCCACAATAACTTTGAATTTGTCTTGGAGAACATATGCCCACTAAAATTCTGAATTGATTGGGAAGATTTCAAAAAGTTGAGATTAGGAGTAGATAATCCATTGTTTAGAATTGTCAAAAGTTTTTAAGAGCATTATAACTAAAACATTCACAGTTTTAGAAAGATTTAGTATTATCCTAGCTAATATACCTTCAGAGTACACTAGTAGCATGCACTGTGCATATTTATTACAAACAAAATAAGCGTGCCATGTTTCTCTGTGATCAAATAATAGAAAAAGTAATTTATCCATGTCATCAATACTTTGCCTACTAAATTGAGTAATAAATATATAAATAAAATAATCTCTCACAATGTTCAAACTAGTTTTTAAAATTATATCTGGCTTTGACTTCTTCATTGAACAAACTTTATTGAGAATCTACTTTGTGAGACTTAGAGGAATGCTTAATATCCTTCAATTCTGTCTCTGCTTGAATTTTTTTAGATAGAATACTACTACTGTTGCAATTAGAGGTGTTTAGTGAAAAAAAGACCAATAGTTAAAAGTGATTTTGTAAAATCTCACCATCTCCAGATGTGATGATACATTCCTATAATCCCAGTAACTCAGGAGACTAAAGCAGGAGGATCCCAAGTTCAAGCCCAGCCTCAGCAATTTAGCAGGGCCCTAAGCAATTTACCAAGACACTGTCTCAAAATAAAATATAGAAAGAGGCTGGGGGATATGGCTCAGTGGTTAAGCACCCTTGGGTTCAATCCCCAATACCAAATAAATAAATAATAAACAAATAAAATCCTACCATCTAAGGAACCTTTAGACAAATAACTTATTTGTTATCTAACTAGATTTTTTTCAAAAACAAAAATTTTTCCACAAACATGGAATTTATTTGTTCAAATTAGGTTCATACTGAAAATTTGTTAGGATCTATAAACAAGTCTGGATGGCGCCTGGCATTTTGCCAGAGGGAGTGGTTTGTGAAGTAATGCCAGCGAGCCATTAAGTGTGGAGATTCCTTATTTGTTGACTGCTGTATCTAGTTTATGTTAATTAAGATAAGCTGTGTGGAATGTATAAATACCCCTCCTGTCCTACAATAAAGGGCTCCCACTCCTGCTGTATCAATGTACTCCTGCTGTATCAATGTCACCCCCTGGGTTATTTTGCTGCATCCGGGCTGTGGCAAAAATTTTATCTCATTTTTTTTTTTTTAGCTATAAGAAATATTCTTAAATTTAGATTTTAAAATTCCTCTGGGTACTAATATAGTTCACTTGTATAGTCTCTAAAATAATACTACATGAAGTGCAGAATGAATGCTTTTTGATGATGCACTGACATTTCTAAGCAATGCCTCTGCCTCAAATCAATCCACTCAAACAATCAAATGATTTGACATTCAAAGCTTTAGGAAACACTACATGAATATTATTCTCATTATACATAAAGATTCAATCATAGAACTGCCATAGGAAATTGAGATTCTTATGTTTTAAAGTTAATATACCAGAGTCATTTATTTATTTTACTTGTAGAATAACTTTTAAAAATTTTTATTAGTGCAGTATAGTTGTACATAACATTGGGATTCATTTTGACATATTTCTATAAGCATGGAATATAATTTGCTCCAATTCAGTCCCTAGTATTTTCCCTTTTCCCTCCCCCATTCCCTTTTCTCTGTTCTAGCAAACTTTCTTCTATTTATTTATAGTTTTTCTCTTTAATTAGGGCATTATAGATATGCTTAAAGGTAAATTCACTCTGGTATATTAGTATACATACATTGGATAATTTGATCAGTTTCATTCCACCATTTATCCCTTTTCCCATCCCTCTCCTGGAAACCCTTTTCTTCATTCCACTGATCTCCCTTCTATTTTCATGGGATTTTCACACATACTTTTTCCCTTTATTTTGGTCTAGCTTCTGCATATAAGAGAAGACATTTGGCCCTTCACTTCTTGAGTCTGGTCTATTTCTTCCTTTTTTTAATTTATTTTTTCAGTTTTCAGTGGACACAACATCTTTATTTTATTTTTATGTGGTGCTGAGGATTGAACCCAGTGCCCTGCACAGCATGCATTACTGATTGAGCCACATACCCAGCCTTGGTGTATTTCACTTAGCATGTTTTTCTCCAGTTCCATCCATTCAACAGCAAATAACATGATTTCATTGTTTTTTGTGGCTGAGTAAAACTCTTTTGTGCATATATACCACATTCTCTTTACCTATTTCTCTATTGATGGTACTTGGGTTGTATTGATGATTCCATAATTTGGTTATTGTGAATTGTGCTATTATAAACATTGAAGCGGCTTTATAGCTATAATACGCTTATTTTAGATCTTTGGATATATACCAGGGAGTGGGATAATTGGGTCATATGGTGATTTCATTGCTAGTTTTTTTAATTGGCTTATGCTGCATAAAATATGGTATATTTTCCTAAACTCTCAAAGAGATAGAGAAACTCCTTAAATAAATGCTAAATGATTGCCTCAAAAACAGTACTTGGTAGCATGTCATAAGTAAATATAAAATATATATGTAATATATAAATATATAATTATATATATATATATATATATATATATATATTCAGATGGTCAGAAAGTCTTCTATATTTGTGAATTTACACTTCCTATGATGATTTTTTAATTCACCAAACACATTCACATTTATTTTTTTAAGCAAATGATAAAAACCCGGTTTACCAGCTTTTTTAAACTCAAGTTTAACATTAAATATTTAAACAATTGTCAAAACTTTACTAAGTTGCCAGCATTCATGCACAACTAGAAAACATCCTTAAATTTATATTAAACCAGAAATGCATTACCATTAATACATTAATATCTTTCATTACTAAATACTGAAAAATAATTATTTTTATAGGAGACTCATCCTGGCAATGTTAGCTCACAGCAAGCTGACACTATTTGACTCACATGTCAAACACAATGGAAAGCAGATCCATGATGGAGTTAGAATATAATCTTGTCCTAGCACTACTCAAAGTCAAGGCTCACCTTGAATTACTTTTAATTAAAAAAGCAAAGTGCATACAGAGATTACAACAATTTTAAAGACAAAAAAATGGTTCTATTGTGTGGTCCCAACTCAAAAGTCTATGACAAATAGGAGCTCTGATATGCTGTTTATAAATACTTTAGATTAGACACAATTATACTGAAAGTCCAGTTCACCTGAAATCTTCAAAAAAATATTTCTATTTCAAATGGTGCTTGTTAGAGTTTAACATTTCTGTTAAATGCATGCGTTGAATTACTTGTTACCAAGTGTAGCAGCTGCTCCTTACCATTTATCATTAAGGACTTTAACTGGCCGTCTTCTTCAACTTCTTTTATTTCTGACCATTATCCATAATTATTTTTGCATTGATTTTTCTCCCATTTACTATTTTGGTAGAAGTTGATATAGATTTGAAGTTACCTATTCCACTGCCACCAAATGACATAAAAGAGAATGAAGTAAGGCCACCGTGACCTAGTGACCCAAATGAAGTAAATCCTGTATCAAATGAAGAAAATCCACCTCCAAATGATGGAAATCCACTGAAAATGGAAAAAAACGAGCCTGCACCTCAGTTTCTGCTTCCTCGGGGACCCCTTCGGTTCCCAAAAACATCTTCAAATGGGTTTTCAAAGAAGTTGAAGGAAAATGGGTCCCTTCCACCAAAAAATTCCCTGAAGACATCATCTGGGTTCTGGAATGTGAAGCCAAATCAAATGGACTGTCAAAATGACTTCCACCTCCACCTCCACCATTTAAGCCTTCTTTACCATACTTGTCATAGATGTCCCATTTTTTTTAGCATCTTATAACACCATTTGCCTCAGCTTCTTGTTTGAATTTTCTCTCTGCTACTTCTTTATTCTCAGGATTTTTATCTGGATGTCACTTTAGTGCAAGTTTCCAATATGCCTTTTTGATATCCTCTGGTGAGGCATGTCTCTGCACGCCTAGAACTTCATGGTAACCCACCATGTTTTAACAGGTTGTTGGAACAAGTCCAAGGACTGGGTGGACGGGATGGGACGGGCGAACAGGTGTTTGCGGTGCAGCACTGCTGTGCTGGTGGTGACTTATGTTGAAATTTTTATACCTAGGTATGTTGATACTTGCCTGTTGGTTTTTATTTTTGCTTTTATTGATATTGTACACTAATCATACCACAATGCACTAAATATTTAAGTATTTCATTATTCATTCCTACTGTCAATCATGAAATGAAAACTAAAAGTTAAAAACTAGTAGTTAAGAAGTAGAAGTATTTTCAGTGCACGTATAGAGCAACATTTCAAGATCACCATACTAAAATGTCTTCTAGATTTCCTTTCATGTGAACAATGAAAAACACCAGAAAGTGAATTAAAATACCTCTTTTTCTACAGAAGCTAAAGTTTAATTTCAATGTGATAAAATAATCAAAACATGCTCTTTATCTTGAAGTATATATTCTTATACAATTGCAGCTACTTGGGAGACTGAAACAGAAAGAGTGCAAGTTGGAGACCAGTTGGGGAAAATTAGAGAGACTCTGTGTCAAAATCAATTCAAGAGGGCTGAGAATGTAGTTAAGTGGTAGAACACTTGTCTAGCATGGGCAAGATCCTTGGTTCAGTTATGCCATATCAATTTAAAAAGAGAGAGAAATGTAAGCTATTCTTCGTTTAAAACTACTGTTTCTATTTAAATAAACTTGCACATTTGTGAATGCTGAAGTTATCTTGATATTACTAATTTTATTTAATGAGTGATGGTGAGAAATGAGTTCCTATGAAACACAGAGAAATATTAATTGGTAAGTAATAAAACATCTTGAAACTGACACTTTAAAACAGATAAGTCCCTAATGATCCAGTCTATGCTTTTTTAATTGACTGGACCTTTGCCTTCCCCCCAAAGTTAAAAGTTATAACAAAATTAAATTCTATATTGTATGCATATCAATGTGAGGGATGCAGGTTTCATGGAACTTAAAACTTACACAATTTGGAAGAGTACTCTTTAATAAAATTATGTAAATTCACTACTTCAAAATCAATAGAGTTACCATAGAGAAGGACTATTCCAATGATAGGCCTTGCAGTTGAAGTTTCAACAAGTTCATGATGAACATAACTTTGCATAGTATAGTCAGACATCAGGAAACAAGTCTTCTGGAAGACTATTATAATAGAAGCCAGACAAGATTAATTGCCAGATCTGGGATTAATCTGTCTGAATTTCAATAGCCTCAGTAAAAACATAGGCAACTGAATAATGCATAAAATTATCTCTAAGATTCCTTCCAATTGAAAATTTTCTATTTTTTAACTGGAAAAGTCATTATCTCTGAAATGAGGAGAAATTTATGTTAATATGGAAAAGCAAATGAAACGTGTGTGGGTTTATTTGGGTCCCCTAATTTACATGAATATTTCGATGTCCATAATTGTTTTCAGACAGCAATATAGCTTTTGACTATTTTCTGTGGTCTCAAATTGCTAAGATCTATTTAGGGAACTAGCTGCAAATCATGAGTGGGGGTTGGAAATCTTATAGAAGAGAAAAGAAAATAGGAAGAACAAGATGCCGTCCTTATCATCTGCCTTCTTCCTGTAATTTGAGAATTGAAATCTTAACCTACTCCCTGAACCTGATTAATACTGTATCTTTGAAAGTTGAAATGATATGTAAGTTGTCTAGGTAAACAGGGTTTTATTTTTTTCAGTCAATGTAGAAGTTAATATAGAAGTTATGTGAATGTCACTGTTATGCTAGGAACATCTTTTCAGAACGATTTTTTCACTCTCAGTAAAAATATAGAGCTTCCTTGCTTTTATCAATCTGTTTACATATGTAAATATGGAAAGAAAAATTATTCAGGAATGGGCCAAAATCTTTATCTCTGGTGCCAATCTGTAATAATTTTAAATAACTATTTTTAAAACAATAAGATAGAGCAAATTATTATATTGTGTGCATGTGTGAATATATAACAATGAATCCCACTATTATGTATAATTATAGCATACCAATAAAAATGAATAAATATCTTATGCTAATCTTCATAGGTTTAACCTGTTTAATAGAATCAGAAAATATTTCTTATTTCTTATTGTGCTCTTAAAACTGATACAAGTAGCTTGTATGAGTAACCATATTATCTATATATTGATTGAAATAATTTCAAATTTACAGAGCATTATCACTGTCCAAAATATACGTTGTCAGCAAAATAAGCCTCTGTATTCTTCTAGAATTAAAATAACAAACACCAAAATGGTTATAATAACATTAAACAGGGCTTATATCTGAAAAAAAGGCTATTCACAATTGTACTACCTATTTAAATCCTAATGATCAACATCTGTGTTTCAGTTTGTCAAAAAAAAACCATTTATTCCATATATATCTGCCTTTGTATATCCATAATTTTATATATTACACATAAATGTAAACTTTACAAAGTAAATTGAAATTTTAAAAACTGACAAAATATCTTTAAACTGCAGGAGCTCTCCATTTTGTAAATAAGAGAGGAGTTAACATACAGGATTAGCAATAACAAAACACATTAAACACTATCTCGTATTGTTTCATAATGCAAGTGTAAAAATAAAAAAAAACTAGTATTAAAGGAAGAAAACTCAAGCATCATACTGAAATAGTCTTCCAATTTCAGGATAATGCATTTTTATTAGATAGATTGGACTATTGCACATAGATTAAGTTTGACAGGAGACCATTCTGTTGCCACATTTTTACTTTTAATTCAGTGTGCTTTTTGATAAATGTGGAGCAGAAAAATATATTTTTTTGGCTTTTTTCTGATAGAGAAAACCAATTGAATCATATTTCAAAACTCTGCCCTGACTCCGCATCTAGCTTACATTATTTTATAGATAGCTTGAGGGTATTTTAGCCTTGACATTTCACTTGTCCTGAAAATAGTGATGATACATGGACCAGCACTACACAGAGCTCCCATTTTTCTTTCAGAAAGTGCAGCATGATTAGCCTTTTTATCCGCCCAAGACTACTGCCTAGGGAGCTTCACATGTCAAGGCCAATGCAGTTTTGATGAAGCAGCATCTCAAGATATTATGGTTTGAATTCTGGGCAGCAGTTGGAGGTGGATTACTTACTGGTGGTGTTTATTCAGATTTGTCCCCTCTCAGATAGGGATTGAGAAGGATCTTTGAACTGGGCTCTACATACTGTTTATGCCTTTTGGAGACAGAAAGAATCCAAAGAAGATAGATGTGCATACTGGAAGGCAGGGACAATGAAGGGAGCTGGGAGAGATGCAATGCCTCATTTCCACCTGGGCATTGTGGAAGCTCCAGGGCACATATACTACTCTGTCAAGTAAAAAATATGATCTTGTCCTCTGATGAAAAATGAGAAATGTTCGTAGAGTAAAACTTCAAGATGTGCAGAAGTCCAAAAGGACAGTCAACAAAATAGGTCTGAGAAGAAACAGAATGAGTGTCGGTTAAGACCAATTTTCCTGTGAACAATAGCTACAGTACTCGGTAGAGCAGTCTAGGGATAACTGACTATTGGTGTTTACATTCTCATATTCCTATTGATTTATAACCTTCCCTGGGCCATCTTGAGTATTAAGTCTACCTGCATCTTTAAATCTTTGCCTAGAGAAACAGCTCACTCTGGCCATTGACATCATGGTGCACTCACCTTTGTAGCTCAGTCTCCCATACAAATAGGATAATGGAAGAGACTGCTACGCTTTAACAAACTACTCAAAGGTGTACTCTCCCCTTGAGCTTCTTCACATTGAAAAACAGAATCATGGCAATTCGTCTGACAGGAATAGAATTCTTGGAACCTGAAGGCACCAAAATAACCACAAATCAGTATGAAGTGGGCATAGAGTCCCCACTGGACTCAAAGAGTAAAACATTAAAAGTCTCATTAGGTTATTGATGGATTAATTTAACTTAACCTTGTTTCATTTGCATCATATCTGAGAAAAATTTAGTAATACACACCTTATTTTTAATTATTATACATCAGATCAAATGGAGAGCTGGCACTGAAGCATTCACCTATAATTTACCCAGCTACTAAGGAAACTGATGCAAGAATATCAAAACCAAGTTCAAGAAGAAGACCCCATCTAAAACACAAATCAGATCAAATGGCTCAATGGAGCTAAGATTGGCCTTTATAAAATGAGAGAGTAACAGTATAAAGAGGCAGTTGACATGCTAAGGGACAGCTTGAATATCTTCATTTTCTATCATCTCCTTTCTGTCCACACTTCCCACCACATCCCATGCCCCCCTCCAAAATAAAAAAAAAAAACACCCAAAGTAAATTTACCATCTAGATTAAAGCATTGCTTTGCCATAAAATGTCCAAAAACACATATTCTAGCTCTCCTATTTCTAACATATTGCTACAAAAAGCCTCCCCAAGAAAAATGGAGATATCTGGAGACCTGGAAAAAGAGATTGGACCATACTTACCTTGGTAATTACTACATGCAATCCTCCAGACTTTTTTTTTTAAAGGACATTTATGGACTAGGATATCCATGAGACGTTCACTATAAAAACCCCAGGATTCTTTGTACTATCACAGAATCAACTTTGAGCTTTCCAAGGGCTGAACCAGCCTTCATATTAACCATGCTTATATATACAGACTCAATACTTTATGAAAGGATTCAAAATGTTTGCTCAGAATAAACAATAATATTTACTCAGTAGGCAACATGTATTAGTTGAAGTTACACAACAACTATCCCACCCTATCCTTCTTCATACATCATTTGCATCCTCCCAGCCATGGCCAGCTGCAAGCAGCTTATTCTCAGCACCATGGAATATGGACTCTGGTGTGGAGTGACTTGACAGATGTGGCAAAATACAGAGCAGGAACAAGAGTTCCTCTACTCAGCTAGGGTGTGCCGTATATTTAATGGAAGAAATAGCCCACAACAGTAAGACATCAAACATTAGATGTGATTCTCATGACAATTTAGATGAAGACAGTCTGTGCCTCATATTAATTATCATATTATTTTCTTTTCTATTTATACTGTTAATTGAAAGATTATTATTTGAGCATATAATTCTATTTACAGCAGTTTTGAGAAGGACTGTAGCACAGACAATTCATGTGGTGTTCATACAGGAAGGGATTTCAAAATTGTCAGTGGGTATATCACATTCCAGGAGGAAAAAAAAAGCAAATTGCTCCTTTAAAGAAGAAGCCTGACATTATTGAGGATGTTGTTCCCATGGCATCAATGACTGTCCCATGACAGCAGCTTAAAATTTCCATAGAAACTGAAGCTGACAACGTCTACTAAAAGTGAGGCCTGCTCAGCATTATCAGTTAAAATAAAAAGGAAGCAGAAACTGTCCTATCTCAGTCTCTTCCCACCGCCTGTCATCTTGCAATGATTACATTTCCTTGTCATAAACTATTTTATTTCACATTGACTTTCAGCCAAAGGATTGGCTTCCTAAATCTTCAGAGATACAATAGTAATACAGATAATTCATCTATAAAATTAAAGCACATAGTACCGGACTTTATTTGTTAAGGTAAATACATGTAAGTCTTATGGCAGAAAAGTTTCAAAAATGTTTAGTTTCTTTTCCTCTTTCCTCTTTTTCATTTCTTCTTTTCTCTTCCCTCCTTGTATCTTTTCTTCATTCCACTTGTTTCCTCCCTCCCTTCTCTTCTACCTCTTCCTTCCTTCCATCTCTCTCCCTTTCTCTCTTTCTTGTTTCCTTCCTTTTTTCACATCCTTCTTTCCCTTCTTCCTCCCTTAGACATCTCAATTTTCCTTTCCATATTGAAAGAGCATCCATGATTGTATTCTCTAGTAACTAAGAAACTAAGTGTCCTTTATCCTCCTCTCTTGTTTCCTGACTTTGTCTAATTTATAACTATTCACCAACTAACCCCAATCCCTTCTAGGGTAACTGAGAACCCACTGTGGTACACCTTTAAAGATACAGCACTTTAATGTTGTCCCATTGATCAGAGAATTAAAAAAAAAAATTGGCTCTCAGAATCTTTCTGGCAGACTATTCAACAGGAAAGGTAAGATTTTCCCCTTCCTCTTTATATTGTAACAAGCTGTTGGTTTGGCCTTTCCTCCAAGGACAAAGGACCAGAGAGGAAAATCTTGAAGCAGAACTGGATACAGGCTTGATCACAACTTGATAACAATTTTTTTAATTTAAAAAAAATCCTGACTACAATGCAACTTTACTACTTTGCATCCTCAGAAACAGGGGGAGGGGGGGTATTAGGTCTTCATTTATTTCCTGTCTGGGCTCATTTGTTCATTTATTTATTCATTAAATTACTTATTCATAAAACAGGTATTTATTAATCCTCTACCATTTCCTCACATAGTGCTTCTTATCTGTTCCCTTGCACCTTGCACTGTTCGTTGGTTCTGTTCGTTGGTGCTGGGATTGAAGGCAGGGCCTCATTCTTGCTAAGAGTGCACTCTATTCCACTGAGCCATATTTCCAAACCCACTTGTGGTTTTGATGTTACAATTCTAATCATGTTACACTTGTATTTCTTCAATAGCCTCTTACTTAATTCTCTTTTTTCCCATGGTCAACCCTTTTCTCCAACCCACCCTACAAACCTGTAGCCACGTCAGGCTTGCTAAGGGATTATTTGGGTGCTGCTATCCTAATTTTCATGAACTTCCAGAAGCTTCCCAATTTCATGGACTGAAACTATTTAGACTTTACTTAGTGCCCTATAATCTGGGCCCAACCATTTCACTTTTCTAATATATTTAAGCCATGCTAAGTGATTGGTTCTTCCCTCTTCTTGTCCTCTTTTTCTCTTTCAACTTCCCACTGAGCTTTCCACCTGAACTGGTGTTTGAAAAGATATTTCTTTCCTTTTTGGCATTCTACTTTTGCTCAAATGCTGGGCCTCTTTCAATTTTCCCTTTCCTGTTCTCCAGCTGGAAGTCATTTCTGGCTCCTCTAAAATGCAAGAGCACTTTACCCCTCCTACAAATATTTGCATTTTCTGACTCAATAAGTATTCACATGCATGGCTTATTTACCATTGCAGAATAGAAGCTCCTAGAGAGCAGAGTTCACTGCTGAGTCCTTACACCTGTGACAATAGGGTGCCTTAAACCTAGACCACAGTTGACAAAAATGGATGTACATACTGCCACACCACTGGACCAGGTCTAAGAAGACACATTGAATAACTAACCTATTTTTAATTTCAGCTATGATAGGTGATATTATGGTCTTGTAAGTGTCTTCAGGTTGAGGCTTTGCAATCTTCTTCATCTGTAAACAGTGGCAAGCCCATCAAAACGTGGGCAATCATCACCTTCCTTTGGTACAAATTATTGTGCATCTGCATTTTTAGGATAATTAATATTCAAACTGAGGAATGTTCTCCTCATCCAACACAAGAAAATATTTTCCATTCTATTTCCTAACAGTCTTCTTTAAATGAATTTTTACATAAAATGCACAAGTTTCAAACATTGAATCTCCCTTCTACCCTATTTCTCAGATATTACTGTTAAAATTTTGTATCGTCTTTCCAGAATGGTTTGTTGTAGTTATTTGTTGTTTAGTCTTTTTGTGGGTTTGTTTTTTTTTATTTTTTATTTTTGTTTGTTTGTTTGTTTGTCTATGAGATGGGGTCTCATTACATTGCCCACACTAGCCTTGAACTCCTAGTCTTAAATGATCCTCCCATTTCAGCCTCGCAGTAGTTGGGACTATAGCTTGCACACCACTCCCAGCTTTAGAAAGGTTTTTCAAAAATAAATTTTCTTGTATATATTTAAAGCATACAATATAATGTTATGGGATACATGTATAGATGTATTCCTTGTATGGTTCCTATAGTAAAGCCATGATCTCATGTGGATATACATGAGATCATTTTTTTTTCAATGTGTGTGTCAAGAGCAAATAATGTTTGCTCAATTAATAAAATACAGTGTAGTATTGTATTATGACTATAGTCCTCATGTTGTACATTAGATCTCTAGGTTTGTTTTCATTCCACCTAATTGCTACTTTGTATCCTCTAACCCATATCTCCCCATGTCTTCCCCAGTCCCTGCTCCTTGAAAATTTGTTTATTTTCAATCTCCTCAGAGAAGTTTTTATGTCTATGAAAACAAATATAAACAATTTCCCCATGTTTTCCTTCAATGATAGAGTTCTGTATACACTCTCTGCCTGTGCTTTTTACTTAGAAATGTATCTTGAAGATCTTCCCACATCAACACACAGTGCATATTCTATTGTTTGAAAATAACATAAAGAGTTCCTTATTGATGATTAAATTTGTTTCTAAACTTGCTATTACAATATGTCACAATGAATAATCTTATAAATATGTTTTCTATTTTGTGAACATATATACATGTATATATATGTGTACATACATGCGTATACATATGATCCATTCCTGGAGGTGGAATTGATTGCTCAAAATTTATATACCTTATAAATTTTGAAATAAACTTCAAAATTGCTCTTCCTAGAGATTATAACAATTTATACTATCATTAGCATTGAATGATGTGGCTTCTCCTACCCAAAGACTTGCCAAAGGTGCTTTAAATTTCTTGGGTTTCTGCCAAGATGATGCTGAAAACAGTATCTCAGTTTTGATTGTGTTGTTTTAACATGGAACTTTGTGAATTTGTACATCATCTTTGCTCAGGGGCCATGCTAATCTTATCTGCATAACATCAGTTTTTGTTGTATGTGCTGCCACAAAGAGCACCCTCTGTTTAAAGTACCTTGCTATCATTGTGAGTGAAATCACTGCACTTTCATGGATGTAAGAGCCATTTGCAAAATTTTAATTTTGTCATAAAACTTTATTCCTATCTTTTGCCCAATTTTCTGTTTATTATTTTATTCTGATTTGTTAGAATTCTTTATAAGATAGAGAAATATGCTATGATATGACTTGCATGTATTTTTCCAAGTTTATTGCTTATTCCTTGATGTACAGTGTGGTAGTTTTTGCCAAGTAGCAAGTGTTTGTTGTTGTTTTGATGGATTCTGAATTTTGAGTCATAGACTGGCCTTTGCACACTGAGATTATAAATTCTCTTGTTCCCTACCACCACTATGCTCCACATCCAGTAGTTTTGATGGACTCTTTTCTCTACACTTACATCTAAGAACTGTTTGATGTTTATCCTGTTATGTATGTGACACCCTATTTTTATACCAATAACATTGATTTAATAGGTCATTTTATCCATACTTGTATGAGATGACAATCGCATGCTAACTTTAAGTATAATTGACACTGATTTTTGAAATTTCTATCTATTCTATTAGACTGCATATTCCTGTGCCATCTGAGATTTACATTTTTGATGATTTGGAAGATAAGCTGAAGTGCTCCAAAGAGGAGCACCTCTGAACACAAAGGATGCTGGACCAGCCTCTGCTTGAACTGAATGAGATATAGAGCTCCCCAGTCCTGCCCTGCTGCTGCTCCTCTTTCTGACCTTGACTCTGCCTGAGGGTAACCAGTCCAAAGCTTAGGACTGATTTTTAATTGAAAGGCTGCTTTCTCCTTTCAACACCTTGTCTTTTTTCCCACCCCCTTGTCTTTTTCACCAAATTGTCTGTCTCCTCCCACAGATTCCAACTGGGCTAGAGGCTGAGCACCTTTGGGAACAACATTTAAGGGAATGTGGGTAAAAAAGAAAAATTTCTTTTAAAGCATGTTGTGATGTACACATTTTGTAATTACATTTTTGTTGTTACAGGAACCATTTGTAAAACATTCCAAATAATTTCATAGCTCTGAAACAGCAATCTAATTCCTTTCTCACTTTTGGAAGGTAACTTTCCAGCCTAAACCCTATTCCCCTCTCTGAAAAGGAGGAAAAGAGGAATGAGCCTGCCTTACTGAGAGCCAAGCAGAGCCCAGGGAAAGACTCTATTATGGGAAACCTCATAGCTCTGCAAAGTACCAGCCAAACCAGAGAGGAGTTAGTCAAGAAACAAACCCTGTGTTATTTAGGTTTTGTTTTGTTTTTAACTTTAAGGTATCTTTAGACAACTTTATTATTTTTTTTTTTTTACTTTTTTTCATCAGAAATGACCAAATTAACATGGTACGACCTCCTAGACTTTTTGTTTTTGTGGTGCTGGGAATTGAACCCAGGGCCTCATGCATGTTCAGTAAATAGTCTACCATTGAGCCATATCCTTAACCCTGAGAACTAATTTTTCTCCCATCTGTACCCACTTCCCAAGTGTTCACAGAATGGATCATGGGACCCTTAATCTTGAGTGACCACTTAATTGCTCTCCTGCCTCCTTGAAAAAAAAGAAAAAGAAAAAAAATTGTTTTTGCCACAGATTTAGCCATATGAAACTCATCTCATCACCCTTTTCTGGGTCTAAAGCTGCTGTATCTAAAAGTGCCATCTCACTGTGCTTTGTGTCAGTGCTGGAGAATCTTGAATAGCTTATGTACAGAACTTTTTAAATTTTATATTAATTTGAAACTTTGCGTCTTTGGGGTTGGGTACCTGGTCACCCCATCTCATGTCTTGCTGTGAGGGTCCTACAATCTAGGCTGGCTGTGTGCTGACCTTTGAAAGTTTCTTTGCCAACCAATCCTCACTTTTAGGTGAGGTTTCTGTGAAGTCTATTATCCTGCAGCTATTGGCTTAAAATGTACTCTGCTTTGTTGTGGTCTCTCTGGGGCCAGTTGGGAGAAAGAGAAACCAATAGTGCAACTGCTTTGATATTGAATCTTGACAACTGTCTTTTTGAAATAAAGTACCAGTCCCTCAAAAAAAAAAAAAAAAAACAGAATGCCAGTCACATAATATTGCTGTACTTTTTTATAATACCAAATTTAGAATTAGCATTATATTTTTAAAAATAGTTGAATTTTTAAATTAAGATCATCTTAATTGTATAAATTAACAGAAAATTGATATCTTTTTGTTGCTGAATCTTTCTATCAAACTGCACTATTACTTCAGATATCTTTTGTCAGAAGTATAGTAATTTTTTCTTCATTTCTTGCTGCTGCTTAGTAATTAGTTTTATTGCTACCAGAAATTTTATCTTTTATTCTTTCATATCCTCTAACAAGCTGTTTGCACACATGAAAACATTTGTTTTAATTATCCTAATTATTTTATACTGGTTACTGAGATCTCTTATTTATTATAGTAATCTTGCAAAGTATATTGAAATTCCTGCCAATATATTATTCCTGAGTCAGATCTTTTTTAAAAAGGGATTGTTTTAAGAACTACTTTAAAAGTTTATAACTCTTTTCTTGAAAGTTTTTGATTGTGTTGGTTATAAACTTCTTAAATAATAATGATGTCAGTGGATTTTTGTTGTTGTAGTTCCTTACTTCAAAAGACTCTGTTTACTATAAATGCATCACAGTGGGTCTTGGATATTTTTCAGTCTTTTAAAGTACAATAGAAATATTTGCCATTTTAAATAAGTATATACTTATCCCTAACTTATCAATTACTCTACACCAAAGAAGATATTTAAGTGTTCTAAAGGCTTTTTTAGGATCTATGGTGATGATAATAATTAGTCTTCTTAGATTTTTTTTTTTTTTGTACCAGGAGATTTAAGTCAGGGATACTCAACCACTGAGCCACACCCCTAGCCCTATTTTGTATTTTATTTAGAGACAGGGTCTCACTGAATTGTTTAGTGCCTTACTTTTGCTGAAGCTGACTTTGAACTCAAGATCCTCCTGCCTCAGCCTCCTGAGTTTCTGGGATTACAAGCATGCCCCACCACACCTGGCAAATATTATATTCTTTGATCTAGTTTCCTAGTGTTGAATCATGCTTACATTAGAAGAATAAAGAGCACAACAAGCATAATATAGTTCTCTCTATTCTGTTAGTAAATATTTTATGTGGAAATATTAATATTCACATAAGAAATTTAATCTCTGAGGTTCTTCCTTTTAGTGCAATTCTTTATAAGTTTTAATGCCAATGATATTTTCATTTGCTAGAACTTTGAAGTTTCATTTTTTTTTTTTCATGTTCTACATCAGTTTAAGTAGAATGGGAATTACTTCTTTTTTTGTTTTACAAAAAATTTCTTTGAAAAAATATCTTAGGCCAATAATTTTTAGTGACAGGCACTTGACAAATTTTCTATTTGTTTTATGAAAATTGGTCTTTTAAAATGCTGTTCTTATCAAAATTTTATTTTGTTAAATTGTGTTTTTCTATAAAACATCTTGTTTATAAAATATCTTGTTTATTTCGGGAATTCAAATTTTTACACAGAGGTTGTTTCAACTATATTTCATAACTTTAAATATTTATTTTTCTGTATGGGTTAATGCTTTGCTTACATGTGATTTTCAATAATTATATTTGCCTCTCTTGTAAAAATGTCTCTCTAATAAAATGTCAGCGATGTCTCTCTCTCTCTCTCTCTCTTTTTTTTTTTTTTTAGTCCCCCTTGGCTTCCCTTTTAGGTTTTTCTTCTATGGTTCTGGTCAGTGTTTATCAGATTTTATTGCACCTTTCTTTTTATATATCTAAAATGTAACTATTGTTGGCATAAAGCCTTAGAGGATAAAGGTCAAATTTTAGCCTTTTTTCCTCAATTCACCCTCACGTGGTTTAAACAGCCATCCACATATGATAACAATGGATATGTTATCCATTGAAATTCAACATCTTAGCTCTAAACATATATTATTCTTCTGATCTTTCATATATAATAAATATATCATTGGTTCTCTTTCTTCTGTGTTTCTTATCACAGTGAATGAATGCTACCATTACTTGTGTAGTTTTCCAATGACAGTCCCCAAAGTCATCCCTGATACATTTATTCTTACATACTGCATCCATTTAGTCAATGCACTTTTAAACTTCTCCCTGGTAAGTATCTGTTTCTTATATATTTTCTCTCCTACCCTAAGCCACCATCATCTCTTGCCTAACCATGACAAATGGCCTCCCAACCAGGAAGCCACATTGCATCCATTCTTGTTTCTTCCCCAGTCAGTCTTCATATTGAAGCCAAACTAATTCCATAACATCTCTCCTTTTCTTATTTATTTATTGGTTCTTTTTAGTTATACATGACAGCAAAATCCATTTTGATATGGTTATATAAACATGGAATATATCTTATTCTATTAAGGATCCCATCTTGCTTAAATACATTCAGGGACTTCTCCTTGTTCAGAAAAATACTTAAAATTATTTACATGGCCCTTAAGTCTTGAATGATGTGATCCTTGGATACTAGTGCCTGAGGCACTCTCCTCTTCATCTTTTGGGTTCTACCAAACCAGTGGTCTTTCCATTTCCCAAATGTAGTATTTCCTTTTATCATTTAAATAAGTATTCATACATGCTTGTTTTTTTTTCTTTTCTTGAAAAAGTAACCCTAGTATATTCTTCATTACTAAATTTTGTCCTTTAAAGTTTGTCTCCATATCCATTTCTCAGATAAGCTTTCTCATATTCTCCTTTTCTAGACCCTTTTGGTAGCACTTTTTGCTCTGTATATAATTATGTATAAACAGTTATTATTTTCATACTAAAATGCAGACTCAGTGTGGCTATTTGTTTGGTTCAGCACTTTATTCCCACTAGTAAAATGATTTGTCTACCAAGAAACTCAAAACAAAACACTGGAAGAAAAAATATCAAGAAAAAAATAATCATTTGGAAATTTTTTCTTTCTCTTTAAAACCAAAACAGAATTTCAAACCTTAGCATAATATCATAATCAAACAGGATAAAATAGTCAAGACATAATTGTAAACTTAACATTTCATCTTGGTAAATAAATGAATGGCTATTTCATTGTCAATATTGGTACAATTGTCTAACCATCTGAAATCATAAAAAATGTGAGATTCCCAGAATACACCAAATAAACTACATAAGTATATATACAAACTTACATTTAATGATGTATCTATAAAATTATGTAGAATTATGTAGCATTTTTAGAAGAAAACATATGTAAATATTTATCTAATCTTGATCTGAATACAGATCACAAAATTGACAACAGTGGTAGAAATCACATAAAAAAATAAAACAATATTAATAGAATAAAAATTTGTAAAAAAAATAATAGTATCCACAAGAGAAAAAGTAGCTTATTTTATATTAGTCCATTTTGCATTATTATAATTAAATACTTGTGGCAGGTTACATTACAGAGAAAAAGAGATTTATTTTTGGTCACTGTTCTGACTCAAGTATGAGAGACTGCATGTGGTGATAGTCTTTTTGTGGACAGAGTTCTAAGGTGTCACAGGGCTAATGCTCTACTCCTGGTAACAGACAGGGAGGGTGGTCTCTCTCCCTCTTACAAAGCACCAGTCACTCAATCATGGGGGCTCCTCCCTAACAACCTCATCTAATCCTAATTACCTCCCAAAGCCCCAGCTCTAAACACCACGGTTGGATTAAGTCTCCACCCTCTTTACATCTCACAGTGGATATTAAACTTCAACCCATGAACTCTCTAGGACTCAAACAAATCATACCAAAACCACATCAATGTATATGACAGAAAATAGGTTATTGTCCTCATATATAAAATCTTTAATACTTAAAGGATAATCATAAAGAAAATGACAGATGTCTCAAATAAGAAAGCAATGATTTCAAAGAGAAAATTCTTAAAATATTAAATGCAGCATTACTGATAATTTTAACTGCTTTAATAGTCATAAACATGAAAATAAAATGATATATGATTAATTTGGGTGACAGTGATTAAAATAATAATATAGGGTATATATTAAATAATACACTAATATAATTAAAGAATAATAAGGAGAATTAGCTAGTATTTGGGAAAAAAAAGACATTCTCATTCAACAATAGCAGGATTATAAATTGAAATAACCTTTGCAGAGGGCAACTTGGCATTATGAATTAAAAGCCTTCAGAATGGTCAAACCCTTCACTCAGTCATTCCCCTTCTAGGAACTTAACCTAAGGAAATATTGAATTAAATGTAAATGGATGTATTTGATTTGTGCCATTTGGTGACCTATCTGCAGAAGTGAAGAAGAATTTATAGCACAACTTTTAACATCAGATATGTTCTTATTACCTTTAATTTTCTTCCCTTTACTATTTTTATTTGTCCTTTTAAATTTATTGTCTGTTTTTTTGTACATTATAAATCTTTATATACTTACAAATGCATCCTGAAACAAGGTGAAATAGTAACACACACACACCCTCACACACACACTCACACACACACACACACACACACACACACACACACCATTGGTATTTATAGTTGCATCTTTTAACAGAGTGCCTAAGACATAGAAACCATTCAATAAATTCTACTTAGTCAAACTGAAGTCAATATTTCATTGTAGGAATCACATAAGCAAAAACTACATGACCCACTCATCAAGGATATTTGTCTTCTTGTGAAATAAAGACTTTTTTTTTAGATTTCTACAAAGCTCATCTCTAGAGGCAAGGCCTATGCTTACTTAACTGACTTTGATGTGCTCTGAAGTTTTGTATACAGGTTTACTTTATTTTGCAGAAACACCATCTCTATTATAGGATCTGAGACAGAGCTGCTGCTTTCACAGTCCCCTGGGGAAGTTCATTCTGCCTGTCCTGCAAACCACCAATACACAGATAGGTACCTTGCATTTGAAAAGGCAAATATACAGCAATATACCTAATGGGCTAAGGGCTGATAAGGATTTTGTTAACTTTTGTTTTCAAAGTTGGATCCTCAAATGACTGTGACATACCAATCTGAATATTCTAGAATAAAAACTGTTTGATTTGATTTTTAGAAATTTTAATTTCTGGTGAGTTAGTCAATATTAACTTATAATAAAAAATAAATACAAACACAATATAAAATTCATACTATGAAGGAAGAAAAGCAATATTGTGATTTTGTGACAAGTTACATTTTAACTAAATGTGATCTCATTGCTTCGAATAAAAAAATATTACTTTACATATAAAACAAAATTTTTAATTGTAATATATAAAAGTACATGTAAAACATTAAAATGTGATAATTGGACATTTTTTCAGCAGGAAGATAATACAATTACATGTGATTGAAGATTAAAACAAGGATATTGCTGCTACATAGGCCATAGGAGTTATTTACCAGAAGTCAAATCATTTAGATACAATTTTTCTGGATTTATACTACAAATGGAATAATATTCTGATGTGTCCTGAGGCCAAATCACCATTATATATTAATGATTCTGATTTGAGGATGCTCTTATAGCATTTATAGAGAGTCAGATTTTTCACACTTTGGTTTTAGGATCCTTTAAAATGTTTTTTTTAAATGGTTATTGGCCATTTGTGATTGCAATTATTTAGTGTATTGCTTGGACAAAATATGATCATTTCTAAGATAATTCTAAAATTTGACAAGTTAATTCTAAAATTTTCATGTAAGAATGAAGAACTAGAAACAGCTAAAATAACTTCAAAGAATTTTGGTGAAAACTTTATTTTGAAAGTCTATTAATTAAAACTTTTTTACTAATGTTGTAAAAGAATAGTTTAATCAATAGGGCAGAGAGAACACAGAAAGAGACTCAGCATAAATAGGAAAATGTATACAACAGAAGCAGCATCAGGTGAATACTAAAAATTTCATGCTTTAGTTAGCTTTTCTATCACTGTTGCATGGGCTCTCTCTCGTCCAGCAAGGAGGTCCACGGAACAGGGTAGAGGAGAGTGTAGTTGTGGAGTCACTAATCAAGACCTCCAGAGTTTGCAGGAAGCAGGTCTGATTTTATTGCTCAGTATATACTCAGGCAGTAGCTAAGCAGATTACAGGCAGCCACCAATGCAATTTCTGCTAACTGTCCCTGCAAGGACCAATCGAGGGGTGGCACAGTCTGAAAGTTCAGTCCATGGTTGGCCAACTCCATAGCTCTGGGGGCAAGGTGAGAAAGAACTTCCAGGCAGAGGGTATGGCAGAGGGTATGGCAGCTCAGGACATGGCAACCTGGAAGCAGAGAGAGTGCTCCATATCAAGGGCAAAACACAAACCTCAAAGTCCCACCCCACAAGTGACTTACTTTCTCCAGCAGCATCCTACCTATCTACAGTTACTGCCCAGTTAATTTGTATCAGTGGACCAATCCAACAATTACACCTTTCATAATTATTGCACCTCTGAAAATTCTTGCATTGTCTCTCCTCACATAAGCTTTTGGGGGATACCACATATCTAAACCATAACATATGGAAATCAATATCATATAATGATAGAAACTGGTTGGCATGGCAAAAGTTTAAAAGTGTAGATAGAAAGGGGAATTGCTAACCAATTTATCTCCAGGAAAGGAGGTGGGAGGATTTCATCAGTAAGAGTACAGATATAGTCAAAACTGTGCTTTTTAATTAAGAGGTCTGAAACAATATGTCAAACATTAGCATCTATTTAATCTGATATTAGTACCTATTTTTAAATGTTTAAAACATTGCACAATTAAAATGGATTTAAATATGTAGAAAAAAATATTTTTATTTTTTAAAACTTCAAATATTAAGTAAATGATTGCAAATTATGATTGAATTGTTTTCAAGGTAATGTTTTCTAGGAGCACCCTCTAAATACAATATAAAAGGGATGCTTTTATTAGAGAAAAGATTTTTTTTCTTTTCAAAGATTTTTGGTTGTTAGGCATTGCTGGCGTTTGCTCTTTATCCTTTCCAAAAATCTTTCAGGACTGCGGATGTAGCTTAGCTGTCATAGTGCTTGCTTGCCTAGTATGCAGGAGATCCTGAGTTCAATCCCCAGTACACCAAAAGTAAAATCTTCTTTCAGAAAGGATCTGATCAACTAATTCAGATTATAGTATTTAAAAAATAAAATAATTTCTTTTCTCTACTAGTATCATTTGCATCTTATAAGAAAAATGACAATTCTAAGTCAAGTATTGGCAAGCATTAGTGGAGAGGGGTAGGATTTTTGGTAGCACCTTGAATGTTGATAAACAAATTGTTCCACATTTGAGGTAGTCCACTGTGGCTCTGGCATTTATATACTCAGTATTCTGCAGGGAGGAAAAACAAACAAACAACAATCAAAAAAAAAAAAAAAACAGTACCTTAAATATGTAGGAATATAACCAAGTACATATTTTTCTATAGTACAATTCCACTTGGCTCACATTTCAAAAAAATATTATTAGTATTTAATGTTCCAATCTAAATACAAATTAATTTTACATTTAAACTAAATTATTAATCTAGTTCTGGGCGTAGAGTTGGAGGCCTCAGAAGAGGTCTACTGAGAATAGAATGTAGGCTAAAATGCAGAAATAAATGTTCTTTTTAGAAGGAGTCTACCAAATTGCTTTCTTCCCTTTTCACTTTTTAAAACTACTTGGATCATACTGAAATTTTAGGAGCAATAAAAATTGTATGATATTTACTTTGTCATGAAAATGCACAACAGTTAGTATGATTACATCTTTGATTTTTTCTTCTGCCTGAAGTTTTATGCTTTTCCTTTTTCCTAAGTTTTTCTCTGAATTTTTTAAACATATGAAAAGTTGAAAGGATGAATTCCTATTTGATAATATTTGACCAAATTTCTCTGTTTTTCTCATGCTCTTACTGACTTTCCTCTCCCATAGTTTTGTGTTTTATGTGCAACAGGTTGCACCTAATGACATTAACATTCACCAGCTCAAAATAAGCATATTAATAATTTTCACACCTAAAAATATTTCATAAGTAATGACTGAATTTATCAAATTAGCGGAATTTTTTCCTATTTGTTCTAAATCTTATCAATACATTGTGTTCCCAAATATTGCTGAGAATATGAATTAAGGATTTTTTTTATAGTTCTCTGTTATTTCTTCAAGTAAATCTAGCTCACCCAGGCACATCTGTTCAAAGTATTTGGAATGTTCTCTTATTGTCTCCCTACAGAATGCTATCCTCATTCTATTGATTTTAGCATGCTGGCTCAGTTTATAAAAGGAGGTCTAAATTGTCTAATACTGAAAACTGAAATACCTTCTATCAGTTTGTGCCTCTTCGGTCAATAATTTAATCAGAAAAGAAAGGGGAAAGGTATTCTGTATAGCTTTGTCTCTTCTCTCTCCTCTCTCATTTTATGTTGATTGGGGTTTCCTTTGATTCTAAGAAGTAGAAAGCAAGCCACCTGAAGGGTCTTTTCTCATCAGGAATGTTGATGCTCAGTTCTGCACTGGTGTCTTAGCTCCCTGTGTGAAGCACTTTCTTCCTTCACTTTGCTGAAGCAGCTGGTAGAGTGGCATCTTCGCAGCACAGGTACAAGAGTCATCGTTGTTGTTGTCATCGTCCCCACCAGGTGAGAGAGACAATATCATAGGCTCTAGATCAGTGAGAAAGCTGCCATGTGATGAAGAATTGTACCACTGTGGAAAAGTTTGTCCCTGTCCTTGCTTTCTCTTCTGGAAGAAATCTGAATTTAACTAGGCACCATATTCCTGCCCTGAATCTGCCTCCATATTTGCAAACTAGCTATAGTGTTCACACCTTACTTAGGGGAATTCTAATATTCAGTTAGGATAATCCAGGATATTTGCATCAATTGCTAAAATATTTAAATATTTCCATACTGGTACTCCACCTCTAACATTCACATAGATCAGTCATTAAAAGGTTAATGCACAGGAAGTTTCTTCAAGATGTATCTCTTTTGATTATCAGCTGAGACCTTCAAATTTTTAAATATTTTGTTTTCACCTCTAGTTGGGGATTAGATATATAAATTAAAAGCTAGATGAAACTACTCTTGTGCTTCTTAGACACAAACACTCAGACATACACAAGAAATTAATGTGGAATGGATTCATGTGTATAATTCACTGTGTACCACATATATATTCCAGGACTTTTTTGATCGATACCTTTGGTTGTGAATGGGAGAGAGCAGGACTGAGCAAAGAGAGAAGTTGAGGTTCAGTGTAGACCAAAACAGTATTGATTGACCACGCACAGAGCTCTGTAGTTAAATGATCATCATTGGTGCTCCTCATTGAGATAAAATGACCAGGCCTTTATAACAACAACCGTCAGTCACTGCAGTGTGCTGACGCAGAAAGGGCATGATCTCAGGTGAGGTTGCTGTCTGCAGCTAAGATCATTCTCAAAGTCACTGGCAGCTGAAGGGTCTGTGCTAATACCACTCCCTTCATGGAGGCAACAAGTCCTTTGAAAAGAGATGAAGTGGTGATCTCCATCATGCCCATTCTGTATGAACACAAGGTCTTATCGTACTCCTGAATGAAGGTTAGTGGGCTTTACGATGGTTTTATCTTTAAAGGATAGACATAAATCAAATTTTTAAACATAATAATAATGCCCCTTGTTCTAGTATGTGTACACATATTTAATCTTGACTTCTAAAGACACCGTTATGGTTTGGTTGTGAGGTGTCCCTAAAAGCTCACGTGTGTGAGACAATACAAGAAGGTTCAGAGGAGAAACAATTGGGGTATGAGAGACTTAACCCAATCAGTGAATTAATCCCCTGATAGGATTGAGTGGCAACTGAAAGCTGGTAGGATATGGCTGGAGGAGGGTGAGCATTGGGGAAGTGACTTTGGGGTATATATTTGTATCTGGCAATTGAGCGCTCTCTCTCTTCTCTCTCTCTCTCTCTCTCTCTCTCTCTCTCTCTCTCTCTCTCTCTCTCTCTCTCTCTCTCTCTCTCATTTCTGATCATCATGTGAGCTGCTTTCCTCTGCCACACTGTTCCACCATGATGTCCTGCCTCACCTCTAGCCCTAATGAATAAAGCCGGCCTTCTATGGACAAAGACTTCTGAAACCACGAGCCCTCAAAGAAAGCTTTCCTCCCCTACAATTGGGCTAGTTAGGTACTTTTTAGTGACAGTAATGAAAAATAGATGAATAAAACATACACTAATAGGCATTAATGTGTATGAAATTTAAAATCTTCTTATACTAATTTTAATTCTGTTTCACCATTTCTCATATGACTTTGCCCCACCTATTCTTCATTTTTTCTAATTTATTTATAAGACAACCCTCTCTCCAAATAAATAATGAATAATAAATAAATACTAAGTTAATGCTAGAGAGAGTAATAACTAACTGGAGCAGATTAATGTAGAATATAATAGACTAGGGACACTACAGCCTTTGGAAGTCATTTACACATTTCTTGATTATTAATGGCTACGTACCACTTGAAGCAATGTCAAGTTTGGAGTTAAGCCACATCACTCAGTTCTCTGTACTTATTCTGCTTTTATTTTTCTCAAGTTTCCTTGTAGACTAGAAGAAAATTTGGATGATCCTAGACATTACCATCTGCCTGAGCCTGCATAAATTAGAATAGAGAGAATACAGAACATGTAAGCCTAAGATAAAATTTGCATGCTCCATTTTATTAGGAGTGCAATATCAGCACAGCAAGGATGACAGGGAAAAGGCCATGGAACCGTGCAGAGGAAGAGTGTGGTGGTTCCTTTATGTGTTAACCAGGCCAAATAATGCCCAAATAGCTGGTCTTACTTGATTTCTGAGTGTATCTGAGGGTTTTTCAGGAAGTCATTAGCATTTGAATTGGTAAAGCAAATGACCCTTTTCAATATGGATGGTTCCCATGTAACCAAGTGAGGGTTTTAAACAACAAAATGTAGAAGAAAGTTGAGTTAATTTTTCCTGAACACTGAACTGGAAAATGGATCTTCTCCTGCTTTGACACCCCTGATTCTCAAGCCTTCAGACTGGAACTGGAATCTGTACCATGGGCTCGCCAACTCTCAGGGTTTCAAACTGTACCACCAGTGTTCCTGGGTCTCCAGCTTGCAGACTACAAACTGCAAGAGTTCTCAACCTCCATTAGTGAGTAAGTTAATACCCTATGATAAATCTCTTCATATATGTGTAAACTCCCATCGGTCCTGTTTCTCTAAAGTACCCTGACAGAATAAAAGGTGACTGCTAAGGATATTTCACAAGAAACTACAACAGAGTTCTTGGTCACTCCAGATGTCACCAGACAAGTTGTCAGAGGGAGGAATGGCAAAGAATTTATCTTCCTCCTCTTTCAGATCTTCTATTTCTTGCTGCTCAAAATTGTTCCAAAGGCATTAATTTTTCCACAATTCCAGGGTATTTCATGCAGGCCCACCTAGCAGTCACTGTAAAAACCAGATCTTCTTCCCTTCACATGGCACCTCCTTTGAATCTGGAAATTATGAGTAGAACTACAGACTTCATCATTCTATTGATATTAGAATGAAAGCTGTGTGCAATTCTGTCTTTCATTTCTGGGGAGACTGCGGTAGCTATAGTTGATCAAATAGTTGACAGGAAACACTGCTAAGGGCATAACTTGTGATCCCATGCACAGGCAAGGTATGGACTGAGCTGCTTGCGGGATTCCCTGTTAACTCAGGTGCAGAAGAGACTGGGACAGTTCAGGTGAGCCAAATCTGGCCTCACAGACAGGCCTGGGAGAACTTATCAAAAGAGAATGAAGGGAAGGGAGGGGGGATAGAAAGAGGAAAGACAATAGAATGAATTAGATAAAATTTTCCTTTGTTCATATATGAATACACAACCAGTGTAACTTTACATCATATACAACCACAAGAATGGGAAGTTATGCTCCATATATGTATATATGTCAAAATACACTCTACTGTCACGTATAACTAAAAAGAACAAATAAAAAATTAAAAAAAGGAAATCTGCTAAATAGTACAATTTGAATCCACTATATACATCTTGATACCATTCCAAATGATATTTTATGCATATACATAAAAACAACAGTCCTCTATTAACTTATAATAAAAAATTTGGAGTAGAAAATGACCTTAGAATTCATGGAGGCAAGTTTTTATCATCAAGTAAGAAAAGAAGCATGAGTGACTTATTCTGCATTATAGAAAATATCTTGAGGTCAAAGAATAGAACTCAGTTCTATGAATTCATAAGCCAAGGATTTGTTTCACTGTATTATTCTGCCTCTCATATCATATCATGAAATCTTTAAATAAATAACCTAACACAGGATATCATATTTAAAATTATATACATCTCACCAACTTTATGAAAAAGTTATATGCAAGGAAATAAACAAATAAAAAGGCAAATTACTAATATTGTGAAGTGATCTTCTGGTATTACAAAGGGAAATTTTCCCAGCTGCCTTTGAATAGTGAGTAGGATTTCTATCAAGTGAGTCCTAGCACTGACCTTACAGATTGTTCAGCTCATGGGCTCTTACTGTGGGGTTGATGATCCTCTCCCTAAAGGGACCCCTGAAATCACATGCAAAACATTGTGCAGATGTACATTTTCACAGGAAGAGCTTTTATAGATTTTTGAGATTTCGCCCAAAGATGTCTATTAAAGCCTAAAATGATGAAAAATAGGAGGCGAAGAAGGAGAAATAAATAGGGGGGAAAAACCCACCACATTCAACTGCTTAATTTTATCCAGGTGGAAACAGAGGCTCAGAGAAGTGAAGCAATAATCGCAATAATCTCCACATCCTAAGGCAGTCAGTGGCCAAACCAGGACTAAACTACTGATCTTGTGACTCTAGGTCCAGTGCAATTTCCACTAATGAAAACCTTCTCTATAGAGTTTTTTTGGGGGGACTACTAAGATTTTCTCATAAGAACCAAGAATCAGAAAAAGATAAGAAAACTAAATATTAAGATTGAAAGTATTTAAATTCTTTTCTTTAAACAGATCCTACAGGTCAAATGTTTTATATGAGAAGAGTGAGGATCTAAGAGTTTTGCCTCTCCCAAGGTCTTAGGTTAGTAATGCGGATCTGGAGCCTAGGCCTCACTATTTTACCCCTGCTGAGACATATTATTACATCTGTAAGAAAAGGGAAAATGGTTCAATTTCACCACTTTGGTATATTATTATTGTTTCTGAAGAAGAATCAATAGAAATTCATTGAGAGCATATATGTGAGTTGCACATTCACAAAATCAAAATTTATAAGCTCATTTTATTAATAAATCTTACATTATAAGAAGGGAAAAGCTACATGGGCTAAATAATTATGTATGTCTTTGAGGATTTTTTTTTTAGGTTGAAAGTAATATATACATAGCCATGGTGTCTCTTTTAATCATGCTCTTCTTTTGTTGAAGATTTAATGAGAAGCAAGCTGTTATTTCCAACCTGAATATGAATAACAGCTTATTTGGTAAAAATTATCTAATTATCTAGCAAACTTTTAAATTAATTTTGTACTCTACAACTGTCATTAAAAATAAATTTTAAAATCATTTTCATTCTTTAATATCAACTGATATATTTCATTCTTGGTAGTGATTTGAGCAGCAAAGGGCATTTCAGCAATCTCTCCAAAGACACAACCCAGTGCTTTCAAAATAGAAGTCATATAAGGAAAGCTTGTGGACTGATGCAATTCTGTGAAGTTTTGTAAGTTTTGGGGTTGTGTTTTTCTTCAGAATAAAGTCACTTTCTTTTCATTGTGTGCCATGTTTATTTTACTCACTCTTTCCTTTGGATGCAGTAACTTTGCCTAAATGCTGGCTTCTTTCCTTAGTCTTGTTCCTGGGTAAATTGGTAACTTAGCAACTTGACAGTTCTATATAGACTCTTCATTTGCAGTGAAACAGCATAGGTGGGTCTTCCTCCATTCCTTCCTCATCTAAAACTCTTTCCTCTGAGCTGCATTTGAGGACTGGATTTCTACAGTGGGGGTTAGAGGAGGCTACAACATCATGGGGTTTAAGTGGGACTTTGTGGTCTGCACATTCATTCCCATACAAATCTTGTTAAATGTGTCTCACTGTGCATATTCCACTGTGTCTGGGATGCACCCTGGACAGTGTGATTGCAGATAATTCCCCTAACCCAATTAATAGAAGCTAACCTGTTCACTATGACTAGTTCAGTTGTTCTCTCGTCATTGAAGTCATTTCCACTTCTCAGCCATAGAGGAAAAAAACATGCATAATGTGGGTTTTTTTTTTCTCTCTCTCTCTCTCATTTTTTTTCTTTTGGCACTTGCATTAAACGCCTGAGGGTGGGGGTGTGAAATAGCAGCTGAGAATCTTCATAAGCAATGTCTGCCGCCCACTTCTCTCGAGTTCTTACTTATTTACTTCATCTTTCATCTTCTGTTTGATTAAATTGCAGTTTGCTACTGGAGATAATTAGTACTGAGTATTTATGGGAATGTTTAGCTTTTCCTTTACAGCTTTGTGCCCATTAGGGAATAACCAAAATGGTGAGGTATAAGCATTTTCCCTGTCCCTTACAGTGACTCAGAGGTCAGCTGAGGGCTTTCAATCTTATAGAAATGTGTGCCTCCCGCCCACCTCCCTAGACTCCCCACACCTCCCCAGACTCCCTAGGCTTACACACCTTTCATTGCCCTCCACTAAACATATTAATGATATTTTCAGGACATTGTTTTCTTATCTAATTCCCAGCCCTCTACTGAAGCCAGATTTAAACATAGGTAGTTAGTGTAGTTAGGTAAATTGGGTCTAATATCGAATCAAATAAAGAAAATGGAGTCTGGTCTGAGCCCAGTAAACCAGAACAACACCTGGGAGATTGAAATATTAATGTTTCTAAGCACCCCCCCCTCGCCCAGCCTATCCCAAAGAACTGTTAATGAAAGAGCTCCCAGCAAGACCTGGAGATACTAATCAAATCACCCCAGGCCCTTCTTGCCCAGATCACTCCTTCCCCACCATCAGCCCACCTGTCCTTCAACTTCCCTCACCACCTGCAGAATAGAGGGAGATAAGCAAAATAAAGTACAGAAATGTAGAAGAACAAAGAAGACCTCCCCTTCCCAGGGATTCTACCTTTTAGGTCGGTCCTCTTCTTCCTGGGAGAAGTCTTTTCTGCTATCCTCTAATAATGCCTTTTACTTTGCACTCTATATGCTTCTCTTGTGCTATACTTCAGCATTGGGGGACTCATCAGGATAACTGGCAGTATCACTCTCCAACACACCCTAAGCAGAATTCAGAGCCACTTGGACTGTTTCAAGGCAGCACATATTGATAATTTGAAAGTACTGTTAATTTCTTTTGCATCATTCCAATCTTTTTCTTTGATTGTGCTAGTATACTTTTGTTGTGTTTGTTTATCTTACCCCACTCGGTATTTGGTTATATTATATCAGCAAAACTTCACTTCTTTAAAATTAACATCTGGAAAATACAACTTTTTAAATGTCTAAAATAATTCACAGAAAGACTCTTAATAGACAATACATACAAAAAGAGCATTCTCAATGTTTCCTTCCCATTGCATTTGTCACTGTTTTTAATTTATTTTTTCACCATAACAGTCTTTTTTCTCTTTTACGGTGTCCTCAGTAGTCTGACATTCTCAGAAAGCACTCAAATTTAAGTGTTCTCATTACTCATAGAGAGGAACAAAAGAGTGTGGTTGAACTCTGTCAAGGGTTTCACTCCTTCCCCAACCCAATACACACACACACACACACACACACACACACACACACATCACAGTCTGCAATAATCCCCTAGATGAAAATGCAATGATGAGAGATTTCCCTTGTGGCTTGACTTCACTCCCCCCAAAACACACACACACACACACACACACACACACACACACACACACACACACACACACACACACACACACACACAAAATCATCACATGGTATAAATCCATATTAAGATTTTCTCCTGGGAAAGATTATAGGCACAATCCAGAAAGTTGAAGGTTCTCACTGAAGATAGCACCTATTGCTTCTAAGGAATAGAGTAGAAAAGCAGATGTTACCTGCACAGAAAAGTTCAGGAAATTAGCCAATGCAAACAGGTTTGTGGGTCTTCCTAAGAGTCCCCAATATTTGTCACGGATACAAGGTTCTATTGAGCTAATGGAGACTCCTACAATGTCTAGAAATTAATTCAGTCTATTTGTTCAGCAGTGAAAGTTATATTGATTTTATCAAAGTCAAAATGCCAAGCAGCTGATTGAATAAAATCTCCAAAGCAGAAGACATAATTTTTTAAAATGTTTAGCAAGGATGAAACCACATGTGCACACACATACTTTTAAGATAGTATAGATATGAGCCAAAATATATATACAAAAAATAGAATATGTGTATATATATGAGATATATATATGTGTGTGTGTGTGTATATATATATATATATATATATATATATATATATATATATATTTTCAGCATTGCACCCAAAAAAATTTAATTCATGATTGTGAAGCTGAAAATCAATTCATATTATGAGAAAGTGGTTATAAAATGAAATATATTCTATATTTGACAAATGAATGATAATAGAAGATAATTTTTTATTAACAGTTTGCAACTAAGCAAGCAACAAAGTTTGTCTAAACAGAAGGAATAATATCTAGAAATTATTATCACAAAGGAAAAATAGAACAATTAAATGCAATAAACATGAAAAAGGTAGGCCAGCATTGCTGTTTAATAGATTCTTTATAATGATGTTTTTAAAGGATATTTGTTTTTTTTGTTGTTGTTGTTGTTGTTGTTTTGGGGTTCTTTTGGCACAAATTGAGCCCAGAGGTACTTAACAACTGAGCCATATTCCCAGCCCTTTTAATTTTTTCACTTTAAGAAATGGTAGGAATCTCAAATTAGTGAACATCTGATTAATTGTTGAAGATGGCTTGGAACTTATAATCTTCCTGCTTCAGCCTCCAAGTGGCTGGGATTATAGGTATGTACCATCAAGCATAGGGCTTTTTGATTTTAATATTGATTCTACATGATACTAACTTCCAAATATACGTTAAAGAAGTATGAAGGAGAAAGACTCAGGTGAGAAAAATAAATAAAAATGGGGACAAATACAATGACTCAATGTACTTTTTGTATATATTGTCCATCAACTGTCTTTCTCTGATTATTTTCTTATTTTAGATGTTTTAAAAGTTATCTTTTCTAAACTATAATTTTAAAGTAGTAAACTTTTGCTGAAACAATATGACTAAACTCGATAGGGCAAAGTAAACAAAACACAACAAAATATACTAGCACAAGCAAAGAAAATGATTGGAGAAAAGAAAAGAAACTAACAGTATTTTCAAAATATCACTATGCCTTGCCTTAAGATAGTCTAAGTGGGTCCAAATAGTATATAAATATTTAACATTCAGTAAATGCTTAAAAAAAGAGTAAGAAAGTTATAAGGAATTAAAGAAAATTGGGGAAAGAAATTATCTAGAGAATACTAAACTAAGATTCTATAGCAGTTAAGAACAAACTTACCTCTGAGCTTTCTGGAAGTCAAGGAAAAAAGATAAACTTGATGAAATATAGCTTCGATAGACAAGCAACAAGGAATCATACCAAGGTCCCAAAAGGGACAAGTACTCCCCTACCCATGCAGTCCATCCAAAATTCATCTTATAAGGGTTTATATAAGTAGGATGACCAATTTCTGTTTTATGAGCTGTTCTTCCAGTTTAAAGCCTGAAATTGTTTCTATAAAATTATTACTCAATAATGTTCACATTTGAAAAATAAATTATGTGATCAACCTATGCAAAGGCAGAAAAAGCTACTAAAATAAAAGTACTGATTCAGGTTTAATGAGGCTTGAAAGTTATCTTGGCAGCCTTCCTTAAGAAATAATCTATAATTACATATACAAAATTAGGAAGGAAATATATTTATTTAGAATGAAAGAACAAATCTTGAAAGCATTAAAACTTTCAAAAGATGTCAAATAACAAACTATTGGCCTACACTAACTCAGTATTTTTTTCCTATATTTGGTGGTTCTATTTTCCAGGAACATGTCTTCCTGGAACAATAATTTTATTGTATTATTTATTATCTATAGGAGAAAAGAGCATGATTGAATTTTTTTATTATTATTGTTAGTGATAATTTTAAGAAGTTTCTTCAAGCTTTATAACTTGTTTTGATGATGTCATCTTTATTTTTAGGATTTTTGTCAAATTTGGAAAACTATCAAGTTTGTAAGATTGTAGAGAGTATGTTTTTAAGTTTTCTTGTATAGACTGATGACAAGTATTCTTAATATTGATGACATACATTAGCCAGCCTATTATCAATGTTTCAGTTACAGTGAGGTAAGAATTTTGTTGTCTTTGGTAATGTCAATACTTCATTTCAAATCAAAATCAAATCAGCAAGATATTTAGATATTTTGTCAAAGTATTAATTTAACTTGTTTTTCTTCATTAATTGAATTATCAAATCATCTAAGAGTTTGTTACTTCTAAGAGAATTTTATCTTTCTTCCTCAGTACTTATTGCTTAGTGTTTTGTCTGAAACTTCCAGAATTTAGCAAGAAAATTTCTATCAGTCACATGAAGATAAGATCTAAATCATTGTGGTGCATAAAACATGCAACTTCACACATAGACTTACTTCCTTTTCATAATACTTCTACAGATTTGTGTCAAACAGAAAAACAAATTCTAGTAGATCTCTTTGTCTTTATTCCTATGAAAGAAGAAAAAAAAAGAAGAAGAAGAAGAAGCTAAATGGTTCTGTCAATTGTTTATGCTGTGCTATTAAGTTTGCTCCTGGAAGGCAGAAACTTCTATATTCTCTTACTGTCAGTTGTAACTGAATTCTCTCCAAACAATTTTACCTGTCTTATAGTTAGGAGTGATTTTGAAATCTAGTTGTGGCCGTCTACATTGCAAGCCCTGTTCCTTCTCCTCTACCCTGTTCTTCTAATTGTGGCATGTTGTGAGCTCAGGCCCTGCAGGCCCTCCTCACAGTACTGTGGAGTTGGTGCATTTTGTGCCAGAATGGGTAGGGATAGTGTGACTTTGTACAGAAGCAACTGTCATCACACAACAGAACCCTCTAAATCCAAAATACAAATTTGGCCAATCCAAATCCCTCTTAGATCCCTAAGATTCCTGGGGGTCACAGTTGTCACCAGAAAATAAAGTATATCAAAGGAAAAGGTGGAATGGGCCCAGACAGTGGTTTTAACAGAATGTCGATTAGATATTTTGCTTCCGTAATTTTACAGAATCATTTATTTTATGAACCCTATGTTAGAAACTCTTTCAAGGCCTCATACTTTCAAGTACCTATGAAACTGGAAGACCCTGGTGGTTAAACCATTATCTTCAATGATGAAGAAGTATCATTACTCTAAGCAAACATATATTTGTGAAACAATTGAACATTGAGATAGTTAGGGAAGGAACTGCATATTACCTGTCTGAAAGATATCTGTAGATACAAACACATAAGATTTTAAAATATTCACACTTCAAATTTGTTAATAACAACTTCTGTAATGGTGGTCCTAGTATTATCCGATTTGGCTTTAAGAATATTGACTTCATTTGGTAGAAGTTAACGTGAAGTCTCTTTTACTTGGGATTTTATGAAGATATGTTTGGAATTATGGATGACTGAACCTACCCCTCTTCGATTAGTACTATGCATGGAAAAATTTACAGCTACTTAAGAAAAATAATCACAGTGTGAAAATCTGTTACATTGTCAGTTTTTTGTTTCATTTGTTTTATAATGACTGCAAGGGGAATTTGGGAGAGGGAAAATGGTGAGAGGTTGATCAATAGGTACTTAGGTACAGTTAGATAAGAGTGAGAAGTTCCAGTGTAGTATTGCACAGTAGGGGGACTGTATCTAACAATTGTGTACTGCATATCTCAAAACACTAGAAGAATGAATTTTAAATGTATTAAAATATTACATATTACCCCATTAACATATATAATTTTTACAATTTTATGAATCACCTAAAAGTTTAATCTTTTGAGAGCAATAACATCTATATTCAAAATGAATTTCAAAATTCGTAATCAAAGTCCCTAATCATTCCCATTATAATAGTGTTATCTCAAAATTACTGAGGAAAACTTACAAAAGGCAAAATCAAATGTGTGCTTAATGAATTGTCTCCATCTTTACTAAGAAAACAAATTAAAGGAGTGGAAAGGAGAACGTTATAGTTTCAGCACTTCCTTGTGCAGGACACAGTCCTCCATGGACCAGTGGAAAAGTGAGGCTAAGAGAAGGTCTGGGGCTTCTCAGCAGGAAAAGGGGCAACTAGAGTGGCTTCTTGAGGAACCCCAGACAGAAGCTGTGTGTCCTGAGGGGGCAAAATTGTGACATATGCAGTAGAGGGGAGAAATAAAGAATGTCCACACGCTTCTGCCCCTTTCAATGCTTTATTCACTCAAATTGCTCAATACAGTTTCACTCTATAGGTTCTTAATCAAGAAAATGACAATCCTTAATGCTAGGCACTGCAATAGACATAATCAATTCACAGCAAACAATTCTAGATTAATTCTTAGCACTGCAAAACACACCTAATCATGATAAGCTAATGACAGACATTTCCTCTGCATGCTAAGTTCAAAAGTCTTAAGCCTTAGGCTTTGAGTCCAGCTGATGCACACTCACTTAGACTGTGGTGACCAGGTCCAGAACCAAGGCAGGCTTTTCCTGGATGGAGTGGATGACTGGTTGAGAAGAGGGTCATAGGGAGAAGTTGCAGATCTCACCAATGTCCAGGAGGTAGAGTTTGAGAGCAGTGAGGATCATGCAGAGGCTCAGGAAATGATGACAAGTGATGGGATGTCAGGTCCTCTCAGGCTCTCCAGCTCAAGTGCATCCTTGTTTCAGCTGGCAGAATTCCTGTTCATCTGCTCTATTATTTATATTAAATTTGGGGTTTTTTTGACCCCCCTTTCAATCCTTATCAGCTACCACAGGATTTCTCAGTGACATCATTTACCCTGGGGTCAGAAACATCTGGTCTGGTGGTCTCCACCCTGATCTTCTCGCCTTTCCCTCTAATCAGGTGAGGACAGCCTGCTAGGGGCTTCTCTCTGTTTATTAGGGCGAGGGGAAGTAACTTGTTTTAGGCCATACTTGAGGCTCTGTTGGATGTGCCTCATGAAACTGCAGGTTTCAAACTAGAGTTTTTAAAAATGGATTAGCTTAGGCTCAGGCCTAAGGCCATCCAAACACTGTGTTGGTCAGCTTTCTCATCACCATAACCAAAATACCTTAAACTTAGAGAAGTAAAGTATTATGCTTAAGGTTTCAGAGTCTCAGTCCATAGGCAGCTGACTCTATTGCTCTGGGGACCAACATGAGGCAGAATATCATGGAGGAAGAACATGGTAGAGGGAAACTGCTCAGCTCACAGTGGGGTCAGGAAGCAGGGAGAGAGATGGGGGAAAGGGTCATAGGAAAGATGCATCCTTCCAGGGCACACCTCCAGTAACCTCCTCCTCCAGCCACACCCACCTTCCTATAGTTACCACCCAGTCATTCCATTCAAACTCAGATGGACAGATTGGGTTACAGCTCTCACAGTCCAAAATCATTTCACTTGTGAACATTCCTGCATTAGCAAGAGTTTTGGAGGACATCTTATATTCAAACTGTAACAAAAGAGGTTCTCTTTTCCTCTACTACAAGAGGAACAAGGTGTAGGGTCCTGCTCAAGACTTAGTTTTCTCAATCATCAGTCTTATGAATGAGTAGGTAGGAGTTCATTAGATCTAATATTCAGAGCTTGGACTAGTAATCTCAGGTTTCATTTTCTCCTGTCCTCCCATGTATTCTCTTGGTACATCATCTTCTTTATTCTGATATGTAATATTACCTTGTGCTGAATGTGTGACTTTTATAGTATCCTTCATTGTTATCATCGTAGTTAACAAATGTATCTGCATGACATGTTTTTGTAGATAAACTTACATCTATATCTAAGACAAGGAGTTTTTACTGTGTAATTTTCATATCCACTCTTGCCCCATCCCTCAAGAAGTAGTAAATAGCATCATGAAGAATACTGTAGAGGACTGAAATATTGTCATTGAGGATTATCTTCCCAAACCATCTTTATGACACATTTTTTTCATTTTAAACCAGATAAAAGATTCACATTCACTTTTCTTCTATTTTTTTTTTTAGTTGTAGATGGACACAAAACCTTTATTTTATGTCTTTATTTTTATGTGGTGCCAGGGATGGGATCAAACCAAGTGCCTCACGCATGCCAGGCAAGCGCTCTACCACTGAGTCACAGCCCCATTCCTCACATTCACTTTTATAGTTAAGAATGTAGTAAATACATTTTAAGCATTAGTGTCATTTTTTTTACATAACATATTAAAGACCTTTCCTCTAAAACTAATCCAACTGTAAAAATACATTGCATAATCAACTTTCATATGCAGCATGAGTCTGTGTTCCATTATTTCATTATTTCACCTGGAAAAAATTATAATGCTTTTCTTTTCTAACCAAAAATACCCGTTTCCATAAATGGTAACAAAATTCTTTTGAATAGCTAAATAACACATAATGTAAATTCTTTACAATACCAATTAAATAAGTAATTAATATCTAGCTAGCTTGTTGGTAGTATGTATGAGTTTTAAATGAAATGATAGTGTTATCTCAAAATTACTGAGGAAAAGTTACAAAAGGCAAAATCAAATGTGTGCTTAATGAATTGTCTCCATCTTTACTAAGAAAACAAGTTAAAAGAGTGGAATTAAAAGAGTAGAAATATACACAAATTTTATTTTCTTTCTACATGCAATGCTATTTGCTACAATAAGTAACATTGAAAAAATATTTTTAAGGCATTTAAGGAGTGCAATAACAAAATAAACTATTAAAGAATCACTATAAGGCTGGTTTAATAATTAAAGCATGATTTCTTATGATAATTTTTTGGGGGTACCAGGGATTAAACTCAAGGGCATTTGTCCACTGAACCACATCCCAAGCCGCATTTTGCATTTTATTTAGAGATGGGGTCTCACCGAGTTGCTTCCACCTCACTTTTGCTGAGGCTGGATTTGAATTCTCAATCCTTTCAGCATCATGAGCCACTGGGATTACAGGCGTGCACCACCCTGCCTGGCTCTTATAATAGTTTTTTTTTTTTAAACTTGAGTTAAAAATTTTGAAATCATGTCAAATATTTGAAAAATAAGAGTTCAGATATCAAAAACTAAGGTTTTATCAAAACAAATTTTAAAACAAGAAAAGGTATTTTAAAGCTAGACTTTTTCAATGTAATGTCACTGCAAGCATTTCTAAGTATTTTGTGAATTACTTAGAACAATCTAGTTAATGACTTCAATTTAGAAGTAAAAATTACATTTTGTAATAAGTCTCTAGTCAAAAGTATTGTCACCAACAAAAATTTTTCTTTTCCATTAAAATGAAACTGGAAGTTACTTTCAATACCTTATTTGTGCTATCTAGAAAACAGTTCTTAAAACTCTAGCAATTACATTTTTTTAAATTAAAAATAAATATTTTTTAAAGCATGCAATTCTTTAAATAAAAGATAATATAAAGAAAAAATTACCAGTACTATATATGTAATCATAAAAAAAATTGTATCATCCTTTTTACATCTTTTTATGATCCCAAATTTTTCTAAAATATGGTTAGATTATCTTTTTTTAGAAGAGTTATAATTAGAAATGATCCTATCATGCTCACATGTAAAACCTTGGAATACATTTTGCCTAGTATTGCTTTCCCCCCAAAAAAAACTAAAAAAGATTCCATGTTTCTATATACTTGAAAACATCAGTGTTTAAAAAAATTCAGTGCTTAAGATCAAAGTAATTTGAAATTTACTTTTATTTCAAGCATTAGCAGAAGCTTCCTTTTAAGCAATAGTTATTGAAATATAATTCTACAGAAGGAAAATGCACAAATAAGGTGCTGTAGTTCAATGACTCACAAATTGGACACAACCATGTAATGAGCACCTGAATCAAGAAATGATATTTCCTTCAGCCTCTTGGAAATTCTCATGGCCCCTGTAAGTTAGTATTAACCCCTCAGTCTTATTTTCTTTTCTTATAAAATGAGGATAAAAATAGTGTACAGCTGTGTGAAATTGTGATGAAGAATAAACAAGATAATGCGTAACATTTTGCATGAAGCAAATAAAAGACAGCTAACTACCAATGCTCCAACAGTCACTACCTCTAGAGCTGAGAATGTGGTTCAGTGGCAGAGTGCTTGTATAGCAAATACAAAGCCCTGGGTTTGATTCTCAGCACGCACGCACACCCACAAACACTGACACAGGTACACAAAGTCACTACCTCTAAATTAGATTTACCACTAACTACACGTCATTTTCATGTTTATGGAATCACTTATGTTCAGTTATCACTTTTATTAATTATTATGAATTTATGAACTGCTAGAATTTTAGGAGGCATGCCTGCTTTTCAAATAAATGCTGCCTACAGCTACTTCTTACGGGGAATGTCCTTATGCTCTATGTGCCCTTACTCATTCTCTCTGTTCTCTGTGTTGTTTGATCCATGCCATGTCTCTTCTGAACTGTGCAAACAAAGTAGAAGTGGACTTTTTTTTTTATAGGTTTAAGTAGAAAAAGAGCTGCTTCCAGGGCTCAGATGTTCTTTAGCTGTACATGGAAAGCCTAAAATACAAGTTACTTCCTACAGCAGCTGAATTTGCTTGCTTGCTGGTTTTCTTCCTTTTTAAAATTTATTTAATTTTTTTTCTTTTTCTTTTTTCTTTCTTTCTTTCTTTTTTTTGTCTGGTGTGTTGGGGATGGGGTTATTGGTGACTAAACACAGGTCTTATGAATGCTAGGTAAATGGGAATTCGCTCTTTCAATCACACCATTATCATATCATAGATCATTTTTCTACATTTAAGTGGCAGAGGAACTTCAATAACAATATATAATAGCTTTTACTATCTCAGAAAGTATTCTGGATTCCCTAATTTGTAAGGTTCATTTATTTCATTTAATTTATTCAACTATTGGTTGAGCAAATTCTATGTGTTGGATAACATTTTGGGTTTAAGGGTTTCAGTAGGAATCACAGGTGAAGTTCGTTATGTTGGGAGTTTTTATTTAGAATGTTGGCTAATAGATGAGGGTTCTTCTCTCACCTTTACTCAAATGGAGAAAGAGTACTCTAGGCAGGGAAAAGTAAGTACAAAGGCCCCATATGATGTCTTATTGGGCCACAAGCTAAGCCAGAGAATCAAGTCCGGGGATCAGAGAATACACCAGGAATCAAGGACAAATGTGTAGATTCCCATAGGCATTAAAGGATTTTGACTTTTACTTTGGGTTATTTAAAAAGTCATGTTATCTCTGTATAGTAGAAAGAAGTACATGTATGTTAAGGCTGTCCAAACGTACAGATAACAGGATGCATTGTTATGTTAGCTTCGCATCACTGTGACCAAAATACCTGACAACAATTTAAAGGAGGAGAAGTTTATTTTGGCTCACAGTTCCAGAGGTTCAGTCCAGGCACAGCCAACTCCATTGCTCTAGGCCTGAAGTGAGGCAAAACATCATGACAGAAGAGCTTGGTAGAAGAAAACTCCTCAGGTCATGCCAGTCAGGAAGCAGAAAGAGAGAAGGAGGAGCCATGGGACAAGATATAATCCCCAAGGCCATGCCCTCAGAGACTCACCTCCTCCAGGTTGCCTCACCTACCTAAGGTTACCACCCAGCACAGTGGTCCTTTCAAGTTACTAACTGACCAAATACATTAATCTACTGATTATATTACAGCTCTCATAATCTAATCATTTCATTTCTGAACATTCTTGCTTTAACACAGGAGCTTTGGGAAGACACCTCATATCCAAACCACAGCAATTGCTAAAAATTACTTTTACTTAAAGGGAACTGGGCGTGGCCACATCAGCAGGTATAATAAGTATTCACCCAAGTGCAGGAAGGTGGGTCAAGTTCCACCTCTATAAATTACAGGTTACTAAACCTTACACCAGTTATTATAATGTCTGAACTTCCCTCTTCTCTGATTATCCTTTAGGCCTCAAAAAATAGCTTTAATTTCAAAGGTATTATCAGGGAATGTAGATGTGGTGGTTGGCAATAATACATTTAACAATTATCAGAATTCAGAGATGAAAGATCTTGGGCATTGAGAAAGTAAGTTTCATGGTAGCTGAAGGAAGGCCTCCAATTTGATAAGTGTTTAAATATCAGGCACCTGAGTGTTGGTTGGTTAGTCACAATGGCATTGACAATGGTCAAGGCAAAGTATCAAAATTAACCTATATAGTAACTACTTTTTTTTTCACCTATGGAGATATTACAAGCAAGAGGCAAAAAGTGCCAAATGTCCAGTATTCAATTTTCCTTCATGGAACATTATCACAACAGGATCAGGGGGATAAAGAACAGAAAATGGAGACTCTGCAATGCCAAGGAGTTCTTCCTATGGATCCATAAATGGAGAACAAATGAGAGGTGTGAAGAGGGAATGGCTGGCGTTGACCACTGAGTCCAAGTAGAATAAATGCATCATTAAAGATTCCTGATTAGGTCTCTAAACAGAGGTACATGGACTAGAAGTGCAGATATATGTGAGCATAACCAACTCCAAAGGTCCTGAGTCCTTGACTGCTACTCCCTCCAGAAACCTGCAAGACACAGGCGTACTGTACACTGAGTCTCCTGAGGAAAAACAGCTTCCCTATGTGAAGCCTGTCAGGTTAAGACTGGTAAGTGCCTGTGGTCAGACCTGAATATCACACATAAGATTTTGGGCTGTATCCAGGCTCCTCATTAACAGACTTTGGTGTTGAACAGCTAGATGTTTACTAATAATGGTCATAAAGGAATAAATGGAAGGAAAATAATTAAATAATGAAAAAATGTTTCACAATGAACAAACTTCATACTTTTTCTGAGAAATGATTCAGAGTAAATTTTATTAGAGCTGATTTAGATGCATTAATTAGCTGAAAGAAAATTGAGTCAGCACAAAATAGAAGCAAAAGTACATAAAAGACTGTCAATCTCTATTTTGATTTTTTTCTTTCATATAACTGCAACAAATGAGGATGTATCATTTAAATCAAAGTTGCCTTGAGGGAAGAGCTCAAACCAGAATAATATGTCTTTAGTGCCATAATTTCTCTTAAAAAAAAAGCTATTTGAAGTGGAAACAACTTTGTCTCCTATTATCAGTAAGATTTTAATCATTATATCTATAATTTATGCTTACTTTTAGGCCTGTTTTATAGTGATTTCTTTAAAGTAAAAGAAAAATTTTCTTGATTTCATCATCATGTATGATAATTTTTACTAGTAAACATGAGATATTGAGATAGATAAAATTTAAAAGTAAAATAAGCAAAAACAATATTAAGAGAAGTGATGGGAGGGGAGGGGAAGGGAGGGGGGAGATAGGAAGGGCAGCAGAATAAAATAGAGAGTAGTATTGCTGTATATATATACATGTCTGTATAACCAATGTGATTCTGCAACCTATACACTCAGAAAAATGAGAAATTATACCCCATTTGATTCAAATGTATGATATGTCAAGATCATTGTATTGGTCATGTGCAACTAATGAAAAAAATTTTAAAAAAATAAAAGTCTTGGAAGGGAGAGTTGTGTCTCCTTCAGGACATCTTTTTTCTCAGCTTGTTAATGAAAACCAAATTGATTCAAAACTCAGGGTATGTTTTTAAGGTTGAAATTACATGGTTAAGAGATTTTTAAAAATATATGTATATTGAACTAAAATTTAACTGCCAAAAGTCCATCTTTTTTTTTCATCTGGAGAAATAAAAACTTTCATGAGTTAACAAGTATCAGAAAGTGTTATTGTTATGACCTAGGAACTCCATCTCTCCAAAAGTAACCCAGTGAAAAGGGAAAGAACCCCATCTTGTCTAGAGCCACAAAGAAAGCCACTGGGAATGAATCACAGTCAGGGTCTGCACCCCACAGGGTTGTATTCCTGCTCTCCAGGGCTTCACCACCAAGAACACAGACATGTTCAAGTTTTCCTCCAGGACTTAACGAGCTCAGAAAAAAAAAAAAAAGGAAAAAAAAAGAAATCACTTAAAGTACCCATTATCAGATATCCAGCTGTCCCCCAAAAATAACACATTAGCATAACCTGCTATACACCAAAGCATTTATTTAAAATTTCAAATAGTATTGTTAGTGAATATAAATACAAATTTGTACTTATATTTTACAAATGTAATCATTCTAGCAAACTTTTGGTGAAATGTGAAAAGCCACAAAAAGATAAAAATTTTTCTAAATTTCTTCATTAACATTATCTGAATTGTCACACAAGTAAAAATAATATAATATTTGGGAAATTACATATTAAAATAAAAACTATGCACTCATTTCTATGTGGATTAAAACATATATAAAAAGGCCAAAGTATACAGCCCCCCTTCAGGACAGAAAGATTGGAAACTTCCCTAGAGAATGACTGGTTAGAGTTCACTATGGAAGAATGAAGGAATGGGAGTCTGATGTCCTCAGGCAATTGCAGCAGCAATATAAGCACCCACCCAAGAAAAAATGGCACCTGCATCCAGGTTGGCTTCCTCCTTCTTCCTCTCCTTCCACCCAGGCCCAAAGCCCATTGTGCCACGGATATTCAAGGTGGGTATCTTCCTGAGTTTTGCTGTCTCACATGTCAATCATCTCTGAAAATACCTTCATTGTCAGGCCCAGAAGTCTCTTAATTCCATCAAGATGATAATCCAGATTAGCTATCACAAATCCACTCTTTTGTCAGTTTAACATCCAAACATAGCTCTTTAAATCATACTTAATCTCCAAATAAATACAATAACAAGGTCATAATTCCATCTAACATGATATGACTATCCTTTATAAAACTGAAAATGCACTAATTTATTTAAGGAGCAGTTTTTTGATACTTACTCTTCTGATATCCCACCACTTAACACTATAATGTAGATTTACCATGCCTTTAAGTAGGACATTAAGTCAATCAATATTATGTTATATAATAAAGTAATAAATGAGGAGAGTAAACAAACAAATCTACTTAATACATGTATATATAAGCACAAACATATTTTAACAAAATAGAAAAAATACTCATGATAATTACAGTCCTTGTTTCTGTAATTAGTTTTGTGGCAAGTTGGTATTTATAACTACCTTTTTCTCCTACCCATTCTGAATTCCCTCTGCTATTAGCAAGCACTTCAGCAGGTCTTGCTTATTTACCTGGAGGAGTGACACACACTTTCATTCCTGAAGTATCTGAGATACTTGTAATCTTGTCTAGATTGGGTTGTAATTTCCCATTAACCTTAATAACAAGACATGGTAATATTAAGAGATGTCCTGTAGAATACCCTGCACTCCTGAATTCCTTACCTCCATTGTGGAGTAATAGTCTAATATCCCTTAATAATCTGAATTAACCCCCCCACACACCAACACCATAACTCTCTTCTTCACCTGTCGGCTCAGAGGCATGAGGAGCCCAAAGTAGCCAGAGAAAGTCCTAAATTTGATTCCAATGGAATCATTGGTATGTTTCCTGGTATAAGCCATTCTCTACTGAAACCAAGACTTTTAGGCCAGTGGAGCATAGGTCGTAGGGACAGTAAGCAAAAGTTTTGCTAGTGGGTCTCTAAGGATATTGGTGAGTGGTATCATTCCCATTCCCACCCCTTGTTTCCTGGACCCATGAATCCTAGCTATAGGAGAGACAATACTGTATATTGGAATGCTGATTCAGAGCATATATATCTTCTGGAGGGTTTGCTCAGCCCTGAAAGGTATTGTCACTGGAACTGCATCTTTAATAACCAGTTCTACCATTTTATCAAATCAGATACTTCAGGATGGTAAGACCATAAAGAACATGGTAAGAAGAACATGGAAAGACTAATGAACCCCATGAGCATGATCCCATTGCCATACTCCTTTGGTCAGAAGGAATGCTGTGTGGAAAACCTTGATGGTGGATAAGGCATAGATGGTGATTTTGACTGAAGCATTACATGCAGGAAAGGCAAATCCATACCCAGAATATGTGTTTATTCCATTAAGGATGAAATGCTGCCTTGTTCATGATAGAAGTTCGTCCAATATAATCAATCAGCCACCAGGACACTGGTAGATCACCCTGGGGGATTGTTTCACATTAAGGGCTTACTGTCAGTCTCTGCTGCTAGCAGATTGGGCATTTAACAATGGCTACAATCAGTTTAAGTCTTGATAAGTAGAAGTTTGTGCTGCTAAGCCCATACATAGCCTCCATCCTTACAACCTTGGGCACTTTTTATTTTTCATGAGCCCATTAGGCAATGAAAGGAGTAGGTGGGGAAAGAGATGGACTGCTATCCGCAGACTGGATCACCCTATCCATTTGATTATTAAAGTCCTCCTTAAGTGAGGCCACTTTAAAAAAAAAGTTTTTAGTTGTAGGTGAATACAATACCTTTATTTTATTTGTTTTTATTTTTATATGGTGTCAGGGTTCGATGCACCCAGTGCCTCCCATGTGCTAGGCAAGCCCTCTACCATTGAGCCACAACCCCAGCCCAACTGAAGTCACCTTGTTTTAAAAAAATTACTTTATTTTTATGTGGTGCTGAGGATCGAACCCAGGGCCTTGCACATGCGAAGCGAGCGCTCTACCGATGAGCCATAACGCCAGCTCCCTGAAGTCACATTTTGATGAGCATTTATTTACATGGGATCTAAATATCTGTATATCCTTTACCTATTTGGAGAGGTCTATTTACACACTTCTTACCCAAATGCCTTTGTCATCATTTTTCAAATCATGTTCTTTCCGGGTCCTTGATCATCCAGCCAAACCATTGGACTATACCCCATAAATCAGTATATAGTACCATATCTGGCCATTTTTCTTCTAAGCAGAATGTATTGCCTTAAGTTCTATCTACTGTGAAATTTTTCTTCATCACTGTCCTTCAGGGATGTCCCATAATGTCCATTTTCAGGTAGTACCCAGATATTGTGCAGAACCATCTGTAAAACAGGCCATAGTCTTCTGTTCCCCTGTCAACTAATCATAAGGTTCACCCCATGAGGCCATAGGTTCACTCTGGGAGAAAAGGGGCATTGTAGCAGTAGTAGGATCCATGGGCATTTGGGCCATTTCATGCAATTTACTCATGCCTTCAGGAGCTGCTTTGACCTGATCATATACGTACCACTTCTATTTGATGACTAAGAGCTGCTGTGCAAGTCCAACTTTATAGCTTGGTGGGTTAAATTGTACCCAGTTCATTACTGGCAGTTCAGGAAGCATAGTGATTTGGTGGTCCATGGTTAATCATTCAGTTTCCACGAAGGCCCACTAGAAGGCCAAGAACTATTTACACAGGGAAAGTAGTTATCTGCAGTGGATGGTGGGGCTTTGCTCTAAAATCCCAAGGACCTCCTCTGTAATTCACCTATGGGGTCCTACTAAAGGCTTCAGACTACATCTCTAACTGCCACTGCTACTTCAAGTACTACTGGATCTACAGGATCACATAGCCCAAGCAGAAAAGCAGTCTGCAAAGCAGCCTGGATCTATTGCAGAGCCTTCTCCTATTCTGGGCCCCACTTAAAACTAGCAGTCTTTCAAGTCACTCAGTAGATAGACTGGAGTAACACACCCAAGCTAGGAGTGTGCTACCTCCAAAATCCTCACAAGACATTGTGCTTCTTTCTTGTTTGTATGAGGGTCCAAATGCAACACAAGGGATATCTCAGAAGGCCTACACCACTGAGATCCCAGAAAGAACTTATTTCTTATCCCATGATAGCAAAGGCTTCACTAGAAAGTCCAGAGCGGGTTGTTACCTCTTATTCAGTTGGTCCAATCAGCATAATGTCATCAATGTAATAAACCAGCATGTTACCTTTTGGAAGAAAAAGGTGATCTAGATCTCTGTGAAATAAATTATGACACAGGACTGAAGAGTTGATATACTCCTGAGAAAGGACAGTGAATATATATTAGTGTCCTTGCCAGCTGAAAGCAAATTGCTTCTTGTGGACCTTGTGAATAGATATGGAGGAAAATGCATTTTCCAGATAAATAGTCACATACCATGTACCAAGAGATGAGTTAATCTGCTCAAGCAAATAAACCACATCTGGTATAGCAGCTGCAAATGGAGTCAGCACCTGATTAAACTTATAATAATCAACAGAAATTCTACCAGACTCATCTGTCTTTTTTCACAGAACAAATAAGACAGTTAAGTGGGAATATGGCAGGAACCCACACCCCTGCATCCCTCAAGTCCCTGATGGTGGCACTAATCTCTGCAACCCCTCAGGGATATGATATTGGTAGAAACCAATAGGTTTCTACCACTAGGTAGAAACAACTCTAATGACTTCCATGTGGCTTTTCCCACCAAGATGGCCCTCACACCACAGGTTAGGGAACCAATGTGGGCAATCAGCCAAGTGATAAGTATATCTATCACAATCATGCAGGGTAATAACCACAGGATGACTTCAAGGACCCATTGGATCCACCATGAGTCATACCCTGACCAAAAGTCCATTGATCACCTGACCTCCATAAGCCCCTACTTTGACTGGAGGGCCATAATGACATTTTGGATCTCACAAAATCAATGGCAGTCAGAGTCAGTATCTGGTCATCCTGAAAAAATCTGATTATTCCCTCAATGCACAGTTACACTGATAAAATGCTGTACCCTGGTAAAAGGCCTGGTAAAATCTTTGGAGAATGATGGGGGAAAGATTAACACTAAAACTTCTTGGTACTGTACCAGGGTTCTTCCATGCTTGAGTCTGAGAATTGGTTAAGGGGCTATGATTCTCTAATATTATGATACAAGGCAGACTTTTGCACATTTACATTGGGTTTAAGCACTAAACAATACCTAGGAAAGCTTTCAGTAAGATAAGGACTGTAAAGAATGTGATAACAAAGAAAATAAAGAATGGAAGAAGCTGGCCATTTCCCATATCTCCAATCTTTAGATGAGAATGAAAGTAGAGTGACCTTGATTGTAAAGTAAAAAAAAAAAAAAAAATCATAAGACATCTGAAGAATATCAGCTGTTCAGTGGGCATGTAACCTATCCTATATATTCCTCTGCTAGAAGACATGATAGAGACCTCCATTACATCCCAGACACTGAGAAGTTTGTATGCAATAAAATGTCCAAAACCTCTCTGTTGAGCACTCCAAGTTCTTTCTTTGGCAATTGTAAACTGTTTGGGCATTTGAAGCCCTGAAGCTAAATAGTTGATATAGTCACAGGATCCCAAAGAGGAATGTATTGAGTTAACCCGAGAGAGTTGGGAAAAGGCATGGGACCTGCAGCAGAAATCACAAGCTGTCTATAAGCCTCAATGTGATTTAGGCTGGCATCCCTATCAGAGGGGTGGTGACCACTTCAAGAGTATGAGGATACCTCGAAAATACCAGAGAAATTGCTGAATGTATTGGAAACAGCATCCAAAGTAGTCATAGAAAAAGGAAAGGAGACCAAGAATGCTGCAGTAGCAATGGCAGAGCTCCTGCTATATGCATTGCAGTTAGCCAAAGACAGGGAGTTAGCCACTCAAGCTTAGTTACGTAGAATACAGGAAGAGGTAAACTAGAGAAAGAGGCTCATTTCATGCAGGATGATAGCAGTGATATGCTGTCACAGTACTTAGAACTTGCAGGTGAACCTATGTAAGTCATAGCATGCCATTCTGTGGAACTGAGGGGACACCATTGGTCCAGGGTATTAGTGACTATTGTAAACTGGAACCCTCGCATATGGTATACACTCAGGGTGTCCACTAGTTCCAGTGACTCAAAAGTTAAGATAGCTGGTAAAGATATAATGGAAACTAGACTGGTAATGATACAAAAGTTAAAAACATAGCAGGAGTGTTCTGTGGGAATGGATTCAGATTTTCTCCCTGCTCCAGAGAGATATTTATGTACCATGATGAGACCCCATATGCCAGTGGAACTGGCAGAACTGGGGTCCAAGTTCATGCAGAAAACCAAAGAAAGTTACCAGCATGGCTGTTCTGCTTGTGGGACACTGGAGCAGATGGGATAATGTTGATTATTATAAAAGTGTCTAAACTGCCTTCAGTAACTGCTCACCCTGCTTTACTTCAGTGGCTTTATACCAGTGTTGCTGACAAAAGTCATTTCTACCTTGACTGCTTTTTTCCATTCATAATACATGAACAAATTCAGGAGATATCACTATCCCTGGAGGTACCTGGGCCTCTAGTGGAAGGAACTACAGTGCTACTTGTAGGAACTGTGAATGAAACACCCTATTTATATACAGTCTTTCCCAGAACCAGACAGCATGATCTTTATTGCTGGGATGAGAGATACAATATTACAAAAAGCTCCCCCCCACACCCCCACCCCTGGGGTTAAAAAAAAATATTATCCCCACTAGTAGGGCAGCCCCTCCAGCAAGCAGCACAGATCTAGGGGAGGCAGAAAGATTGCAATATAAAATTGGAGACTATAAAACTTAGCCCAAATTGGAAGGACCTGTTCTAATCTCCCATAAACAAATATGGATGGACTAAACAATAGAAGTAGATGAAAGGAAAATAGATAAACAAACTAATGCCACCCTAACAATTATAAAGGAAATTGCCAAAGGACAAAAGATTTCAGCCATTACCTCACATTAAGGAAAAGAAAATGGGGACAATAAAAATGTAGGATGAACTCCTATTCCAAAATAAAATGCAGCAAGTTTTTCCTATTTGGTGATGTAATGGAAGCAGAGCCCAAAGCTTCTCCTGAGGAATCCAAGTACTTGATTGTGGAGGGGGAGTCAAAATTCAGGGATCTGAGCCATTTCTCTGGACCAGAAAACATATATAAAATTGGCAATATGTTGGTTTTCAAAATATATTTAGAGAGTAACAGCACTGGTGGACACAGGAGCTGGGTATATATTGATAAATGGTAATCGTCACAAATTCTCAGGCAGATTAACTGCTGTAGGTGGGGATGGGAGAAAAGCAATGAGAGGCTTAGTCATAATGTTGACTCTGTTGCTTGAATGCCTGCCACCCATTCCCTACCCAGTGTTCATAATCCCATTCCTGAACATATAATAGGTATTGGTATCTTGTGAGGTAAATGCCATAAACTCCTATAAGGAGTTCTCTTTGCATTGCTGGGAGATTAAGCATATGTCAGCTGTAAAGCCAATTTTAATAGGGCATGCTAAACACCACTTACTGTTTAGCCTTCACCCTGCTGAATTATAGCCACCAAACAATATTAACTCCCCAGTGTCTAACAAGAGATAATAGAGAATATACATGAATTGGCTAAAATAAACATAATTAACCCAACCCACAGTCCTTTATAAAATTATTTGTTGTTTTTAGATATACATGACAGTTGGGTGTGTTTTGACATAGTATAAATACATGAAGTGCAACCCATTAGAATTTGACACCATTCTTATGGCTGAACATTATGTGGAGTTACACTGGTTGTGTATCTTATGGTTGAACATGATGTGGAGTTACACTGGTTGTGTATTCATATATGAGTATAGGAAAGTTACATCCAGTTCATTCTACTGTCTTTCCTATTCCCATCCACCCTCCTTTCCCTTCATTTCCCATTGTATAATACAATTAACTTCTATACTTCCCTTCCCTACCCTCCTCTTTTATGGGTTAGCATCCACATATCAGAGAAAATATTTGGACATTGGTTTTTTGGGACTGGCTTAATTCATTTAACATGATATTCTCCAGCTCCATCCATTTATTGGCAAACTCGATAATCTCATTCTTCTTTTTGAATGAGTAATATTCCATTGTGTATATATACAACATTTTCTTTATCCATTTATCTGTCAAAGAGCACCTACGTTGATTCTATACCTTGGCTATTGTGAACTGAGATGCTATAAACATTGATGTGGCTGCATCACTGTAGTATGCTGATTTTAAGTTCTTTGGGTATAATTTGAAGAGTGGGATAGCTGGGTCAAATACAGTTTCATTCAAAGTTTTTTTCGAAATCTCCATAATGCTTTCTAGGGTGGTTGCACCAATTTGCAGTCCTACCAGCAATGTGTGAGTAAACGTTTTTCCCCACATCCTTGACAACATTTATTGTTATTTGTATTCTTGATGATTGCCATTCTGACTGGAGTGAGATGGAATCTCAGTGTAATTTTAATTTGCATTTCTCTAATTGCTAGAGATGTTGAACACTTTTTCATATATTTTTGACCATTCATATTTCTTCTTCTGTGAAGTATCTGTTTAGTTCCTTTGAACATTTATTCATTGGTTTATTTGTTTTTTGTTTTTGTTTTGTTTTGTTTGGTGTTAAGTTTTTTTTTTTTGAGTTCTTTGTATATTCTGGAGATTAATGCTTTATTCAAGGCACAAGTGGTAAAGATTTTCTCCCATTCTGTAGGCTCTCTGTTCATATTCTTGATTATTTCCTTTGCTGTGAAGAACCTTTTTAGTTTGATATCCATTTATTGATTCTTGATTTTACT